>NC_086105.1:78426714-78734527 GCF_963921235.1 Mobula hypostoma | reverse complement strand
ATTTGACGTGGATAGGCTTTTTTCCATTGAGAGTAGGGGAGAATCAAACAAGAGGACATGAGTTGAGATCTAAAGGGCAAAAGTTTAGGGGTAACATGAGGGGGAGCTTCTTTACGCAGAGAGTGGTAGCTGTGTGGAACGAGCTTCCAGCAGAAGTGGTTGAGGCAGGTTCGATGTCATTTAAAGTTAAATTGGATAGGTATATAGACAGGAGAGGAATGGAGGGTTATGGGCTGAGTGCAGGTTGGTGGGACTAGGTGAGAGTAAGCGTTCGGCACGGAATTGAAGGGCTGAGATGGCCTGTTTCCGTGCTGTAATTGTTATATGGTTATATGGTTATACGTGAGTGACACAGGTCAGCTGGTTGACTGGTGTCACAGCAGCAACATTGCACTCAATGTCAGTAAGACCAAGGAATTGAATGTAGACTTCTGGAAGGGGAAGTACAATGAACACACAAGAGTCCTCATCGAGGGTCTGTCAGTGGAAAGGATGAGTAGTTTAAAGCTCCTGGTGTCAGCATCTGTGAATATCTATCTGGGCCCAACGTATTAATGTGATTACAAAGAAGAGACCATAGCAGCTGTATTTCATTAGAACTTTGTGGAGACTTGGTATGTCACCAAAGACCATCATAAATTTCTGCAGATGTACTTTGGAGAGCACTCTAACTGGTTGTGTTACTGTCTAGTATGAAGGGGCTACTAAACAGGATTGGGAAAAGATGCAGACAGTTGTAAATTCACCCAGCTCCATCATGAGCACAAACCTCCTCACCATGGAGGATGCCTCAGAACAGCGGAACCTATCACCCAGACAAGCCCTTTTCTCATTGTTACCACAACAATCGTAGGCCGTATCTCAGGTAATGATGAGTTTGAGTACAGAGAGGAAATTAAGAACCTGGTGGCATGGTGTGAAGACAATAACCTATCCCTCAACGTCAGCAAGACGAAGGAATTGGTTGTTGACTTCAGAAGGAGTAGTGGACCACACGACCCAATTTACATCAATGGTGCGCAAGTGGAACAGGTCAAAAGCTTTAAGTTCCTCTGGGTCAATATCACAAATGACCTGACTTGGTCCGACCAAGCAGAGTTCACTGTCAAGAAGGCCTACCAGCACCTTTACTTCCTGAGAAAACTAAAGAAATTTGGCCTGTCCCCTAAAACCCTCACTAATTTTTATAGATGATCCATAGAAAGCATTCTTCTAGGGTGCACCACAACCTGGTATGGAAGTTGTCCTGTCCAAGACCGGAAGAAACTGCAGAAGATCGTGAACACGGTGCAGCACATCACACAAGCCAATCTTCCGTCCGTGAACTCACTTTACACTGCACGCTGTCGGAGCAGTGCTGCCAGGATAATCAAGGACACAACCCACCCAGCCAACATGCAAGTGCAGCAGGCAGTGAAGAAAGCTAATGGCATGCTGGCCTTCATAACAAGGGGAATTGAGTATAAGAGCAAAGAGGTCCTTCTGCAGCTGTACAGGGCCCTAGTGAGACCACACCTGGAGTACTGTGTGCAGTTTTGGTCTCCAAATTTGAGGAAGGACATTCTTGCTATTGAGGGAGTGCAGTGTAGGTTCACAAGGCTAATTCCCGGGATGGCGGGACTGTCATATGTTGAAAGATTGGCGCAACTGGGCTTGTATACTCTGGAATTTAGAAGGCTGAGAGGGGATCTTATTGAAACATATAAGATTATTAAGGGATTGGACATGCTGGAGGCAGGAAGCATGTTCCTGCTGATGGGTGAGTCCAGAACCAGAGGCCACAGTTTAAGAATAAGGGGTAGGCCATTAAGAACGGAGTTGAGGAAAAAAATTTTCACCCAGAGAGTGGTGGATATATGGAATGCTCTGCCCCAGAAGGCTGTGGAGGCCAAGTCTCTAGATGCTTTCAAGAAAGAGATGGATAGAGCTCTTAAAGATAGCGGAATCAAAGGTTATGGGGATAAGGCAGGAACTAGATACTGATTGCGGATGATCAGCCATGATCACAGTGAATGGCGGTGCTGGCTTGAAGGGCTGAATGGCCTACGCCTGCACCTATTGTCTATTGTCTATAACACACTTTTCGTCCCTCTTCCCTCCAGGAGAAGGCTTAGGAGCTTGAAGACTCGTACGGCCAGATTTGGGAACAGCTTCTTTCCAACTGTGATAAGACTGCTGAACGGATCCTGACCCGGATCTGGGCCATACCCTCCAAATATCCGGACCTGCCCCTCAGTTTTTTTGCACTACCTTACTTCCCATTTTTCTATTTTCTATTTATGATTTATAATTTAAATTTTTAATATTTACTAATTTTTACTATTTTTAATATTTAATATTTGTAATCCAGGGAGTGGGAAGCACAGAATCAAATAGTGCTGTGATGATTGTACGTTCTAGTATCAATTGTTTGGCGACAGTAGAGTATTAAGTATAAGTAAAAGTATCAAGGAGGAGGTACAGATGCATGAAGTCACACACTCAACATTTTAGAAACAACTTCTTCCTGAAAAAGGACCCAGTGCTTCTTCCCTTCTGTCATCAGATCTCTAAACAGACCATGAGTCCAAGAACACTATCTCACCATTCATTTTTCTGTTTTTGCTCTCTTGTTTGCTCAGTTTATTTAATTGAATTTATACTTATATAATATGTGCATGTGTATATATTTCTTCCTGACACTTACTTTTTTATTACATATTGCAAAGTACTGCTGCAAAACAACATATTTCTCGATACACGCCAGTGATATTAAACGTGATTCTGATGCCATATTCTGTGATTGGACTATCTCAGCAACTGCTGATCTCCTGGCATTTTCTTGCACAACAGTCTCTAAAGTTAAAAACCAAAAGATCCAACCACTAAGAAAAGCCATCAAAATATGTTGAACCCAGACTGACCCACCAAGAGACCAGCTCTTAGGAGAGCACCATACTCAACTCAAGTGATTGCACTATTAACTCTGGAGTTTACAGAGAATGGTGCGACAAACAAAAATGACACAGTGAGGTGAGAATGCCTTTTTAATAACAGAGGTCAGAGGAGAAAGGTCAGACTGACATTAAGATGACAATAACTCAAATAACCACATGTTACATCAGTGGTGTGCAAAAGGGAATCTCTGAATGTACAACACATCAAACCTCGAAGTGGATGGGCTACAACAGCAGAAGACCATGAAGATACACTCAGTGGCTCAGTATATTTACTGTATGTATATATACAATATACACACACACATATATACACACATACACACACACATGTGTGTGTGTATATATATATATATATATATCTTATTGTAATTAATAGTATATTTTATCTATTTGCACTGTACTGCTGCCACAAAACAACATATTTCACAGCACATGTCAGTGCTGATAAACCTGCTTCTGATTCTAGTGGCTAATGGTATTTTGGGATATCCTCAGTGGAGCTCAGTTCGAGTAAATGCCTACCTGTCTTCCTTTTTCTTTTGGAGCTTTGAACCCTGTCCACTCAGTGCTGGAATTGTGGGAATACTCAACAGGTTGGAAAGCATCTGTAGAGGGAGAGTCAAAGTTAACATTTCACATTGCTGACCTTATCAGCAGAACTAGAATGAGTTTGAAGTGAAAGATGATTCATATTGAGAAAGATGGAGAGAACAAGGCTAATGTCCATGTTTTGGAGAAGAGGCTGAATGAGACAGATGATGCTGGCTGAGAGAGGCTGTTCAAAGTTCCATCTTTAATTGAGGTTGCTGTGAATGTATGCAAAGTAACCACTCACGGTGGCAAACAGAATTATTGTTCACTGCTGAGACAGTTACAGGGAAACAGTCACCCCGAAGTTGCAGGAGGCAAGCAGCTGGGTGACTGTCAGGAGGAATGGAAATGTGAATAGGCAATTAGCACAGAGCACCAATGTGGTCATTCCCCTCAAAAATAAATATACTGCTTTGGATACTGTTGTGGGGGATGATCTCCCAGGGGATTGCCAGGGAGACCAGGTTACTGGCACTGAGCATGGCCCCATGGTACAGAAGGGAAAGAGGGAGAAGAGAGGAGCTGTAGTGATCGGGGACTCAGTAGTCAAGGAAGCAGACAGGAGATTATGTGAATGTGAATGGGACACCCGGATGGTATGTTGCCTCCCAGGTTCCAGGGTCAGGGATGTCTCAGATCATGTCCACAACGTTTTGGAGAGGGATGGAGAGCAGCCGGATGTCTTGGAACATACTGATACCAATGACATAGGAAGGAAAAGCAAAGAGGTCCTGAAAAGAGAATTTAGAGAGCTGGGTAGAAGTGCTCAAAAAGCTAAAAGGCGTTAGGGTAAATAAGTCACCTGGACCAGATGAACTGCACTCTGGAGTTCTGAAAGAGGTAGCGGTAGAAATTGTGAATGCATTAGTAATAATCTTTTAAAAATCATTGGGCCCTGGCATGGTGCCAGAGGACTGGAAAACTGCAAACGTCACTCCACTCTTTAAGAAAGGAGGAAAGCAGCAGAAAGGAAATTATAGACCAGTTAGCCTGACCTCAGTGGTTGGGAAGATGTTGGAGTTAATTGTTATGAATGAGGTTATGGAGTACTTGGTGACTCAAGAAAAGCTAGGACAAGATAGGACATGATTTTCCTTTTTTCAAGGGAAAATCATGCCTTACGAACCTGTTGGAATTCTTTGTGGAGATTACAAGTAGGATAGAGAAAGGGGATGTAGTGGATGTTGTTTATTTGGACTTTCAGAAAGCCTTTAACAAGGTGCCACACATGAGGCTGCTTACCAAGATAAGAGCCCATGGTTTTACAGGAAAGTTACTGGTATGGTTAGAACATTGGCTGATTGGCAGGAGGCAGCGAGTGGGAATAAAAGGACTCTTTTCTGGTTGGCTGCCAATGACAAGTACTGTTCCACAGGGGTCGGTGTTGGGACATACTGATACTTTTCTTATGCTGTATATCAATGATTTAGATGATGGAATAGATGGCTTTGATGCCAAGTTTGCAGATGTTAGTGTTGAGGAAACAAATAGGCTGCAGAAGCACTTAGACAGATTAGGAGAACGGACACGTAAGTGGCAAATGAAATACAATGTTGGAAAATGCACGGTCATGCAATTTGCTAGTAGAAATAAATGTGCAGACTATTTTCTAAATGGGGAGAAAATCCAAAAATCTGAGATGCAAAAGGACTTGGGTGTACTTGTGCAGAACACCCTAAAGGCTAACTTGCAGATAGAGTCAGTGGTGAGGAAGGAAAATACAATGTTAGCATTTATTTCAAGAGGTCCAAAATACAAGAGCAGCAATGTGATGCTTATAAGGCGCCGGTGAGGCCTCACCTAGAGTATTGTGAATAGTTTTAGGCTCCTCATCTAAGAAAAGATGTGCTGGCATTGGAGAGGGTCCAGAGGAGGTTCACAAGGATGATTCTGGGAATGAAAGGGTTATTATATGAGGAACGTTTCATAGCTCTGAGTGTATTGGGTGTATTCGCTGGAATTTAGGATTAGATTATGAGAACAGTCAGTCCTCTTTTATTGACATTGAGAAATGCATACATGCATTAAGAAATGATACAATGTTTCTCCAGAGTGATATCACAGTAAAAGAGGACAAACCAAACCAAAGACTAACACTGACAGAACCACATAATTATAACATATAGTTACAGCAGTGCAAAGCAATACCATAATTTGATGAAGAACAAACTATGGGCACGGTAAAAAAAAGATTCAAAGTCCCTGATAGCAGGCGGCAAAAGGGAGAAACTCTCTGCCATAAACCTCCAGGCACCGTCAACTTGCCAATGCCTTGGAAGCAGGCGACCACAGCCGACATTGAGTCTGTCCATACGAAAACTTCAAGCCTCCGACCAGCCCCTCCGATGCAGCCTCCCGAGCGCCATCCTCTGCCGAGTGCCTTCGACCTCGCCCCAGCTGCTGAAACAAGCAAAGCCGAGGATTCTGGGCCTTCTGCTCCAGAGATTCCGGTTACCACACAGTAGCAGCGGCAGCGAAGTGGGCATTTCAGAAGTTTTCTAGATGTTCCTCCGTACTCTCATGTCTGTCTCCATCAAATCAGAATTGTGAACAGTACCCTACTTGACAGATAACAGACAACATCATCGGAGTGGCCACGCGCGCTGCCGTCGCGCTGCCATCTTCTCCTCCTCCTCCAAGAAAGAACAGCCTCAGGTTAGAGGGGCATCCATTTAAAACAGAAATTTATTTCGGGAATTTGTGGAATTTATTACCACAGGCAGCTGTGGAGATCAGGTCGTTAGGTGTATTTAAAGCAGAGATAAATAGGTTGTTGACTGGACACAGCATCAAAGGTTGTGTGGAGAAGGCCAGGGAGTGGGGCTGAGGAGGAGAAAAAAGGATCAGCCATGATTGAGTGGTAGAGCAGACTCAATGGGCCAAATGGCCTAATTCTGTTCCTTTGTCTTATGGCTTTTTGGTCTCAAATGAACATTTCTACTTGTTTACAGCTGTGATGAAGTTGATCTGATTTGGCTCCTGCCCAGACGTGCTGGTCTGTATCTCTGGCTAAGGTTTAACTCAACAGGGAGAAAACAAGCAAAAGGTGGTGGAAAACAACAAATTTCATGACATATGCCAGTGATATGAAAACAGATTCTGGAATATCACCACCAGATATCTAAAGAGCTGTGGACCAGCCAAGGAGAATAGAAACAGCGGTTGCTGAAGAATCTCTACAATATCACAAAGGCATGAATAAACACAGGGCTGTCCTCAGATAACATGGCCAGCCAGCCCTCCAGCAGTTACTCCCACAGACCTTGATAGTGGAGTCAACATTAATATTGGAGCAACTGAGGAGGTTTCTCAGGGGTAAAGGGAATTAACCAACAGGATAGCCCCGAACTGGCTAACCAAGAGAAAAGAAGACCTATGTAGCAATACGCTGCCACTCACAAGGTTGGCAGAACTTGAAGACCTGAGTTACAGGGAAGGTGGAATAGATTGGAACTTCATTCCTTGGAGCATAGGATAACAAGGAACGATCTGATAGAGGTATGCAAAATTATGATGGGTATAGTTAAGGTTCTGTAAGGTTATTATATCCGGGGGTGATAATGGGGGACACCTATTAAATGTCCCAATGGCGTGTGCCTCAAATAGCCTCTGACAACCAAGACCAGCTCCTGGCCTTCATGAGTGGCTTAGCTACTAAGCCCAGCGGAACTATTTCTACTGACAGTAGAAGGGGCAAAGGTGGGTTAGTAGTGCCTTAAAACCAGTCGCTTTGGGGAAATGGGGCTCACCAACCAAGTTTACTAGTTTATCTCTGCGAAGGAAAACTCTGATCTCAAACCTCTGCTGCCTTGCAGCTATACACACCTATGGGGAAGACTTCGGGAGTAAATCCCAAGGGAAAAATCTGGAGCTGGAGTCCTTCAGGCAGTCCTTCATTGAGTTCAATGCTGACCGGCAACTCCTGTGAGGCTGCTGGTGCCAAACTGCATCGGTCTCTGCCGTTCCTTTGGGTGCATCAGAGGTATGGAGAGGGAGGAGCTTGCTACATGGGCAACAGCTTGCTCTCCATATCGTACTGCCCAGGATCAAATATCTAGACAGCTGGGACACAGCATCCATGGTCGACCCTGACCAACGGAGGACTTACCTCATAAATAAGTTAAATGCAAGAAGGCTTTTCCGCTGAGGTCAGGTGAGACTAGAACTGAAGGTCACGGGTTAAAGGTGGAAGGTGAAGTGTTTAAGGGGAGTTTGAGGAGGAACTTTTTCAATTAGAGAGCATGGTCAGAATCTGGAATGAGCTGCCAGTGGAAGAGATGGATGCGGGATTGATTTCACATTTAAGAGAAGCTTAGAAAGTAAGTACATGAATGGGAGGGTTATGGAGGGATATGATCCAGGTGTGGGTCAATGGGACTAGGGAGAGTAACAGTTTGGATTGGAGTAGATGGGCCAAATGGCCTGGTTGTGTGTTGTAGTTCTCTATAACCATATAAGGTCTCGCAACTGCGACATAATGTAGACATTGTCTTCTAATTTGCCAAATGCAGAAACCCTGCTAAGGCCAACTCAAACCCTTGCGTTGTGCTGCAAATGGAAATACCTTGGTGGATGGTTCTAAGAAGAAGGTGTTTCATTTTAGGTCAGGAAATTGGTAGCTGGACCTGTGTCCTCAACATGGCATAAATGTTCATTCAAGTGGTTCAACTCTGACCTTGGACCAGTCCATCTATAAATTTCCTGGTTGATCTGAAATTGGAGGTGTCTGTTGTTTAGGCCTCATTTTCACTCAGATTTAGCAGGCAAGCACCTGGGTGCTAGCAGGCATTCTGAAACATCTCACTGTAATGAACGGTAGTTTAAGGTTGCATCAGGGAAGGAGTAAGGCTATTGCAGCACCAAAGGCCACAATTGCTGGAAATGGACCAGGCCTGATTACTTTTCTGGGATATTTTGATGAGTCTCTTCTGTTCATTTGATCTGGAGCTCATTAGAACCTGCGCTGCCCAATTCTCACCCATAATAGCAATCAATGTGCTATTTATCAAAAACCTAACACCTTGACAGGTATCTTTGCATAGAAATATCCTGTCAAAATTGAACTGGGTTGTTATAAGCAGAAAGGAAATTATCTCCCTTTTGAATCATTTAATACAAGCAGAAATGATAAAATATCAGCCTCTTTTTTATTTTTATTATTTTTGTTATTTATTATTTCTTTTGTAGGGGTCGATCATTTACCTGCAAAGTTCAAAGTTCAAAGTAAATTTATTATTAAAAAACACATATGTCACCATATACAACCCTGAGATTCATTTCTTTACAGGCATTCACAGTAGAACAAAGAAATGCAATGAAAAACCACACACAAAGACAAACGACCATAGTGCAACAGGAGAGAAACTGCAAATACTAAAAAAGCAAATAATATTCATGATAATAAATAATTTACACTGAGAACATGAGTGTGGGCCCCTCAGAAGTGAGTTTATAGGTTGTGTTCAGTTTTCAGTAATCACTTCAATATTCTGGTGAGTGAAGTTGTCCACGTTGTTTCAGGAGCCTGAAGGGTAATAACTCTTCCTGAACCTGGTGGTGTGGGACTGGGTACATCACCACTTAAAAATGCCTTTTTTTAGATTTTACAGAGTTTTAATTATATTTTGTTTTAACATCTTCCTCGTAATAGATCCAAGGAGATGTGACTATTTCTAGTTTTACAGATTTACAGTTACTCTGCAGCATGCAACTATGGAAAAACTTACTGGGTTAATTAACAACTTGCTTCCAAAACTACCATTGCCTGTAGGAACAGGGTCTGTCAAATTTCAGCCAATGAACTGAGGAGTGATTCACTCAGTTCAGCGAAAGTTTTAATCCTTTAATCATTACGGCAGATTACTCTGACCTGCCTTTGAGTTTAACAACCTTAAAGGCTGGGAGGTCACCTCTCCTGGCAGTAATCTTTGTGCCATTTCAACCATCCATTAGGCTGTGGACTGCTGTTCTTTTCAGCCTGACCTTAAAGTCAAAGAGTTTCTGGCTTATTTCTTATCCTAATAATAAAAAAAAAGAGGAAGAATGAAAATGGATTGCAAAACACTTAACATGAAAAAGATGCAAGTGAATGATGGGATTTTTTATCAGCCCCAAGTTAACCGGGAATTGTTTGACGAGATCAGTAGAGGCACAAAAGGTCAAAGGTTTCACTTAGTGATCTATGAAGTGGAAGCATCCATCTTGGTGACAGAATTGATGTGAAAGGGAGACAACAAGACACAGTCAAGCGTAGCTTACCACGCTGGAGATTAAATTTTAAGTGCCAGGTTCCTGTAGTGTCAGTGTGATGATTACACTTTATAGTTCAATGCTTCAAGTAAATTTATTAACAAAGTATGTATACCATATACATAATTGAAATTCACTTTCTTGCAGACACCCACAGAAAAATAAAGAAATAAAGTGGAATCCATGGAAAGCCACTTATAACAAAGGCTGCCAAGCAACCAGTGCGCAAAAGAGGACAAAAGGTGCAAGTAATAAAAAATAAATAAATAATACTGAGAACATGAGCTGCAGGGTCCCCAAAAGTGAGTCCAAAGCTGCAGGGTTAGCTCCAAGTTAAGGCAAGTGAAGATATCCACACTGGTCCAGGAACACGATGGCTGTACAACAGCAACTGATGCTGGTAGAGTGGGGCGCAGGGAGCCGGCACCTTCTGCACAATTGGAGCAGCAAGAAAAGAGTGAAATGAGTCAAATGGAGACAAACAGGAAGGGCATAGATGGGAGCTCTTAGCTGGCATGGAGTAATGGGTCTGAACACCAGCTCGTTCTCTACCCTTAAACCTCTAGGCTTAATCTGGCTTGAAGTCCACACTGGCACCTTCTCTTTTGCCGACAGCCTAACTTTGTCTACTTCAAGGTGCCATAACTTCATTCCTGAAAGTCAAGTTCGCCGAATCCCTCAACAGATCATAAAATCGCTAGTCCATTAGGCCGTTCAAACATAGGTTTCTTAAAGGGAAATTACAGACTGCGGATTGCAACCATCATACTTCAGAAGAAGCATATCTAGTAGAATATCTTGTAGCTTTGTGATCTACCTGAAAAATATCATCGTATATTGCCAGGACCATCTCAGTTTCAGTCTAACACCAGCCATCTTAGTTTCATAGCTCTCTGAACAGTGACAGATGATAAAATAATTATCTGCTGAACAATTTAATGTCATATTATACATTAAACACCTCAGTTTGCTTCTGAAAGGAGAATAGAACTGGAAGGTATCTACACTCAGTGGCTACTATCTCTTGTACCTAATAAAGTGGCCACTGATTGAACATAGAACTTTTAACCAAGGTACTTTGGAAAGGACAGATGTAGACAGGATCACTGATGTAGGCTGAGGAGGAATTTAAAGAGACTCTGGAACACATTAGTTAGGAATTGTACCATTCTGCCTTTCAATAAAATGATGGCTGATCTGGGACCTAATCTCAATCATGTGCTTTTCCTCAGTTACATATAAACTTCAGTTAAAGAAATCTATCACCTTTTTATTTATCTTATACACTTAGAGCTACAGCACGGTATGCAGGTCTTTCCAGTCCGTGCAGCCCAATTAGACCCATGTGACTAATTAACCTACTAACCCTTAAGACCATAAGATATAGGAGCAGAGTTTGCCCATTTGGCCCATCGAATCTGCTCCAATATTTCATCATGGCTGATCCAATTTTCCTCTCAGCCCCAGTCTCCTGTCTTCTTCCCTTATCTCTTCATGCCATGATCCACCAAGAATCTATCAACCTCTGCCTTAAATATACATAAAGACTTGGCCTCCATAGCTGCCTGTAGCAAAGAATTCCACAGATTCACCACTCTCTGACTAAAAAAATTCCTCCTCATCTCCATTCTAAAAGGACACCCTGCTATTCTAAATTTATGTTCTCTGGTCTTAGACTCACTCATCACAGGAAACTTCTCTCCACATCCGCTCTGTCAAGGCCTTTCACCATTCAATAGGTCTCAATTAGGTCACCCCTCATCCTTCTGAATTCTAGTTAATACTGGCCCAGAGTCATCAAATTCTCTTCATATGAAGCACCCCAAGCACAGTGACACATGATATCTGTGACATGTGTAATAGCATTATGTACTGTACCACCCCAAGCAGACAGTGACACGTGACATCTGTGACCTGTGTAATGGCATTATGTACCGTAGCATTCCAAGCAGACAGTGACACATGATATCTGTGACCTGTGTAATAGCATTATGTGCTGTACCACCCCAAGCAGACAGTGACACACGTCATCTGTGACCTGTGTAATAGCATTATGTACTGTACCACCCCAAGCAGACAGTGACAAGCGAGATCTGTGACATGTGTAATAGCATTATGAGCTGTATGACCCCAAGCAGACAGTGACATGTATCATCTGTGACCTGTGTAATGGCATTATGTGCTGTACCACCCCAAGCAGACAGTGACATGTATCATCTGTGACCTGTGTAATAGCATTATGAGCTGTATGACCCCAAGCAGACAGTGACATGTATCATCTGTGACCTGTGTAATGGCATTATGAGCTGTACCACCCCAAGCAGACAGTGACACATGATATCTGTGACCTGTGTAATAGCATTATGTGCTGTACCACCCCAAGCAGACAGTGACACACATCATCTGTGACCTGTGTAATAGCATTATGTACTGTACCACCCCAAGCAGACAGTGACAAGCGAGATCTGTGACATGTGTAATAGCATTATGAGCTGTATGACCCCAAGCAGACAGTGACATGTATCATCTGTGACCTGTGTAATGGCATTATGTGCTGTACCACCCCAAGCAGACAGTGACACGTGACATCTGTGACCTGTGTAATGGCATTATGTACTGTACCACCCCAAGCAGACAGTGACACGTGACATCTGTGACATGTGTAATAGCATTATGTACTGTACCACCCCAAGCAGACAGTGACAAGCGAGATCTGTGACATGTGTAATGGCATTATGTGCTGTACCACCCCAAGCAGACAGTGACATGTGACATCTGTGACATGTGTAATAGCATTATGTACTGTACCACCCCAAGCAGACAGTGACAAGCGAGATCTGTGACATGTGTAATAGCATTATGAGCTGTATGACCCCAAGCAGACAGTGACATGTATCATCTGTGACCTGTGTAATAGCATTATGTACTGTACCACCCCAAGCAGACAGTGACACACGTCATCTGTGACCTGTGTAATAGCATTATGTACTGTACCACCCCAAGCAGACAGTGACACGTGACATCTGTGACCTGTGTAATAGCATTATGTACTGTACCACCCCAAGCAGACAGTGACATGTATCATCTGTGACATGTGTAATAGCATTATGTGCTGTACCACCCCAAGCAGACAGTGACACACGTCATCTGTGACCTGTGTAATAGCATTATGTACTCTACCACCCCAAGCAGACAGTGACAAGCGAGATCTGTGACATGTGTAATAGCATTATGAGCTGTATGACCCCAAGCAGACAGTGACATGTATCATCTGTGACCTGTGTAATAGCATTATGTACTGTACCACCCCAAGCAGACAGTGACACGTGACATCTGTGACCTGTGTAATGGCATTATGTGCTGTACCACCCCAAGCAGACAGTGACATGTGACATCTGTGACCTGTGTAATGGCATTATGTGCTGTACCACCCCAAGCAGACAGTGACACACGTCATCTGTGACCTGTGTAATGGCATTATGTACTGTACCACCCCAAGCAGACAGTGACACGTGACATCTGTGACCTGTGTAATGGCATTATGTGCTGTACCACCCCAAGCAGACAGTGACACGTGACATCTGTGACCTGTGTAATGGCATTATGTACTGTAGCACCCCAAGCAGACAGTGACATGTATCATCTGTGACCTGTGTAATGGCATTATGTACTGTAGCACCCCAAGCAGACAGTGACACGTGACATCTGTGACCTGTGTAATAGCATTATGTACCGTAGCATTCCAAGCAGACAGTGACACGTGACATCTGTGACCTGTGTAATGGCATTATGTACTGTACCACCCCAAGCAGACAGTGACATGTATCATCTGTGATATGTGTAATAGCATTATGTACCGTAGCATTCCAAGCAGACAGTGACACATGACATCTGTGACCTGTGTAATAGCATTATGTACTGTACCACCCCAAGCAGACAGTGACACGTGACATCTGTGACCTGTGTAATGGCATTATGTACCGTACCACCCCAAGCAGACAGTGACACGTGACATCTGTGACCTGTGTAATAGCATTATGTGCTGTACCACCCCAAGCAGACAGTGACACACGTCATCTGTGACCTGTGTAATGGCATTATGTACTGTAGCACCCCAAGCAGACAGTGACACGTGACATCTGTGACCTGTGTAATGGCATTATGTGCTGTACCACCCCAAGCAGACAGTGACACACGTCATCTGTGACCTGTGTAATGGCATTATGTACTGTAGCACCCCAAGCAGACAGTGACACACGTCATCTGTGACCTGTGTAATGGCATTATGTACTGTAGCACCCCAAGCAGACAGTGACATGTATCATCTGTGACCTGTGTAATGGCATTATGAGCTGTACCACCCCAAGCAGACAGTGACACGTGACATCTGTGACCTGTGTAATAGCATTATGTACTGTAGCACCCCAAGCAGACAGTGACACACGTCATCTGTGACCTGTGTAATGGCATTATGTACCGTAGCATTCCAAGCAGACAGTGACTATGTCAAATCAAATCAGCAAAGATTATGCTGGCATCCCACAAGTGTTGCTAAGCTTCTGGTGCTCACAATTCACTAACCGTAAGCGTATGTCTTTAGAAAATGGGATGAAGGGTGGAAAATCTAGAGGAAACCCTTGCAGTCACATGGAAAACATATAAAACGATTCACAGGCAGTGGTGGGAATTGAACCCTGATCTGCAAAGTGCTGCGCTAACTACTAAGCTACCATGTCACTTTCTTGTGAGTACTCAATAGAAAGTTGCAGTTATGTAACTGAATAAAACCCTACAACATTGCAGCAGGAATAAGTCACCTGGCCCATCAAGTTGCTCTGCCATTTGATCATGGCTTATTTACTTTCCCTCTCAACCCCATATTCCTGAATCCTCCCCATAACCTTTGACACCCTTGCTAATCAAGAACCCAGTAACCTCAACTTTAAATATATCCATTGACTCTGCCTCCACAGCTGATAATCGAGGTTGGAACAGTTCTCCATAACTTTACACCTGGGTGTAATGTAATAGGCAAAACAACAGTGAGGGTAGAAGATGGATAAAAATATGCAGTGGTAGAACAACAGAAAAGAACATCAATTGGGAAAGTTTCCAGAAATGTAGAAAGATACTGTCACAGATGTTGCAAGTTTCAAAGCTCATATCAATATTGATCCAGATATAAATCTATCGTAACTAGTGATGTCCCATGTTCATTTAGGCTTTAAGTGAAGGAAACATTAAATAAATGAAAACAGAGCAGAACAAAGTGCTAGTTAATTGTTGTAGAGTGTACAGCACGGAAAGCCCAACATACCCATGCCGACTTTTTGCCCATCTCCTGTAATCTCATTTGTCTGCATTGGGAATGTACCTTCCTAACCCTTGTCTATTTAATTGTCTGTTTAAATGCCTCTTACATATAGTAATTGTATCTGATTCCATCAGTTCCTCTAGCTACACATTCTAGATTATCACTCACTTCCTGTGTAAAATACTTACCCTCTGCAATCCCTTTAAAACACCTGTATTGATCTCACTGTTAGGCCTGGAGAGGAAGGGGAAGGAAGTCCCTCCATTGTCAGTCCAGATGAAGGGTCTTGGCCAGAAATGCTGACTGTTCATTTCTCTTCATGGATGTTGTCTGACCTGCTGAGTTCCTCCAGCATTTGTGTCTTGCCCTGGATTTCCAACAACTGCAGAATCTCTTGTGGTGAAGATATGCCTTTCAATGTCTGATCATGCACAATCATAGAGTCATAGGACACTATAACACAGAGCAGTCTTTTCAGTTCATCTCGTCCATGTCAAACAGTGTCAAAAGACTGCTTGCATTTACCCTCTGTATACCCTTCATGATTTTGTATACCTCGATCAAATCTCCTCTCACTCTAAGAAATAAAGTTCTAATTTTTCCTTATAGCTCAGATCCTCATGGCCTCGCAACATCCTTATAAATTTTCTCTGTATTCTTTCAATCTTATTGATACCTTTCTTGTTGGTAGGTGACCAAAACTGCACACAATACCCCAAATTAGGTCTCACCAATGTCTTGTACAACTTCAAGATAACATCCAAATGACTGTACTCAATACTTTGATTAATGAAGGCTAATGTACCAAAGGCTCTCTTCACTACGCTATCTGCCTGTAAGGCTGACTTTCAAGGAATTGTGGATCTGTATTCTCACATCCCACCATTCTACTGCACTCCTCAGCGCTCTGCTTCGTTAAGTAAGTACTACCCTGGTTTGTCCTCCCAAAGTGCAATGTGGATAAATGTGAAGTTATCCTCTTTGGTGGCAAAAATAGGAAAACAGATTATTATCTGAATGGTGGCCGATTAGGAAAAGGAGAGGTGCAACGAGACCTGGGGGTCATTATGCACCAGTCATTGAAAGTGGGCATGCAGGTACAGCAGGCGGTGAAAAAGGCGAATGGTATGCTGGCATTTATAGCGAGAGGATTCGAGTACAGGAGCAGGGAGGTACTACTGCAGTTGTACAAGGCCTTGGTGAGACCACACCTGGAGTATTGTGTGTAGTTTTGGTCCCCTAATCTGAGGAAAGACATCTTTGCCATAGAGGGAGTACAAAGAAGGTTCACCAGATTGATTCCTGGGATGGCAGGACTTTCATATGAAGAAAGACTGGATGAACTGGGCTTGTACTCGTTGGAATTTAGAAGATTGAGGGGGGATCTGATTGAAACGTATAAGATCCTAAAGGGATTGGACAGGCTAGATGCAGGAAGATTGTTCCCGATGTTGGGGAAGTCCAGAACGAGGGGTCACAGTTTGAGGATAGAGGGGAAGCCTTTTAGGACCGAGATTAGGAAAAACTTCTTCACACAGAGAGTGGTGAATCTGTGGAATTCTCTGCCACAGCAAACTGTTGAGGCCAGTTCATTGGCTATGTTTAAGAGGGAGTTAGATATGGCCCTTGTGGCTACAGGGGTCAGGGGGTATGGAGGGAAGGCTGGGGCGGGGTTCTGAATTGGATGATCAGCCATGATCATAATAAATGGCAGTGCAGGCTCGATGGGCCGAATGACCTACTCCTGCACCTATCTTCTATGTTTCTATGTTTCTATGTAACTCAGACTTGGTGTCATTCACAAATTTGCTACTATATCATCATACAGATTGTTACTATAGATGGCAAGAACAACAGACCCAGCACCAATCCTTGTGGCACTCCAGCAGTCTCAGGCCAGTGAGAAAAACAACCATCTACCAACACTCTCTGGCTTCTCCCACAAAGCCAATGTCTAATCTAATTTATCACTTTATCCTAAATGCCAAATAACTGAACCTTCTTAACCAACCTCCCATATGAGACCTAGTCAAAGTCTGTGTAGACAACATCCACTGTCTTGCCTGCATCAAATTTCCTGGTAACTTCCTCGAAAAACTCTGTAGGATTGGTTAGATACGACTTACCACACACAAAGCCATATTGACTATTCTTCATCAGTTCCTGTCCATCCATATACTTATACAGTATATCTGGTCCCTTCGAATACACTACAATAATTTTCCCACTACTGACATCAGGCTCACCAGCCTAAAATTTCCTGGTTATTTTTAGAACGTTTCTTAAACAACTGAACAACATCCTCCAGCACCTCACCTGTGGCTAGAGAAGTGAGGTCCATTAATATTGTATCATAGCTGTCTATGTAATACACAAGCTAGGGCATTTCAATATAGGCAGCAAGCTGTTGCCCAAGTAGAAGGCTCTCCCCCTCTGTGCATCTGATAAACCGAAAAAGGAACGGCAGAGATCAATACGGTTTAGTACCAGTGGTGTTGCAGGAGTTGCCAGTCAGTGTTGAACTTGTCCTTCATCAGTAAAATAATATCCTGATTAATTTAATAACTGAAACTAACTATTTGTGACAAACTTAACATCCAAAGTTGAAGCATATAAGCCTGGTGAGTTTCATCATAATGATAACTTATGATAACAAAATTCTCTCATTCCTAACTTCATTTCAGATAAAGTGAGCTTATTTGAGTTATAGGACTTGATTCCTTGGACGGTAGGAGAAAGAGAGGAGATTTGATAGAGGTATACAAAGATATGAGGGGTTTAGATAGGGTAAATGCAAACAGACCTTTTGCTCTGAGGCTGGGTGAGACTAGAACTAGAGGTCATCAGTTAAGGGTGAAAGGTGAAATGTTTAAGGGGAACATAAGGGGGAATTTCTTCATTCAGAAGGTGGTGAGCGTGTGCCATTGGAAGTGGAGGATGTTTTCAATTTCGATAGTTAAGAGAAATTTGAATAGGTACATAAATAGCAGGGGTATAGGGCGCTGTGGTGCAGGTGCAGATTGATGGGACTAGGCAGAATAATAGCTCGGCATGGACTAAATGAGCTTTAGGGCTTTTTTTCTGTGCTGTAGTGTTCTGTAACTCTGTAAGAAAAATACTCTGTGTCTCGTGTTAGGGATTTAAATAGGGAGCTATGTGTGAAAATGTTTCACATTACACCTTGCAATTCCAGCCCTATGATAAAGGTAGTAATACTCTCGTATTAACGCACTGTTCCCTTAGCCACATCTATTACACAAAATATAACATTAATTTAACATAAATTACATAAAGTGCCAGAATTTGTGAAACCTATTAAGCAGTCATTACATCACCCATGGGCTTTCATGGTGTGTTGAATTCAATAAACAGATCACTAATCTTTTCCTTGCTACTTGGCAATGTGCCAAATGTGTAAAACCTCAGAGATTTACACACAGCTCCTAAAGAAACGGCACATCTTGTCTTCTTATTTTGTTCTTTTTGTAATAAGATGACAGTTTTTAGATGGCGCATAGGCAGTTACATAACCTTCGGGAAGAATGTTTGCCAGCAATCTGTCATTAAACCTTGTTATAAATGAATCTTTTAAAAGCCACCTCTTCCCTTTTCCAGTAACTATCTTGGCAGATGCCAATTGCAGGTCAGTTTCGGATGTTTCAAAATCAACCAGAGAGGGTTGTATGGTAATCATGATTTTGTCATTTTTCTTTCCCTTTTTCACCTTTTGCCATCTTCTTAAAAAAGTGTGAATGGCACTTGAAGAGTTTCAAAGTTCAAAGTAAATTTATGTACCCTGTCACCATTTACTACTCTGAGATTTATTTTCTTGTAGGCATTTACAGTAGAACAAAGAAGTACAATAGAGTTTCTGAAAAACTATACACGAAGACGAACAAATAACCAACGTGCAAACAATGACAAACTGTGGAAATAGAAAAGAATAAATAATAGTAATAATCAGTAAAAAAAGAAAACAGAAGAGAACATAGATTGTAATCTCCTTGATATTGAGTCCATAGGTGTTGAGGTGAGTGAAGTTATCCACAGTGGTTCAGGAGACTGATGGTTGTAGGGTAATAAATTTATTTTAATTTGGAATTTGAAACTGGTGTCAGATGATAGCTGGAAGGAGGGGTATCGAGAGAAGCAAAGAAAGCATGGGATGTCCAGGGAAGGGCAGAGGGAAGGGAAGCTGTGAAATTCATTGCCACCAACCACCATGGAGGAAAAGTCATTGGGTGTATTTAAGGAAAGTGTTTGATAGTTTCTTGATCAGTGAGGGAGTTGACGGTTACAGGGAGAAGATGTGAAAATGGGTTGAAAAAAAGCAGATGTTCCAATGGCAGAACAGACCTGAAGGCTGAATGGCCTAATTCTGTTCCTGCATCTTATGTGCTCTTATGGGACTGGGACACTGATATATTAATAGATTTGAGGGGAATCGGGTTATGGCATATCAAAGATATGTGGGAATTGGTGATATGATGTGTCAAAGGGAGTGTGGGAATGGGCTCCCTTTGAGGTAAACATTGCGATTTCTGAATGCACTCTCAGGGGTGGATTATCTGAGTTATACCGTACCTCCAGCAGATGGGCTTAACTAGCCTCTCCTTCACTGTGGTTTGTTGCCATGTTTGAATGTCCAAAATGGCCTGCTGGGATTGAAGACCAACACTGTGAAGCCTATAGTACATTACCATATATGAAGAGTTGAAGACAGAATGAGTGACCTCACAATTGCGCAAAAACTCAGCGAATCACGCACTCTCTCTCTGTCTTTCTCTCTCTTTCTCTCTCTCTCTCTCTCTCTCTCTCTCTCTCTCATTAGTGGGGGAGAGTTTGTTGCTGATTCTCAAGTTGGAGAACTTGGGAAAAAAAATAATGCGACAGACTTTATCATGGCAAATCAGTGAGTAGTTTTGTAATGTCTTCCTCTCACTGTGAAAGGGGGATCTCTTTTATACTTTATTAGGGAGTGAGAGAGCCTGTGGTATGTCAAACTGTTGGGGTGAATGATTAGTTTTGGTTGTACTGAAGATCATGGTCTTTATTGGTGACTTTGCTATTGCCTGCTTGGTGGGTAGAGGGTGCTGATGCTCCTTTTGCAGATGTATGTGGGGGAGGGGAGGGCCGTTACTTTTCTGCTGCCTCTGCATGGGAAGGGGAGTTGTGGGGCTTTGGGGTTCTAATGTTTTAACTATCACTCATTCCTTGGGGCATTCTTCTGATTTCATGGATGTCTGCAAAGAACAAGAATTTCAAGATGTATATTGCATATATTTGCCTGGTATTAGATGGAACTATAGAAACTATTCAAATGCAAATACAATTTTTTTTGCCATGAAGCAGTGTTTATTTAAGGTTGTGTTAAGTTTCAAAGAAGGATATGTTTCCCTGTTCTAAACCTAACAGGTAAAATCATGTGGGGCCTTTGAGAATAAAAACTCCTTGCTATTACAGGGCTAGAAATTCCAAATTATCTTTTGGACCTTTCTCCACCTGTATGACCAGAATGCAACATTTAAGTCAGGTTATTTCTTTTACACACAAGATTCTGCAGATACTGGAAATCCAAAGCAACACATACAAAATGCTGGAGGAACTCAGCAGGTCAGGCAACATCTATGGAGAGAAATAAACAGTTAATGTTTCAGGCCCAGACACTTCATCAGAACTGGAAAGAAAAGCAGAAGCTTTAATTTCCTTGACACTATCATATCAGAAGATCTCTCCTGTGACCTGCATATAAGTGCCATCACAAAGAAGGCACAACAGAACCTTCACTTGTTTAGAAGTTCATGTAAGTTCGGCATGTAACAAAAAAACTTTGACAAACTTTTACAGATAAACGGTAGAGAGTATTCCAACTGGTTGCATCATGGTCTGGTATGGAAACACAAATTCCCAGGAATGGAAATGTCTACAGAAAGCGGTATATACAGCCCAGTCCATCACAGGAAAAACACTCCCCATTATTGAGAACCTTTACAAGGAGCACTACCACAATACAGCATCGAGGCACCTATCATCGAGGACCCCCCCCCGCCCCCACCATCCAGGCCATGCCCTTTTCTCACGACTGCCTTCGGCGAGGAGATACAGCAGCCTTAGGTCCCACATCACCTGGTTCAGGGACAGGTATCACCCTACAATCATGAGGTTCCTGACTCAGTGTGGGTAACTTCACTCACCTCTACTACGAACTGATTCTACAACCTAAGAGATGTATTTTCAAGGACTTTACAACTTACGTTCTTGGTATTATCTTTTATATTTGCACAATTTGTCTTCTTTTGCTCTTTGGTAGTTTGTCAGTTTTTGTTTATGTATGTTTTTCGTGAATTTTATTCTATTTCTCTGTAGATCACTGCAGGAAAATGAATCTCAAGGTGATATATAGCAACATATATTTACTTTGATAATAAATTTTACTTTGATAATGTGCTGAAAGGCTCATTGAAATAAAGTATAGAATGACTCAGACGAGGAACAACTACAAGGATATTTGAGTGATAAACAATGAAGATGACTCAACTTTTTTATAAAGCTTCCCTCCGAGTCCGTCAACAGAAATACTTCAACCAAAGATCATAAGACATAGGAGCAGAATTAAGCCATTCAATCCATCGAATCTGTTCCACAATTCTATCATGGCCGATTTATTATCTCTCTTAAACCCATCCTCCTGCCTTCTCCCTGTAAACATTGATGCTCTTACTAATCAAGAACCTATCAACCTTTCCTTTAAGTATACCCAATGATTTAGCCTCTGCATACATCTGTGGCAATGAATTCTACTGAGATCTTCTCCACCTTCTCTTACAGTCCTGAGGATGAACTTTGTGTTTTGGTAAAATGGACAATAATGAACTGGATGACTGTGCTCAAATGAAGACGTGGAAAGAGGAAATTGTGTCAGGTGTAAAATGGTCTAAGACTTATTCTGATCTCTTTTACACCTTCTTGGATCGTCTTATCCCTCTCTTGTCCTTTTCTCCCCAGATCCAAACACACCTCCAACATCTATCCCAAAAATCTTAGCAGAGCCATGATACACTGCCACAGATTCCTAGTGAAAGCATTCTCTTTCAATTAAAAGGTTTATGAGATTATGAAAGGTATAGATGGAGTAGACAGATAATATCTATTTCCCAGGTTTGAAATGTCTCATATTAGAAAGCATGCTTTTAAGATGAGAAGGGGTAATTTTAAAGTGGTTGTGAGAGGTAAATTTTTTACACAGAGTGTTGGGTGCCTGGAATGCACTGCCTGGGGTGGTGGTAGAGGCAGATACATTACCAACTTTTAAAAGAGGTTTTGATAAGCACATGAATGTGAGGAAAATGGAAGGATATGGACAGAATGTGTAGGCAGAAGGGATTGGTTTAGTTGGCAATTTGATTACTAATTTAATTAGTTCAGCACAGTATTTTGGGCGGAAAGACCTGTTCCTGTGCTGTGTTGGTATATGTTTTATGGTCTGCGTTCTATCCCATTCATGAGTTATGTTAATGGACAGCAGATCAGTATTAATGACCAACTTAAGAATTGGCTGTGGTCTGAGGGAGTCACGGTATGTGTTATGAAACTTGAGGGAGACATAGGCAGGCTAAGTGAATGGATGTGGTCATGGCATATGAACGAAAATGAACAAAATTGTGAAATCATCCACTTTAGTTAGAATAAATAGAAATTAGAGATTTTTAAATCAAGGTGAGACTGAAATAGGAAGGTTTCAGTGGGACCTGGTGTTCTTGTACATGCATCATTGAAAGTTAATGCCCAGGAATCAATTGGGAAGGCAAATGGTATGTTAGCCTTTTTGTAAGAGGATATGAGAACAAAAATAAACTTGAGGACTGGTGCATAGATTAGGACTTTTTAACCTGGATGGTAGGACAATGAGAGGAGTTTAATTGAGGTATATAAATCTATTAGGGTTATTATGCATAGGGTAAATAGAAGCAGACGTTTTTCACTGAGGTTGGGTGAAACTAGAACTATATGTCATGGAAACAACAGGAATTCTGCAGATGCTGGAAATTCAAGCAACACACATCAAAGTTGCTGGTGAATGCAGCAGGCCAAGCAGCATCTGTAGGAAGAGGTACAGTCGACGTTTCAGACCGAGACCCTTCGTCAGGACTAACTGAAGGAAGAGTGAGTAAGGGATTTGAAAGTTGGAGGGGGAGGGGGAGATGCAAAATGATAGGAGAAGACAGGAGGGGGAGGGATGGAGCCGAGAGCTGGACAGGTGATAGGCAAAAGGGGATATGAGAGGATCATGGGACAGGAGGTCCAGGAAGAAAGACAAGGAGGGGGGGGGACCCAGAGGATGGGCAAGAGGTATATTCAGAGGGACAGAGGGAGAAAAAGGAGAGTGAGAGAAAGAATGTGTGCATAAAAATGAGTAACAGATGGGGTACGTAGTGACACCAAGTACTTCCTCATGGCGGAGAGAGTCGCCTTCAGAGCTTGACGGGAGAAGCGGCGAGAGGCAGAGTCAATCTACTATAAGCCTACTGACTCTCACAGCTATCTGGACTATTCCTCTTCTCACCCTGTCTCTTGCAAAAACGCCATCCCCTTCTCGCAATTCCTCCGTCTCCGCCGCATCTGCTCTCAGGATGAGGCTTTTCACTCTAGGACAAGGGAGATTTCTTCCTTTTTTAAAGAAAGGGGCTTTCCTTCCTCCACTATCAACTCTGCTCTTAAACACATCTCCCCCATTTCACATACATCTGGTCTCACTCCATCCTCCTGCCACCCCACTAGGAATAGGGTTCCCCTGGTCCTCACCTACCACCCCACCAGCCTCCGGGTCCAACATATTATTCTCCGTAACTTCCGCCACCTCCAACGGGATCCCACCACTAAGCACATCTTTCCCTCCCCCCCTCTCTCTGCATTCCGCAGGGATCGCTCCCTACACAACTCCCTTGTCCATTCGTCCCCCCCATCCCTCCCCACTGACCTCCCTCCTGGCACTTATCCGTGTAAGCGGAACAAGTGCTACACATGCCCTTACACTTCCTCCCTTACCACCATTCAGGGCCCCAAACAGTCCTTCCGGGTGAGACAACACTTCACCTGTGAGTCGACTGGGGTGATATACCGCGTCCAGTGCTCCCGATGTGGCCTTTTATATACTGGCGAGACCCGACGCAGACTGGGAGACCGCTTTGCTGAACATCTACGCTCTGTCCGCCAGAGAAAGCAGGATCTCCCAGTGGCCACACATTTTAATTCCACATCCCATTCCCATTCTGACATGTCCATCCACGGCCTCCTCTACTGTAAAGATGAAGCCACACTCAGGTTGGAGGAACAACACCTTATATTCCGTCTGGGTAGCCTCCAACCTGATGGCATGAACATTGACTTCTCTAACTTCCGCTAAGGCCCCACCTCCCCCTCATACCCCATCTGTTATTCATTTTTATGCACACATTCTTTCTCTCACTCTCCTTTTTCTCCCTCTGTCCCTCTGAATATACCTCTTGCCCATCCTCTGGGTCACCCCCCCCCCGTCTTTCTTCCCGGACCTCCTGTCCCATGATCCTCTCGTATCCCTTTTGCCTATCACCTGTCCAGCTCTTGGCTCTATCCCTCCCCCTCCTGTCTTCTCCTATCATTTTGGATCTCCCCCTCCCCCTCCAAGTTTCAAATCCTTTACTCACTCTTCCTTCAGTTAGTCCTGACGAAGGGTCTCGGCCTGAAACGTCGACTACACCTCTTCCTAGAGATGCTGCTTGGCCTGCTGCGTTCACCAGCAACTTTGATGTGTGTTACTATATGTCATGGGTTGAGGGCAAAAGGTGAACTGTTTGAGGGGAACTTGAGAAAGAACTTCTTCACTTACAGGGTTGTCAGAGCGTGGAATCAGCTGCTAGCGGAAGTGGCGAATGCAAGCTGGATTTCAATACTTAAGAGAAATTTCAATATGTACATGGATGGGAGGAGTATGGAGGCCTATGGTCCAGGTGCAGTTCAATGGGACCAGGCAGAATAACATTTCAGCATGGGGTAGATGGGCCAAATGGCTGTTTCTAAGCTATAGTGCTCTATGACTTTATAGGACTTAACGCTGCAAATGTATCCAGTAAGGTCACAAACCTGCTTTTCTTCACCAGAGGAAGGACATGTTCGTGATAAGGTGTGCGCACTAAATGCCAGCAGATTGATTCCTGGGATGCATAGAACGTAGAACATAGAAATCTACAGTACATTACAGGCCCTTCGGTCCACAATGTTGTGCCGACCATGTAGCCTACTCTAGAACCTGCCTAGAATTTCCCTAGCACATAGCCCTCTATTTTTCTAAGATTCATGTATCTAAGAGGCTCTTAAACAACCCTATTGTATCCACCTCCACCACCACCACCACCACCACCACCAGCAGTGCATTCCATGCACCAACCACTCTCTGAGTAAAAAACTTACCCCTGACATCTCCCTTGCACCTACTTCCAAGCACCTTAAAACTATGCCCCCTCGTGTTAGCCATTTCAGCCCTGGGTATCCACGTGATCAATGCCTCTCATCATCTTATACACCTCTATCAGCTCACCTCCCATACTCCGTCGTTCCAAGGAGAAAAAGCTGAGTTCACTAAACCTATTCTCATAAGGTACGCCTCTTCTCTGCTGAAGTTGATGTCCAAGGATTCCAAGATTATGTGCCTCACATATCACATTCTTCCCTTTGCAACACTGCTGTCTGAAAGTTTGCTTCAGTTTTAAAACATAGCAACTGCAGTTGTGAGCTGACAGCAACAATATCACATCAAGCAGCCCATGTGGGCCTAAGAATGGTTCATCATTCACCCTAACTCTTTACAATGGTGTCAACTGGCACTTGGGTTGTCAGTCTATCTATTTATGTAGAGTTTTTCTCATAGAATTCTATTGTATTTCCTTACTTTCAAGGTAGTGTGTATACATATTTTGATAATAAATCCACCTTGAATTTTGAACCCGTTTACAGAATTCTTTCTACTTGCAGCTCAGGTTCGATCAATGTCAACTCAAGTTTTCCTAAGTTTTCATCTCTCAGTTGTTGAGTGAGAGTTTGTGTGACATCTGACCACAGTAATTTTGTGT
Organism: Mobula hypostoma; assembly: GCF_963921235.1. Lineage (NCBI taxonomy): Eukaryota > Metazoa > Chordata > Chondrichthyes > Myliobatiformes > Myliobatidae > Mobula > Mobula hypostoma. The sequence goes on along the minus strand of NC_086105.1, from coordinate 78,708,329 downwards.
ATTCAGTTATAATTGTAGGTCAGTTAACTCTCAGACAACTGAATGTGAGAGAGGAAATGAAGAATTAATGTTCATAGTTCACACTTCTCAGCCTGGGAAAATACCAAAATACCTAACTACCTCGAAGGTGCAGTGGCCTGCAAATTAGGTTGCACACATTATGTTTTGGTGTTATGCGTTGTTGCTGTTTTTGCTTGTGTTGCTCTGCTAAGCATGGCGGACATACAACAGCATGTTGGCACTGCAACGTGTGACATCACTTGCTGGCTGACCCCAGCACATTCTCGTTTGTTAACGCATACAACACACTTCACTGTATGATCCACTGTACACGTGATAATTAAATCAGAATCTGAGCTGCCAACAGTTTCCTGGTAACTGTCTGCTGCAGTCCAAGGAAACTGAGCAGCAATGGTCTCATAAGCAATATTAACCAAATATCTGTTTTAAATAGAACATGCAGCATTCAAACTTTTGAAATGTGATAATATTTAAGCTCCATGTAATCTTTCTCCTCCTGCATGTTTATCTAGAGTGTTCTGTATATTAGTGTGGCAGAATAATCATTCATTCACCTGCTCTTCTTGAATAGCTCTGTAGAAGTTTTAACATTTTATTGAACCAAATGAAAACACAATATCACGCTCAGCACTATTTCTTCCCCCTGGGCACTGTGTGAGGCTTTGCTGATTATGGTCCGCATGACTGCTGACATGAAAGCATGATAACTGCAGCTTCAGAAAGATGAACCCTGAGCAGCTGAGATGGCACTGTAGTGTAGCGTTCAGCACAATTGCTTTACAGCAGCAGCTGTAAAATCTATCAGGGTTCAATTCCTGCTGCAGTCTGTAAGGAGTTTTTACCTTTTCCCCATGACTGCATGGGTTTTCGCCAAATGCTCCATTTTCCTTCCATGTTCCAAAGACATATAGGTTAGGCTTAGTAAGTTGTGGGATGTCTCTTGGTGTCCCATTCTGACATGTCTATCCACGGCCTCCTCTGCTGTAAAGATGAAGCCACACTCAGGTTGCAGGAACACCACCTTATATTCCGTCTGGGTGGCCTCCAACTTGATGGCATGAACATTGACTTCTCAATCTTCCGCTAATGCCCCATCTCCCCCTCGTACCCCATCCGTTATTTATTTATATACACTCATTCTTTTTCTTTCTCTCCTTTTTCTCCCTCTGTCTCCCTCACTACATCCCTTGCCCATCCTCTGGTTTTTCCCCCCCCTCCCTTTTCTTTCTCCCTGGGCCTCCTGTCCCATGATCCTTTCATATCCCTTTTGCCAATCAACTGTCCAGCTCTTGGCTCCATCCCTCCCCCTCCTGTCTTCTCCTATCATTTCGGATCTCCCTCTCCCCCTCCCCCTTTCAAATCTTTTACCGGCTCTTCTTTCAGTTAGTCCTGACGAAGGGTCTCGGCCTAAAATGTCGACTGTACCTCTTCCTAGAGATGCTGCCTGGCCTGCTGCGTTCACCAGCAACTTTTACGTGTGTGGGCATTCTATGTTGGTGCCGGAACTATGGCAGCACTTGTGGGCTGCCCAAAACAATCTCGCTGACTTGATTTTGATGCCAACAACACATTTCACTGTATGTTTCAATGTACATGTGATCAATAAAGCTAATCTTTAGCTGATCTTTATACTGACTTCAGTCTGCTCTCTGCTGAATATATCTTCCTGCTTTTTGTAGTAGAACTATGAGTATAGAACCTGGCCCTTTAGCATAGGATTTGCAAGCAGGGCTAGCAGTCAAGTGTGTTCTAAAAATAATTCACAAAAATCAAAATGGACTGTGGAATGTAAAAATGAAATGTAAGATTTCCAAAGTATTGGTAAGGAAAGGGATTTTCTCTGCTTAGTGAAATTTTTTACATTTTTGCTGTACACAATAGAGGAAATTTATATTTTCCTGTTTCTTTAGAGATACAGCATGGCCGTTTGGTCCATGATCCTAATTAACCTACCAACCCACAGGTCTTTGGAACATGAGGGGAAACCCACTTGGTCAGGAACTCCTCACAGTCATTGGCAGGAATTGAATTTGCTCACCATCACTGTAATAGTGTATTGCTAACCTTTACACTACCGTGCCACCTTTCAAATTAATAGCGGTAGCAATGAGCGCAGTAATGTCATAGAGCACCACAACAGAGAAACTGAACCTTCAGCCCATCTAGTTCATATCAGACTGTTACTCTGACATCCCATCAACCTGCACCTGGACCGTAGCTCTCCATAGCCCTCCCTAGCTCTCCCGTCCATGTACTCAGCCCAACTTTTCTTAAATGTTGCATTCAAACCTGCATCCAGCACTTCCACAAGTAAATTCCTTACAAGTAAAACCAATGATACACTGACATATGGTTAGAAGAGAGCCTGTTTCCTGATGTCACATTGTGTATGCATGTTGAATTGACAATAATTTCACTGAATTCTTGGTTCTTGGGCATCCTAATTTGTTTTTGGGCAAAAGATAGCATAGAGATGAATATAGCAAAACTCCAATAACCTGTTATCTGACTCTTTGCAATTCCTTCAGCATCTAGCCCATCAAGCAATGTTCTCTGTTGCTCCCTTTAAATTCACCAGGGCCACTGTTCACATGATCCATTTCTCCTACTCTGTTGAGTCCTGTGGCGACCCCAAGTTCTCCTTCCTCCTTAAAACTCACTGGGGGCCATGTCCTGTGCCCACCTTAAACTCTCTGAGTCTCCAATTCCTGCACTCACCATTTTCACTAGAAAATTTATCATTATACTGTATAACATTAACAAAAAACAATGAATGGGATACTAATAGGAATAACATTTAATTGTTTGGAAAATCTGCCAATCTGGCATTACCAAATTCCCAAGCATGAAAGCTTAATTGAATTTTATTGTACACCAATGGCTTGTAATCAACCACTCTAGTAAGTCCCCCAAACTCCCTCTATCTATTACACTTTCAACCACCTTTTATAATCCTGCTTACATTGTAACTACATGCTGATATTTATGTGTTTATGCACATTATATTCTATGGCTGTATTTTAACCTCAAACTTATTCTTTACATAATTCTTTATTCTTCATAACCATTGAATGTTGTTTTTGTTGCGTGTCATGCCTTGACTGACAGACCACAGAAAATTCCTAAAACATGTCAATGTACATGGTGAATAAAGTTGATCCTTGATCCTTGATCTTTGACGTGTACAGGAGACAAGTTGTTCGTTGTGACCCTGGGCATGTTGCACTCGAGCACACCGCCAATAATTCTTGCACCCTGAACTTTAAAGGAAATTGAAGCAGATTACGTAAATACTGTGAACACAAAGATCGGGGTCTTTGGTGTCACATCCTGCCAGTAGGCAGGTCGCTTAGGGTGTTCCCTTCCAAGCCCTCCTTAATTCTCTGCTGCCATCTAGAGTTCATTTAAAACTCACTGCTCTCTGGAGAAAAATCAGAGGGTATAATGCGCTTGAAAGAAATCAAACTGAAGATTCTAAGTAACAAGGTTGTTAAGAAGATATATGGTGTGTTGGTCTTCGTTACTGCCGATCACTGTGGGCATGCTATATTGCTGCTGGAATGTGCGGCAATACTTGCAAGCTGCCCCTAGCACACCCCCGGATATATTAGTTGTTAGTGCAGATGACTCAATTCACTGTATGTTTTGATGTACGTGTGATAAATAAATTTCAATCTTGAATCTTGAATCTTACTTGGCAGATTGAGCTCAAGAGCCATGAGGTTACGTTGCAGATCTGGTACGACAACCCTCGGAGTAAGTATTGTGCTCTGTTCTGATCGCCTCATTATAGGAAGAACATGCAGGCTTTAGAGAAGGTGCAGAGGAGCTTTACCAGGATGCTACCTGGAATAGAGAACTTGTTTTATGAGTTAGTAGGTTAACTGGACATTGTAAATTGTCCTGTGATTTGGCTAGTGTTAATAGGTTGGTTGTGGGCTGGTGCCGAACATTGGTCCAGAGTGCCTTTTCCTCACTGTACCGGTAAATAATTAAATGAATAAATAACATTAATGCAAACTGTTCTGGTTGTGCGTTGCACCTCCACCGGCAATATAACTTCAGTGAGATCCAAGGCTAGAGTCCCAGTTGGCTATGACTGTACCTACAACGTGTGGAGTTAGGAGGAGTATCAACTATATGGATTCGATGTTGGGGGTCAGTGAATCAGATTTAGGTTTAATATCGCCAGAAAATGTCATGAAGTTTGGTGTTTTGCAGCAGCAGAACATTGTCATACATAATAACAACAAAACTATACATTACAGTAAGTACAGATATAAAAATTAAATAAATAAATAGTGCAAAAAGAGAGGAAGAAAATAGAGAAAATACTTCCGCCACCTCCAACGGGATCCCACCACTAAGCACATCTTTCCCTCCCCCCCTCTCTCTGCATTCCGCAGGGATCGCTCCCTACACAACTCCCTTGTCCATTCGTCCCCCCCATCCCTCCCCACTGATCTCCCTCCTGGCACTTATCCGTGTAAGCGGAACAAGTGTTACACATGCCCTTACACTTCCTCCCTTACCACCATTCAGGGCCCCAAACAGTCCTTCCAGGTGAGGCATCACTTCACCTGTGAGTCGACTGGGGTGATATACTGCGTCTGGTGCTCCCAATGTGGCCTTTTATATATTGGTGAGACCCGACGCAGACTGGGAGACCGCTTTGCTGAACATCTACGCTCTGTCCGCCAGAGAAAGCAGGATCTCCCAGTGGCCACACATTTTAATTCCACATCCCATTCCCATTCTGACATGTCTATCCACGGCCTCCTCTACTGTAAAGATGAAGCCACACTCAGGTTGGAGGAACAACACCTTATATTCCGTATGGGTAGCCTCCAACCTGATGGCATGAACATTGACTTCTCTAACTTCCGCTAGGCCCCACCTCCCCCTCGTACCCCATCTGTTACTCTTTTTAATGCACACATTCTTTCTCTCACTCTCCTTTTTCTCCCTCTGTCCCTCTGAATATACCTCTTGCCCATCCTCTGGGTCACCCCCCCCCCGTCTTTCTTCCCGGACCTCCTGTCCCATGATCCTCTCGTATCCCCTTCTGCCTATCACCTGTCCAGCTCTCGGCTCTATCCCTCCCCCTCCTGTCTTCTCCTATCATTTTGCATCTCCCCCTCCCCCTCCAGCTTTCAAATCCCTTACTCACTCTTCCTTCAGTTAGTCCTGACGAAGGGTCTCGGCCTGAAACGTCGACTGCGCTTCTTCCTATAGATGCTGCCTGGCCTGCTGTGTTCACCAGCAACTTTGATGTATGTTGCTTGAATTTCCAGCATCTGCAGAATTCCTGTTGTTTGCAAGAAAATAGTGAGGTAATGTTTATGTGTACATTGACCATTTTGAAATCTGATGGCAGAGGGGAAGAAGCAGCTGCTGAATTGTTGAGTGTGTGTCTTCAGTCTCCTGTATCTCCTCCTCAAGGTAGCAATGAGAAGAGTAGCCTGGCTGATGGGGTCCTTAATGACGGGTGCCACCTTTTTGAGGCATCACCTTTAGAAGCTGACCTCCATGCTGGGGAAGCTAGTGCTCATGATGGAGCTGGCTGAGTTTACAACTTTCTGATCTTCTGTATACCAGATTGTGATGCAACCAGTCAGAATGCTCTCCACAAAACATGTGTAGAAATTTGAGAGTGTCATGGGTGACATAGCATGTCTCTTCAAGCTCCTAATGAACGATATCTGCTGTGGTGCTTTCTTTTGTAAGTGCACCAATATGTTGGGTATCAGATTGATCTTCAAAGATGTTGACCCCCCTCCCCCCCACCGGGAACTACTTACACTCACTGATCCCTCGATGAGGACTGGTGTGTGTTCCCTTAACTTTCCCTTCCTGAAGTTCACAATCAGTTCCTTTGTCTTACTGACATTGAATGCAAAGTTGTTCTTGCAACACCACTTAATCAGCTGATCTACCTTGCTCCTGTGTGCCTCTTTATCACCATCTGCCAGTAATAGTTGTGTCCTCAGAAAATTTATAGATGGAGACTGAGCTGTGCCTAGCCACACAGTCATGGGTGCAGAGAGAGTAGAGTAGTGAGCTAAGCATGCATCCTCAAGGTGCAGCAGTGTTGATTGTCAGCAAAGAGAGGATGTAATTTCCTATCCCCAGACTGTGGTCTCCGAATGAGGAAGTCAAGGTTCCATTGCAGAGGGAGGTACAGAAGTCCAAGTTTCCGAGCTTGTTAATTAGAACGGAGGGTATAATTATGTTGAATGCTGAGCTGTAATCAATAAGCACCAGCCTGAGGTAGGTGTTATTAATTGTCCAGATGACCCAAGGCTGAGTGAAGAGCTGGTGAGAATGCATTTGCTGTAGACTTATTTGCCGATAGGCAAATTGCATCGGGTTCAGGTGCCGGCTTAGGCAAGAGTTGGTTCTAGCCATGACCAACTTCTCAAAGCACTTAATTACAGTAGAAGTGAGTGCTTCTGTACGATAATCATTGAGGCAGCTCACCCTGCTCTTAGGCACAGGTATGATTGTCACCCTTTTGAAGCAGATGGGAACCTCCGACTGCAGCAGTGAGAGATTGCAGATGTCCTTGAACACTCCTACCAGTTGGTTGGCATAGGTTTTCAGAACCTTACCAGGTACACCATCAGGGTGGGCTGCCTGGAGAGGGTTCATCCTCTTGAAAGAGGTTCTGTAGCTGATTTCTGAACCAGAGATCACAAGGTCACCAGATGCTGCGGGGAATCACATCGGTGTTGAGCTCATCAGGGAGTGAAGCATCATGGCGACGCATGATATTGTGTTTCGCTTTCTGGAAGTAATGGCCTGCAAAACCCGCCAGCGCTGACATGCATCTGATTCCAACACTAAGCTCAATCAGGATTGTTTTTTTTCTGCTCTTAAAATAGTCTTCCATAGGTCATACCTGGACTTCTTGTATAACTCGAGATCACCAGTTTTGAATGCCACAGACCTAGCCTTCAGCAGATTGTGAATCTCCTGGTTCATTGACAGCTTTTGGTTTGAGTATGTCCAGTATGTTCTCAAAGGAACAACTCCACCCATACAGGTTTTGATGAAACCAGTGACAACTGTGATGTATTTGTTCAGACACAAAGATGAATGCCTGAATACTGTGCAGTTCACTCACTCAAAGCAGTCCTGTAAACACTCCTCCACCTCCCTTGACCATACCTTCTTGGCCCTCACCACTGGTGCTGTGATCCTTAGTCTCTGTCTATATGCTGGGAGTAGAAGTACAGCCAGGTGATCAGACAGTCCAAAGTGTAGGCGTTTGATTGCACCTTATGTGTTCTAGAGTGTTCTACCAGTGGATTGGTGCATTGGCTCCTCTGGTTCCACAGGTGATATGTTGGTGGTAGTTGCTCAGAGACTTCTTCAAACTGGCCTTGTGGAAATCCCCTGCAATGATAGAGAAGGCATCAGGGTACACTGTTTCCTTCCTGCTGATTCTGGAGCTCAGCTCCTCCAGTGCCTGCCTGACATTGGCCTGAGGTGAAATGTACACTGTCACCAGGATGATGGTGGAAAACTCCCTTGACAGATAAAAAGGATGACATTTGACCGGTAAGTGTTTTGGGTTGGGTCAGCAGGACCGAGACAGAAACATCATGCCTATGCACCGCGATGGGTTAATCATGAAGCAAATTTGAAGACCTTCTAGTGGAACTGGAGAAAATCATACGGAGGGCATTCAAGGATGGTGTTGAAAATTTTCTTGACAACTACAGAGCAACAAACCATGTGCACTTGGTTGACAATATGCTTCAGGCATACAAAGCCATGAAGTTCAACATTCACTAATGATTGATTCATTTTCTGCATTCCCAATTAGACTTCTTCAATGCCTTATACAACTTCAACAGAACATTCCATATCCTACATTCAATACATTGATTTATGAAGGCCAATGTGCCAAAAGCTTTCTTTATAACCCTATCTACCTGTGACACCACTTTCAATAAATAATGGGCCTGTATTCCTAGAACTATTTGTTCTACCACAGTCCTCAGTTCCCTACGGTTCACTATCCTGGTTAGTCCTACAAAACTGCAAAGCCTCATACTTATCTATGTTAAAGTGCATCTGCCATTTTAAGCCCATTTTTCCAGCTGATGCAGATCCCTCTGCAAGCTATTCCTCAGTGCCCACTACCACCCCAATCTTAGTGTCATCTGCAAATTTGCTGCTTCTCCAAATTCCTATGTGAAACAAGTAATCTGAAATTACATTTGTATTCAGCTTCAAGCAATCTACCTTAAACAAAAAAAAATTCTGAGTGAAAACACTTATGAAAAGAAATTCTGTCCATTGTAACTGTTCCTGAACCTGGTGGTGTGGAATTGAAAGCTCTTGGCCGATGTTAGCAGTGAAAAGGCATTTCACTATTTTTCTGCTTGAGCATTTCAGCAAAAGACTGCATCCATTGCCGCCTGTTTTTTTATGCACAACTTGCAGATAGAAGCAATTGAACCTGAGTCGGGTGCTGCCATCAATCCTTTCCGGACAAAAGTATGTTCATCAGGAAATTAGCTCAGTTATTTATGAGGGGTGATTGATAAGTTTGTGGCCTAAGGTAGAAGGAGTCAATTTTAGAAGACCTAGCACATTTACTTTTCCTATATTTACACACTGAGTCCAGTGGTCATGGAGCATACAGATCCTTTCTTTGTAGAAGTTGGCGTTTTGGACCTCCAGAAAGTGGGGCACAGCAGGGGTGATTGATAAGTTCATGGCCTAAGGTAGAAGGAGATGAGTTATTAACTTCAAACTTTCTGCATTTTCGCTCAAAGAATTGAACTGCACGTGCATGTAACAAGAGCTGTATAACTCATCTCCTTCTACCCAAGGCCATGAACTTATCAATCACCCCTGCTGTGGACCACTTCTCCAAAGTAGGGATCCGTATGCTCCACCACCGCTAGACTACGTGTGTACATGTAGGAGGGGACTATGTTGAGAAATAAATGTGCTAGGTTTTCTAAAATTGACTCCCTCCACCTTAGGCCACGATCTTATCAATCACCCCTTGTAAGTTCAAGTATAACGCTACTGGCACTTCATACGTCATGAGACCTGGGTGTGGCAAGGAGTTCAGTAGATGTACAGCCCGGGAGAAGAAGCTGTCTGCCATCCTAACAATTCTTGTCCTAGTGCTACAGAACCACCTGTCAGATGAAAGGAGATCAAAGTAATTGTTAGATGGATGGGAGTGATCTCTGACAATGCTGAGAGCCCTGTGTACACAGCACTCCTGATAAGTGTCTCCAGTGGATGGAAGCGAGACCCTGATGATCCTCTCAGCAGTCCTTGCAAACTTTTGCAGGGACTTGTGGTGAGGTATGTTGCAATTCCCATTTCAGACATTGATGCAGCTGGTCAGACCACTCTCATTGATGCTCCACAAAAATTTCGTAAAAATGGTAGGGGCTTGGGGGAAGCTTCACATGTCTCAACCTCCTCAGGAAGAGGAGGTGTTACTGTGCTTTCTTCACCGGAAGACGTGGTAGAAACATAGAAACATAGAAAACCCACAGCACAATACAGGCCCTTCGACCCACGATGCCGTGCCGAGCATGTATTTATTTTAGAAATTACCTAGGGTTACCCATGGCCCTCTATTTTTCTAAGCTCCATGTACCTATCCAGGAGTCTCTTAAAAGTTCCTATCGTATCCCACAGTTGATGAAGGCCAATGTACCGTATGCCTTCTTAACCACACAGTCAACCTGTGCAGGAGCATGGAGTGTCCGATGAACTCGGGCCCCAAGATCTCTCTGATCCTCAACACTGCCAAGAGTCTTAGCATTAAAACTGTATTCTGCCATCATATTTCACCTACCAAAATGAACCACCTCACACTTATCTGGGTTGGACTCCATCTGCCACTTCTCAGCCCAGTTTTGCATCCTATTGATGTCCTGCTGTAACCTCTGACAGTATCCACAACACTATCCACAACACCCCCAACCTTTGTGTCTTCAGCAGATTTACTAACCCATCCCTCCACTTCATGATCCAGGTTATATATAAAAATTATGAAGAGAAGGGGTCCCAGAACAGATCCCTGAGGCACACCACTGGTCACCGACCTCCATGCAGAATAAGACCCATCTACAACCACTCTTTGTTTCCTGTGGGCAAGCCAGTTCTGGATCCACAAAGCAATTTCCCATTGGATCCCAAGCCTCCTTACTTTCTCAATAAGCCTTGCAAGGGGTACCTTATCAAATGTCTTGCTGAAATCCATATACACTACATCTACTGCTCTTCCTTCATCAATGTGTTTGGTCGCATCCTCAAAAAATTCTATCAGGCTCATAAGGCATGACCTGCCTTTCACAAAGCCATGCTGACTATACCTAATCATATTATACCTCCCCAAATGTTCATAAATCCTGCCTCTCAGGATCTTCTCCATCAACTTATTAACCACTGAAGTAAGACTCCCTGCTCTATAATTTCCTGGGCTATCTCTACTCCATTTCTTCAATAAGGGAACAACATCTGTAACCCTAAAAATCCTCTGGAAACTCTCCTGTCCCCATTGATGATGCAAAGATCATTTTCAGATGCTCAGCAATCTCCTCCCTTGCCTCCCACGATAGCCTGGGGTATATCTCATCCAGTCCCGGCGACTTATCCAACTTGATGCTTTCCAAAAGCTCCAACACATCCTCTTTCTCAATGTCTATATGCTCAAGCTTTTCAGTCTGCTGTAAGTCATCTCTACAATCACCAAGGTCCTTTTCCATAGTGAATACTGAAGCAAAGTACTCATTAACTACAACACCTTATATTCCGTCTGGGTAGTCTCCAACCTGATGGCATGAACATCGACTTCTCTAACTTCCGCTAATGCCACACCTCCCCCTCGTACCCCATCCGTTATTTATTTTTATACACACATCCTTTCTCTCACTCTCCTTTTTCTCCCTCTGTCCCTCTGACTATACCCCTTGCCCATCCTCTGGTTTTCCCCCCCACCTTGTCTTTCTCCCCGGACCTCCTCTCCCATGATCCTCTCATATCCCCTTTGCCAATCACCTGTCCAGCTCTTGGCTCCATCCCTCCCCCTCCTGTCTTCTCCTATCATTTTGAATCTCCCCCTCCCCCTCCCACTTTCAAACCTCTTACTAACTCTTCCTTCAGTTAGTCCTGACAAAGGGTCTCGGCCTGAAACGTCGACTGTACCTCTTCCTAGAGATGCTGCCTGGCCTGCTGCGTTCGCCAGCAACTTTGATGTGTGTTGTTTGAATTTACAGCATCTGCAGAATTCCTGTTGTTTACTCATTAAGTATATCCACTATCTTCTCCAGTTCCATACACACTTTTCCACTGTCCTTTCACGTCTTATCCTCTTGCTCTTCACATACTTGTAGAATGCCTTGGGATTTTCTTTAATCCTACTCATCATGGCCCCTTCTGGCACTCCTAATTTCATTTTTAAGCTCCTTCCTGCTAGCCTTACACTCTTCTAGATCTCTATCATTACCTAGTTTTTTGAACCTTTCTTAAGGTTTTCTTTTCTCCTTGACTAAATTTTTAACAGCCTTTGTACACCACAGTTCCTGTACCCTACCATCCTTTCCCTGTCTCATTGGAACGTACCTGTGCAGAACTCCACACAAATATCCCTTGAACACTTGTCACATTTACCTGAGAACATAAGTTCCCAAGTTATGCTTCCAAGTTCCTGCCTGATAGCTTCATATTTCCCCTTACTTCAATTAACCACCTCCTATCTTGTCTGTTCCTATCCCTCTCCAATGCTATGGTAAAGGAGATAGAATTGTGATCACGATCTCCAAAATGCTCTCCCACGGAGAGACCTGACACGGACCAGGTTCATTTCCCAATACCAGATCAAGTACAGCCTCTCTTCTTGTAGGCTTATCTACATATCATGTCAGGAAACCTTCCTGAACACACTTAACAAACTCCACCCCATCTAAACCCCTTGCTGTAGGGAGATACCAATCAATATTTGGGAAATTAAAATCTCCCATCACAACAACCCTGTTATTATTACACCTTTCCAGAATCTGTTTCCCTATTGCTCCTCGATGTCCCTGTTACTATTAGGAGGTCTATAAAAAACACCCAGTAGAGTTATTGTCCCCTTCCTGTTATGTGACGTTGGGAGACCAGGTGAGATCATTTATAATGTGCACTATAATGTGCTCCTTTGCAAAGAAAAAGAATTTCAGGATGTATATTGTATACATTTCTCTGACATTAAATGTACCTGTTGAACTCTTAATGGAGAAGCCACGTGTGTGCAATGAGGAGTGGTCAGCCTTCACCTTCCTAAATTCCACAGTCAACTCTTTGGTCTTGTCCACATTGCGTCTCAAATTATTGTTCTTGCACCCATACGTATGCTGTCTCATCACCGTTGTTAGTGAGGCATCACTGTTGTCAGAGTCACTCAATCAGAGAAAACTACAGTACAGAAACAGGCCCTTTGCCCCATCTAGTCTGAGCTGAACCATTTAAACTGCCTACTCCCATCGACCTGCTTCCGGACCATTGCCCTCCATACTCCTCGCTTCCATCTACCTATCCAAATTTCACTTAAACACTGAAATCAAATCACATCCATCACTTCTGCTGGCAGCTCGTTCCACACTCTCACCTCTCTCTGTTGAAGAAGTCCCCTCTCATGTTGCCCTTAAATATTGCACCTACCACCCTTAACCCATGACCTCTAGTTCCAGTCTCACCTCAGTGGAAAAAGCCTGCTTGCATTTACCCTATCTATACCACTCATAGTTTTGTATACCTCAATCAAATCTCCTCTCAATTTTCCACATTCTAAAGAATAAAGTTCTAACATATTCCAAATTAGGCCTCTGCAATTTCTTATACACCTTCAACATAACATCCCATCTCCTGCACTCAATATTTTGATTTATGAAGGCCAATGTCCCAAAAACTTTCCTTATATGTCATGGTCCGGTCTGTGAAGTCCGCATTCCGGTTCACAGTCCGGTCGATGGACTCAGGACTCCGGGCTTCCAGCCTTACACTTCCTCCCTTACCACCATTCAGAGCCCCAAACGGTCCTTCCAGGTGAGGCAACACTTCACCTGTGAGTCGGCTGGGGTGATATACTGCATCCGGTGCTCCCAATGTGGCCTTTTATATATTGGCGAGACCCGACGCAGACTGGGAGACCGCTTTGTCTGCCAGAGAAAGCAGGATCTCCCAGTGGCCACACATTTTAATTCCACATCCCATTCCCATTCTGACATGTCTATCCACGGCCTCCTCTACTGTAAAGATGAAGCCACACTCAGGTTGGAGGAACAACACCTTATATTCCGTATGGGTAGCCTCCAACCTGATGGCATGAACATTGACTTCTCTAACTTCCGCTAGGCCCCACCTCCCCCTCGTACCCCATCTGTTACTCTTTTTAATGCACACATTCTTTCTCTCACTCTCCTTTTTCTCCCTCTGTCCCTCTGAATATACCCCTTGCCCATCCTCTGGTTCCCCCCCACCCTCCTTGTCTTTCTTCCCGGACCTCCTGTCCCATGATCCTCTCGTATCCCTTTTGCCTATCACCTGTCCAGCTCTTGGCTCCATCCCTCCCCCTCCTGTCTTCTCCTATCATTTTGGATCTCCCCCTCCCCCTCCAACTTTCAAATCTCTTACTCACTCTTCCTTCAGTTAGTCCTGACGAAGGGTCTCGGCCTGAAACATCGACTGCACCTCTTCCTAGAGATGCTGTCTGGCCTGCTGCGTTCACCAGCAACTTTTATGTGTGTTGCTTGAATTTCCAGCATCTGCAGAATTCCTGTTGTTTGGGCTTCCAGTTGTTTCGGTTGGTTTAATCATACGCACCTGATTCCCATCTTGGGACTTGGAATATAAGTAGCCTTGGGGTCAAGTGTGAGCTGCTGGTTTGTCTTGTCAAGATCCCCGGGAGCAACTTGCTGGTGGAAGGCTAGAGTGGCCACTTCCATCTTTAGGCCGCATTACAGAACCATCCCCTCATGGAGCCTTGCTGTCAGTAGTCGGAGCTGTCTTTGCGGTATGGATTTGGCTGTTTCCTGGGCCAGCTGAGTGGGTGCCAGCCAATCTGAGCTAGGTAGGGATCCAGCTGTTTCCATCGCCAGCTGAAGTTGCCGGCCAAACTGAGGCTCAGAGCTACCCTGAAGCAGAGATGGAACTGTCTGTTCTTTGGTGTTTGTCTCTTCTTGTCCTCGCCTCCATGTGGTAAGACAGGCTGTTTTGCCATTGTCCTGCGGAGGGATCTGTCTTGTCTTGTCTTGTCCTTACCTCTGTGGGGTAAGTCAGGCCGTTCTGCTGTTGCCCTGTGGGGGCTCCTGTCTTGTCTTGTCCTCACCTCCTTGGGTAAGTCAGGCCGTTTAGTTGTTGCCCTGTGGGGGGAATCTGTCTTGTCTTGTCCTTGCTTCTGTGGGGTAAGCCAGGCTGTTCTGCCATTGCCCTGCGGGGGGATCTGTCTTGTCTTGTCTTTGCCTCTGTTGGGTAAGTCTGGCTGTTCTGCCATTACCCAACAGGTGGACCTGTCCCACCTTGGTGTTGTGTTAAAGATGAGTCCTGGCTTTCTGAAGGATAAGTCCCGGCTCTATGTTGATGTACAGTTCCTAGTCTGTCTCTGAGCTCCAGCCTCCGAGTTATCAGCCTTCGCATTTCAAGACGAAGATCCTGCAGCCAAGCTCCAAGACCCCAGGCCTCGAGGATCCCGCAGCCCATGACCCCAGCCATGTCCTGTCCTGAAGCCATGTCATGTCCTTGCCTAGTTCTGGGGTCCAAGCCCGAAGCAAGACCCAGGTCCTGGGTCCTTGGCCAGTTTCTTTGCCAGGAGTACAAGCACAGGCTCCTAGTTCATAGTTCCTTGACGGGGTTCCCTGTGTCTAATCCATGTCCTAGCCCAAGTCTGTGTTCTTGTCCCTGCTCCTTGTCTGTATCCTGTCACGTCCCTACTCTAGTCAAGTCCTGTTCCTCGCACTTCAGTGTCTGTGTCTTGCATTTGGGTCCGCCCCTGCTCCAAGCACTCCCCCATTGTGATATTATGACCCTATGTAACTGTGACACCACTTTCAACAAATTATGGACCTCCACCGCACTGCCACACTAAGACCTACCCTGGTTAGTCCCACCAAAGTGCAACACCTCGGTTCTGTTTGCATTAAGTTCCATCTGGCATTTTCAGCCCATTATTTCAGCTGATGCAGACCCCTCTGTAAGCCTGATAGTCTTCTCACTGTCCAGTACACCCCCAAACTTGGAGTCATCAGTAAATTTGCTGATTCATGTTACCGCATTATCATCCCGATGGTTGATAAAGTACTCTCCAAATTTCATGTTTCAAGGCCTCCCTCTTACCAAAAATACCCTTTCCCACTCCACACTTGCCATCTCCTTTCTGATACCATCAAAACTAGTACTTCTCCAATTCAGAATTTCAACCCCCACAGACCAGACCAATCATTTTCTGTATTTACTTTGAAACTAATGGCATGATCATCACTAGTTGCAAAGTGTTCCCCCACACAAATTTCTGTCACTTGCCCTGTCTCATTCAGAGGGTCATAGAATCATAGAGAAGTACAACATAGAAACAGGCCCTTCTGCCCATCTAGTTCAAGCCAAACAATTTAAACTGCCGAGTCCCATCAGCCTGCACCCAGACTCCAGCCATCCATATTCCTGCTATCCATGTACACTTCTTTTAAATATTGAAATTGAGCTCGCAAGCACCACTTGCACTGGCAGTTCGTTTCACACTCTCAAGACCCCCTGACTAGTAACACCACGACTCCCTCTTTAATCTCTCCCACTCTATCACATCTCAAAACAAGAGAACCCCAGAATACTGAGTTGTCAGTCCTGCCCCTCCACCAATCAAATCTCATTAATGGGTACAATATCATAATTCCATTGGTTGATCAATGTCCTAAGCTCATCTACCTTACCTTCTTGCATTGAAATATACACAACACGGAACTTTTTTAATTCCTGACTTTGTCTGAGGTCTTAACAACATCTGTCTCCATATTCTCTTCACTATCTGTTCTGGCACTCTGGTTCCAATCCCCCTGTAACTCTAGTTTAACCTCCCCCTGTGCAGCACAAGCAAACCTTCCCATTATTAGTCCCTCTCCAGTTCAGGTGCAAACTATCTCTTTTGTACAGGTCCCACCTTCCCTGAAAGACAGCCCAATTATCCAAAAATCTAAAGCCCTCCCTCCTACACCAGCTCCTTAGCCACTGTACGATCTTCCTGTTTCTGACCTCACCATACGGCATGGGTAGCAACCTGAGATCACAACTCTGGAGGTCCTAACTCGGTAGCTAACTCCCAGAACTCACTTCGCAGAACCTCATCCCTCTTCCCACCTATGTCATTGCTAGCCATGTGCAGAGTAAACTCTGGCTCTTCACTCCGCCCATTTAAGAATGCAGAGGACACGATCCAAGATGCCCCAGAATATGGCACCCTGGAGGCAACATACCATCTGGGAATCTTGTTCTCATCCACAGAACCTTCTTTCTGTTCCCCCTAACTAACAAGTCCCTATCACCACAGCTCCCCTTTTCTCTCCCCTTCCCTTCTGAGCCACAGAGCCAGACTCAGTGCCAGAGCCCTGACTCTGGTGACTTTCCTCTGCTAGATCATCCAAAGTGGTTGAGGAGGATGGCCACAGGGGTACTCTGTGGCTCCTTTCACCCACCAGACTGTCAACCAGTTTCCTGTATCCTGCACCTTGTGTATAGCTACTTCTCTATATATCCTGCCTACCACCCCCTCAGCCTCCCGAGTGATCCGGAATTCTTCCAGTTCCAGCTCCATCTCCTTATAGCGGTGTGTCAGAAGCTGCAGCTGGCTGTCATCTGAAAACTTGAACTTGATGATTCAATTTCACCTTAGTGCATCGGATATTCTCAAAGCGTTTGTCCACACTTCATGATGTTACTTGCTATGTACTCGGTATTCCGAGTGTAAAAAGATATAACACTGTCAGTATCTTTTTTTGTCAGTTTAGCAATTTAGATTTTTCAATTTAATGAATTCCATTGGGTAAGAGCATCGCACATGTGTTATGCATCAAAAAAGGATAAGAAAAATAATTTATAGCTTTTCCTCACAGCTGCATCACCACTGCAAAGAATTCTTATCTCTTTCATGGCCACCCTCCATGCACTTTCTAAGCAAGTTCTCAAGGATCCGCTGGTTTTGAAATCCTTAATGCAATTTTAATCAAGTCCAGTGTTGTCATGGTAATGCATCCAGCCAGTACAGAGGATTCATGCAATCATTTCCCACAGTGTGTTGTCCTGCATTAGAGGATTATGCGTAGAAAGGACAGCAGCATAATGCTGAAGCTCTTCACAGACAAGAAGTTCAAAGTAAATATATTATCGAAGTACGTATAATGCCATTATATATTACCTTGAGATTTTCCTAAAGGAAACAAAGAAGTACAATAGAATCAATGAATAGTGACACGCAAAGACTGACAAACAACCAACTTGCAAAAGAAGACAAACTGCAAATACAAAAATAGACAAACAGATAAATAGATAAATAAATAGATATACAGATAAGTAGATAGACAGATAGACAGATAGACAGACAGACAAACAGATAGATAGATAATGCTGAAAACATGAGCTGTAGAGTCCTTGAAAGGGAATCCATAGGTTGTGGAATCAGTTCAGAGTTGAGCTGACTGAAGTTATCCACATGAGTTCAGGAGCCTGATGGTGATATGACTGTCCGTAAGCGAGACCTAAAACTCCTGTAACTCCTGCCTGATGCCTGTAGTGAGGAGAGAGCTTGTCCTGCATGGTAAGGGTCCTTGATGACAAATGCTGCTTTGACACATCAGAACCCCAGTTCCAACAACCCCTTTGACACATCAGGGATACCAATTCCCACAACCCCTTTGGCACACCAAGACTCATTTCCCGTACCCCCTTAGAAATTTTAGTCATAGTCATACTTTATGCATCCCGGGGGAAATTAGAAACCCACTTTCAACACTCCCTTTGACACAACTGAGATCTGGATCCCACAGTCCCTTTGACACATCAGGACCCCAGTTCCCACACTCTCTGAAACAACAGAACCCCAGTTCTCATGCTCCATTTTAGTATACCGGGACCCCAGTTCAAACCTTCCCATTGAAACATAGGAAGCATAATTCCCACACTGCCTTCGACACACCAGAACACCAGTTCCCAACTTCCCTTTGACACACACAACACTCATTTCCCACGCTTCCTTTGAAAGTTTAGAAACCCAGTTTTCACACTCCCATTGACACAACCATATCCGGGTTCCCACACTCCATTTGATGCACTAGAACCCCATTTCCCACAATCCCTCTGACACACCTGAACCCCATTTCCCACAATCCCTTTGACACACCAGAACCCCTTTTCCCACACTCATTTTGACACCCCAGATCCCCATTTCCAATACTCCCTTTGACACCCCAGAACCCCACTTCCCACAATCCCTTTGACTCCCCAGAACCCCATTTCCCACACTCCCTTTGACACCCCAGAACCCCTTTTCCCACACTCATTTTGACACCCCAAATCCCCATTTCCAATACTCCCTTTGACACCCCAGAACCCCACTTCCGACAATCCCTTTGACTCCCCAGAACCCCATTTCCCACACTCCCTTTGACACCCCAGAACCCCATTTCCCATACTCCCTTTGACACACCTGAACCCCAGTTCCCACAATTCCTTTGACACACCAGAACCCCATTTCCCATACTCCCTTTGACACCCCAGAACCCCTTTTCCCACACTCATTTTGACACCCCAGATCCCCATTTCCAGTACTCCCTTTGACACCCCAGAACCCCATTTCCCATACTCCCTTTGACACACCTGAACCCTAGTTCCCACAATTCTTTTGACACACCAGAACCCCATTTCCCACACTCCCTTTGACATACCAGAACCCCAGTTCCCACACTCCCTTTGACACCCCAGAACCCCATTTCCAATACTCCCTTTGACACCCCAGAACCCCTTTTCTCACACTCATTTTGACACCCCAGATCCCCATTTCCAATACTCCCTTTGACACCCCAGAACCCCATTTCCCACACTCCCTTTTTTCACCCCAGAACCCTATTTCCCACACTCCCTTTGACATACCAGAACCCTAGCTCCCACTCTCTCTGACACAACACTGCCACAGTATATACAATCTTTGCAATGCACGAGAGACTCAGTTCCCACACCTCCTTTGAAAATTCCAGAAATCTGATTACCACACTCCCTTTGATGCACCAGAACACCAGTTCCCACACTTAGTTTTCATACCAGAGACCCAGTTCTCGTGCTCCATTTGACAGAGTTCCTACAGTTCCTTTAATGCACCAGATCCCAGTTCCTACACTCCCTTTGAGACACCAGTGCAAATTTCCCACAATTTCTATGGCTCAATAGAGCACTGGTTTGCACACTCCTTTTAACACTCAAGGCTCCCATTTCCCACAGTCCCTTTGCTACACCAGTGACCCCAGATCCAACAATGCCTTTGATACACATGTACCCCAGTACTCACATTTTCATTCACAGACCAAGGCCACATTTCCCACATTTGCATAGACATACCAGAACTGTTTCTACACTCCCATGGCCTCAGTTCTTCAGTAACCTTTGATGCCTTTACTTATCAAGAACCTTTCCGTCTCCACATTGAATACTGTATACCCTCCACAGCTATCCGTGGCAATAAATTCCATAGATTCATAACCCTCTGTTTGTAAAAATTCCTTCTCATCTTTTTTCTGAAGGGATGTCCTTGTATTCTGAGACTGTGCCCTTTAGTTCTACACTCTCCCACTATTGGAAACATCCTCTCCATGTCCAAACTATTGGAGCATTTGAATATTCGATGGGATTCAATGAGAACCTTTCTCCTTCTTCTAAACTCCCACTGTACACACCAGACCATTAAGCATCTCTAGTTAGCATCTTTCCATGAGTTAGAGATCAACCTTATGCATATTTTTGTGAATGTTTCTGAGATATCTATTAACTGTTTAAAAATTAGATTGTCTTGTGGGTTTGGTTGACAAGGATATTGAGACATTTATTGAATTCATTGCCGACCCATCTTGGTTCCATACTTCTGTTTAAGTCTGCTTAACAAAATATTCCTGGTCTGAGTTTCAATTGACATTTTATGTGTAAATTGTCTTGAGATAGAGATCGTTTCCTTGCATTGCATTACCAGGTCACTCCTTCCTTTGAATTCCCCACCCCATTTATAAAAACAAATGATGCCCATAGATACCTGTAAATAATACCATCCACCTATCACCACAAAGCTTCTCACTTCACCCCGCTCTCCCAACCACCCAATTTCCCTAGGACTTGTTGCGCTTGCATGTATAAGTGTCAGGAGGGAGATCAGTGGGAAGAAATGAATGGATAAGGAAGTCGCCCAGGGAGCGACCCCAGCGGAAGCAGAAAGTGAGGGGGGAGGGAAAGACGTGTTTGGAGGTGGGACCCTGTTGGAGGTGGCGAAAGGTTTGGAGAGTTATGTGCTGGACATAGAAGCTTCTAGGGTGGTAGGTGAGGACAAAAGGAACCCTGTCCCTGGTAGGGTGGGGGAAGGCTGGCACCACATAAGTGTCTAATCCAGTGCAGTTTCCAGGCATCATAAACACAAGAGATTCTGCAGATGTTGGAAATCCAGAGCAATGCACACAAAATTCTGGAGGAACTCAGCAGGTCAGGTAAAAACTATGGAAAGGTAACAAAGGGGTGGAGCTTAGCAGACAATGTTGCCTAACGGCAACTCCTTTGCTTGCATCTTCGGAAACCTTAATATCTATCCTTAATATCTCTATTTCTATCTTTAATATCTCTATTTTTCCCTTTCAGGGTTCTTTTGAAGACCCTAATCTGGAGTTCCACGCTGACTTTGGTTCTTTGCGGGAATGGGACCCGCTCTCAGGGTCTCACAACTGGCCGTTATTCGATACACCAAGGATGTAGCCTAGAAGATTAGCTTGTCTTCAAGCTTCGCTCCAAGTGAGGTAAGGCCGGATAAGTTCCTTTAATAAATCTAATTACCTTAGGAGTAGGTAATGGAGGCAGCAGTTAGGGCAGTTGAGTGCTCCGTTTGCAGGATGTGGGAAGTCAGGGTGAGCACAATTGTCCCTGATAAGTACACCTGCGAAAGGTGCATTCAGCTGCAGCTCCTGACGAACCGAGTTAGGGAACTGGAGCTGGATGAACTCCGGATCATTCGGGAGGCAGAGACAGAAATAGAGAGGAGTTGCAGGGTCAGGAGACAGGTAGCTGGGTGACTGTCAGGAGAGGGAAGGGGAATAGACAGAATGAGCAGAGCACCCCTGTGGCTGTTCCCACCAATAATAAGTACACCGTTTTGGATACTGTTGGTGGGGACGACCTACCAGGGGCAAGTTGCAGTGGTTGCATCTCTGGCACCGAGATGGGACCCTCAACTCAGAAGGGAAGGAAGGAAAAGAGGAGAGCAGTAGTGATAGGGGATTCGATAGTTAGGGGGACAGATAAGAGTTTCTGTGGAAGAGATCGAGAATCCCGGATGGTCTGTTGCCTCCCTGGTGCCAAGATCCGCGATATCTCGGACCGAGTCCTCGGTATTCTCAAGAGGGAGGGTGAGCACCGGATGTCGTGGTCCATGTAGGGACCAATAACGTGGGTAGGAAGAGTGAGGAGGTCCTGAAAGGAGAGTTTAGGGAATTAGGAGCCAAGTTAAAAGACAGGACCTCCAGGATAGCAATCTCAGGATTGCTACCAGTGCCACGTACAGGCAGGTTTAGAAATAGTAAGATAGCACAGATCAACACGTGGCTGAGAACATGGTGCAGGAGGGAGGGCTTCAGATTTATAGATAATTGGGCAGTTTTCCAGGAAAGGTGGGACCTGTTCCAGTGGGGCGGTCTACATCTGAACTGGAGGGGGACAAATACTCTTGCAGGTAGATTTGCTAGAGAGGGTCCGGTGGATTTAAACTAGATACGAGGGGGGAGAGGAACCAGAGTGTAGGAACAGATGTAGGGAAGAAGGAAGAAAAAGAAAATAGCAAAGTCGTTTGCACCGTTAGTGATAAACAGAGAGTAAGAGGTGGAAAATTTCTTAAATGCATTTATTTTAATTCTAGGAGCATTATAAGAAAGGTGGAGGAACTTAAAGCATGGATTGATACCTGGAAGTATGATGTGGTAGCTATTAGTGAAACATGGTTACAGGAGGGGTGTGATTGGCAACTAAATATTCCTGGATTTAGTTGCTTCAGGTGTGATAAAATAGGAGGGACAAGAGGGGGAGGTGTGCATTGCTTGTCAGAGAAAATATTACAGCAGTGCTCTGACAGGATAGATTAGAGGGCTCATCTAAGGAAGTTATTTGGGTGGAATTGAGGAATGGGAAAGGTGCAGTAACTCTTATGGGGGTGTATTATAGACCACCAAATGGGGAGCGAGAATTAGAGGAGCAAATTTGTAAGGAGATAGCAGATATTTGTAGTAAGCACAAGGCCGTGATTGTGGGAGATTTTAATTTTCCACAGATAGACTGGGAAGCCCACACTGTAAAAGGGCTGGATGGTTTGGAGTTTGTAAAATGTGTGTAGGATAGTTTTTTGCAGCAATACATAGAGGTACCAACGAGAGAAGGGGCAGTGTTGGATCTCCTGTTAGGGAATGAGATAGGTCAGGTGACGGAGGTTTGTGTTGGGGAGCACTTCGGGTCCAGTGATCACAATGTTATTAGTTTCAATATAATTATGGAGAAGGATAGTTTTGGACCCAGGGTTGAGATTTCTGATTGGAGAGAGGCTAATTTTGAGGAGACGCAAAAGGATTTAGAAGGAGTGGATTGGGACAATTTGTTTTATGGGAAGAATGTAATAGAGAAATGTTGGTGATTTAAAGATGAAATTTTGAGAGTACAGAATCTTCATGTTCCTGTTAGGATGAAAGGAAAGGTTAAAAGTTTGAGAGAGCCATGGTTTTCAAGGGATATTGGAAACTTGGTTCGGAAAAAGAGAGTTATCTACAATAAATATAGGCAGCATGGAGAATATAGGGTGCTTGAGGAATATAAAGAATGTAAAAAGAATCCTAAGAAAGAAATTAGAAAAGCTAAAAGAAGATATGCGTTTGCTTTGGCAAGTAAGGTGAAAATAAATCCCAAGGGTTTCTACCATTATATTAATAGCAAAAGGATAGTGATGGATAAAATTGGTCCCTTAGAGAATCAGAGTGGACAGCTATGTGTGGAGCTAAAAGAGATGGGGGAGATTCTGAATAATTTCTTTTCTTCGGTATTCACTAAGGAGAAGGATATTGAATTGGGTAAGGTAAGAGAAACAGGTAGGGAAGTTATGGAAACTATGATGATTAAAGAAGAGGAAGTACTGGAGCTTTTAAGGAATATAAAAGTGGATAAGTCTCTGGGTCCTGACAGGATATTCCCTTGGACCTTGAGGGAGGCTAGTGTGGAAATAGCAGGGGCTCTGACAGAAATATATCAAATGTCATTAGAAACGGGGATGGCGTATTGCTCATGTGGGTCCATTGTTTAAAAAGTGTTCCAAGAGTAAACCTAGCAATTATCAGCCTGTGAGTTTGACATCAGTAGTGGGTAAATTGATGGAAAGTATTCTTAGGATGGTATATACAATTATCTGGATAGACAGGGTCTGATTAGGAACAATCAACATGGATTTGTGCGTGGAAGGTCATGTCTGACAAATCTTATTGAATTTTTTGAAGAGGTTACTAGGAAAGTTGATGAGGGTAAAGCGGTGGATGTTGTCCATACAGACTTCAGTAAGGCCTTTGACAAGTTCCCATATGGAAGGCTGGTTAGGAAGGTTCCAATTGTTAGGTATTAATATTGAAGTAGTAAAATGGATTCAGCAGTGGCTGGATGGGAGACGCCAGAGAGTGGTGGTGGATATCTGTTTGTCAGATTGGAGGTCGGTGACTAGTGGTATGCCTAAGGATCTGTAGTGGGTCCAATGTTATTTGTAATATACATAAATGATCTGGATGATGGGGTGGTAAGTTGGATGAGTAAGTATGCAGATGATACTAAGATAGGTGGAGTTGTGGATAATAAAGTCGGTTTTCAGAGCTTGCAGTGAGATTTAGGCCAGTTAGAAGAGTGGGCTGAAAGATGGCAGATGGAGTTTAATGCTGATAAATGTGAGGTGCTACATTTTGGTAGGACTAATCAAAATAGGACATACATGGTAAATGGTAGGGCATTGAAGAATGCAGTAGAACAGAGGGATCTAGGAATAACGGTGCATAGTTCCCTGAAGGTGGAATCTCATGTGGATAGGTTGGTGAAGAAAGCTTTTTGTATGCTGGCCTTTATAAATCAGAGCATTGAGTATAGGAGTTGGGATGTAATGTTGAAATTGAACAAGGCATTGGTAAGGCCAAATTTGGAGTATTGTGTCCAGTTCTGGTCACCGAATTTTAGGAAAGATGTCAACAAAATAGAGAGAGTGCAGAGAAGATTTACTACAATGTTACCTGGGTTTCATCACCTAAGTTACAGAGAAAAGTTGAACAAGTTGGGTCTTTATTCTTTGGAACGTAGAAGGTTGAGGGGGGACTTGATAGAGGTATCTAAAATTATGAGGGGGATAGATAGAGTTGATGTGGATGAGCTTTTTCCATGGAGAATGGGGGAGATTCAAACAAGAGGACATGAGTTAGAAACATAGAAATTAGGTGCAGGAGTAGGCCATTCGGCCCTTCGAGCCTGCACCGCCATTTATTATGATCATGGCTGATCATCCAACTCAAAACCCCGCCCCAGCCTTCCCTCCATACCCCCTGACCCCCGTAGCCACAAGGGCCATATCTAACTCCCTCTTAAATATAGCCAATGAACTGGCCTCAACTGTTTCCTGTGGCAGAGAATTCCACAGATACACCACTCTCTGTGTGAAGAAGTTTTTCCTAATCTCGGTCCTAAAAGGCTTCCACTCTGTCCTCAAACTGTGGCCCCTCGTTTTGGACTTCCCCAACATCGGGAACAATCTTCCTGCATCTAGCCTGTCCAATCCCTTTAGGATCTTACACGTTTCAATCAGATCCCCCCTCAATCTTCTAAATTCTAACGAGTACAAGCCCAGTTCATCCAGTCTTTCTTCATATGAAAGTCCTGCCATCCCAGGAATCAATCTGGTGAACCTTCTTTGTACTCCCTCTATGGCAAGGATGTCTTTCCTCAGATTAGAGGACCAAAACTGCACTCTCAGTACTCCAGGTGTGGTCTCACCAAGGCCTTGTACATCTGCAGTAGTACCTTCCTGCTCCTGTACTCGAATCCTCTCGCTATAAATGCCAGCATACCATTCGCCTTTTTCACCGCCTGCTGTACCTGCATGCCCACTTTCAATGACTAGTGTATAATGACACCCAGGTCTCGTTGCACCTCCCCTTTTCCTAATCGGCCACCATTCAGATAATAATCTGTTTTCCTATTTTTGCCACCAAAGTGGATAACTTCACATTTATCCACATTAAATTGCATCTGCCATGAATTTGCCCACTCACCCAACCTATCCAAGTCACCCTGCATCCTCTTAGCATCCTCCTCACTGCTAACACTGCCACCCAGCTTCATGTTATCCGCAAACTTGGAGCTGCTGCATTTAATTCCCTCATCCAAGTCATTAATATATATTGTAAACAACTGGGGTCCCAGCGCTGAGCCTTGCGGTACCCCACTAGTCACCGCCTGCCATTCTGAAAAGGTCCCGTTTATTCCCACTCTTTGCTTCCTGTCTGCTAACCAATTCTCCACCCACACCAATACCTTACCCCCAATACCATGTGCTTTAAGTTTGCACACTAATCTCCTGTGTGGGACCTTGTCAAAAGCCTTTTGAAAATCCAAATATACCACATCCACTGGTTCTCCCCTATCCACTCTACTAGTTACATCCTCAAAAAATTCTATGAGATTCGTCAGACATGATTTTCCTTTCACAAATCCATGCTGACTTTGTCCGATCATTTCACCGCTTTCCAAATGTGCTGTTATCACATCTTTGATAACTGACTCCAGCAGTTTCCCCACCACCGACATTAGGCTAACCGGTCTATAATCCCCCGGTTTCTCTCTCCCTTCTTTTTTAAAAAGTGGGGTTACATTAGCCACCCTCCAATCCTCAGGAACTAGTCCAGAATCTAAAGAGTTTTGAAAAATTATCACTAATGCATCCACTATTTCTTGGGCTACTTCCTTAAGCACTCTAGGATGCAGACCATCTGGCCCTGGGGATTTATCTGCCTTCAATCCCTTCAATTTACCTAACACCACTTCCCTACTAACATGTATTTCGCTCAGTTCCTCCATCTCACTGGACCCTCTGTCCCCTACTATTTCTGGAAGATTATTTATGTCCTCCTTAGTGAAGACAGAACCAAAGTAATTATTCAATTGGTCTGCCATGTCCTTGCTCCCCATAATCAATTCACCTGTTTCTGTCTGCAGGGGACCTACATTTGTCTTTACCAGTCTTCTCCTTTTTACATATCTATAAAAGCTTTTACAGTCCGTTTTTATGTTCCCTGCCAGTTTTCTCTCATAATCTTTTTTCCCCTTCCTAATTAAGCCCTTTGTCCTCCTCTGCTGAACTCTGAATTTCTCCCAGTCCTCAGGTGAGCCACTTTCTCTGGCTAATTTGTATGCTTCTTCTTTGGAATTGATACTATCCCTAATTTCCCTTGTCAGCCACGGGTGCACTACCTTCCTTGATTTATTCTTTTGCCAAACTGGGAGTTGAGAGTTAAAGGGCAAAAGTTTAGGGGTAACATGAGGGGGAACTTCCTTACTCAGAGAGTGGTAGCTGTGTGGAACGAGCTTCTAGCAGAAGTGGTTGAGGCAGGTTCGATGTTGTCGTTTAATTGGACAACTATATGGACAGGAAAGGAATGGAGGATTATGGGGTGAGTGCAGGTTGGTGGGACTAGGTGAGAGTAAGAGCTCGGCACGGACTAGAAAGGCCGAGATGGCCTGTTTCCGTGCTGTAATTGTTATATGGTTATATAAATCAGCGAGTTGTTTGTTATGTCTCCCCTCTCGCTGTGAAACGGAGACATCGCTTTTCCCTTATTAGGGAGAGACAGCCCATGGTATGTCAAATTACTGGGTGAAAGAGTAGTCTTTGAGGTACTCCGTCTGTGTCTTTATTGATGCTTTGCTGCATGCTTGAGTGCTTGGTGTTGGGCACTGATGCTTTTTTTTTGCTGGTGAGGGAGGGAGTATCATTGCTTTGCTGCTGCTTAGGCATGGGAGGGGGAGCTGGGGAGGGGGTTTTGGTGTTCTAACATTTAACTGTCATTCATTCTTTGGTGCACTCCTCTGTTTTTGTGGATGGTTACAAAGAAAAAGAATTTCAGGGTTTATATTGTATACGTTTCTCTGACACTAAATGCACCTTTGAAATCTTTGAAGTGAATATAGAATTGATATTTTGGGCTGAAACCCTTCATCAGAACTTGAAAAGAAGGGGAAAGAAGGTATAGAAAGAAGGTGGGAGCAAGGGAAGGACTATTTTCATTTACCCTACCTATGCCTCTCATCATTTTCTATACTATATCCCTGGAGCACAGGAGAATGAGGGGAGATTTGATAAAGCTCTAATCTATTCAACCTTTATCTCAGCTCCTTAAGTCCTGACAACATCCTTGTAAATTTTACCTGCACTCTTTCAATCTTATGATAACTTTCCTGCAGGTAGTTGACCAGAACTGTGCATCATACTCCAAATTTGGCCTTAGCAATGTCTTATACAACTTCAATGTAACATCACAACTCATGTACCAAATACTTAGATTTATGAAAATCAATGTGCCAAAAGCTTTCTTTATGATCCTATCTACCTATGATGCCACTTTCAAGGAATTATGGATTTGTATTCCCAGATCCCTCTGTTCTACTACACTCCTCAGTGACTACCACACACTGTGTAACCCTAACCTGGTTTATCCTCCCAGAGTGCAACACTTCACATATATCTGCGTTAAATTCCAACTGTCATTTTTCAGCCCATTCTTCCAGCTGGTCCAGATCCTGTTATATATAGGGAGCCTTCTCCTTCCCACGCCCCACCTTCTTTATAGGACCCCTGCCCCCTCCCTCTTCAGTCCTGACGAAGGGTCTCGGCCCGAAACGTTGACTGTTCATTTCCACGGATGCTGCCCGACCTGCTGAGTTCCTCCAGCGTTTTGTGTGTGTTGCTTTGACCCCAGCATCTGCAGAATATTTTGTGTGTCCAGATCCTGTTACAAAGTTTGATAATCTTTCAAGCAGTCCACTTCACCCCCACTCCCCTCAATCTTGGTGTCACTCACAAATTTGCTGATCCAGCTTACCACATTACCATCCAGATCATTGATATAGATGACAAACAACTATGGGCCCAGCACCGACCACTGTAGCAGTCCACTAGTCACAGGCCTCCAGACAGAGTGGCAACCATCTACTACCACTCTCCAGCTTCCTTTGTGAAGAAAATGCCTAATCCAATTTAATACCTCATCTTGAATGCCAAGCAACTGAACCCTCTTAACCAACCTCCCATCTGGAACCTTGTCTAACACCTTGAAAAAGACCTTATCGGCAACACCCACTGCCTTTCCATCATCAGCTTTACTGGTAACTTCCTCTGCAAATTCTATAAGTTTGGTTAGACACAACTTAGCATGTACAAAGCCATACTGACTATCCCTAATCCATCCCTCTCAAACAGACAGACAGACAAGAAGCAACAAACGCATTAGAATCAGAATCGAATCAAAATCAGAATCAGTTTTAATAGCACCAGCATAAGTAATGAAGTTTGTTAATTTAGCAGTAGCAGTACAATACAATACAATACATGATAATAAAGAAAAAAGTAAGTCAATTACAGGAAGTATATATAATTAAATTTAAAACAGTGCAAAACAGAAATAATATATGAAAAAGTGAGGTAGTGCTCATGCGATCGTATGGCAAAGGGGAAGAAGCTGTTCCTGAATCGCTGAGTCATGGCTTCAGGTTTCTGTACCTAACAGTAACAACGAGAAGAGGACATGTCCTGGGTGACAGGGTTCCTTAATAATGAATGCCACCTTTCTGAGGCATTGCCCCTTGAAGATGTTTTGAATACTAGTACCTGTGATGGAGATGTCTAATCTTACAACTTTGTAGCTTCTTTCGGTCCTGTACAGTAGCGCTCCCATACCGGACAGTGATTCAGCCTATGGTGCAGGCTCTCCACAGCACATCTATAGAAGTTTCTGAATGTTTTAGGTGACAAACCAAATCTCTTCAAACTCCTGTCTTGCCTTCATTATAACCGCATCAATATGTTGGGACCAATTTAGGTCCTCAGAGATCTTGACACCCAGGGACTTGAAGCTGCTCACTCTCTCCATTTATGATCCTTCTATGAGGATTGGTATGTGCTCCTTCGTCTTACCCTTCCTGAAGTCCACAATCAGTTCTTTGATCTTACTGACATTGAGTGCCAGGTTGTTGCTGCGACACCACTCCACTAGTTGGCATATTTTGCTCCTGTACGCCCTCTCGTCACCACCTGAGATTCTACCACCAATGGTTGTATCGACAGCAAATTTATAGATGGTATTTGAGCCTTGCCTAGCCACAGTCATGGGTATAGGAAGAGTAAAACAGTGGGCTAAGCACACACCCCTGAGGTGCACCAGTATTGATCATCAGTGAGGAGGAAATGTTATTTCCAATCTGCACAGGTTGTGATTTTCTGGTTAGGAAGTCAAGGATCCAATTACAGAGACCCAGGTCCTGTAGCTTATCGATCAAGACTGTGGGAATGATGGTGTTACACACTGAGCTATACTCGATGAACAGCATCCTGACATAGGTGTTTGCATTGTCCCAGTGATCTATGGTCATGTGGAGAGCCACTGAGATTGCATCTGCTATTGACCTATTGTGGCAATAGGCAACTTGCAATAGGACCTGGTCCTTGCTGAGGCAGGAGTTCAGTCTAGTCATGACCAACCTCTCAAAGCACTTCATCACTGTCGATGTGAGTGCTACCGGTTGATAGTCATTAAGGCAGCTCACATTATTCTTCTTGGGCACCGGTATAATTGTTGCCCTTTTGAAGTAGGTGGAACTTACAGCTGTAGCTGTAAGAGGTTGAAAATGTCGTTGAATATTCTTGCCAGTTGGTTGGCACAAATTTTCAGCACTTTACCAGGTACTCCATCAGGGCCTGCTGCCTTGCGAGGCTTCACCCTTCTGAAAGACGGCCTGACATCAGCTTCCGAGACAAAGATCACAGGGTCACCGGGTAGCAGAGGTTGTCTTCTCCCTTTCGATGACTGGCATAGAAGGCATTGAGTTCATCTGGTAGTGAAACGTCACTGCCATTCATGCTATTGGGTTTTGCTTTGTAGGAATTAATGGCTTACAAACCCTGCCAGAGTTGTTGTACATCTGATGTCACCTCCACCCTCATTCAAAATTGTTTCTTTACTCTTGAAATAACCCTCCAGAAGTTATACTTGGTTTTCTTATATAGACCTGGGTCGCCAGACTTAAATGCCACAGATCAGCGGATGACGCACCTCATGGCTGATCTACGGCTTTTGATTTGGGAACATACAGCAAGTTTTCATAAGCAGCTATTTATCCGTGCAGGTTTTAATGAAGTCAATAACAGCTGTGGCATGCTCATCCAGGTTTGATGATGAATCCCTGAATACAGTCCAGTACACCAATGCAAAGCAATCCTGTAGGCGCTCCTGTGCTTCCTTTGTCCAAACCTTCTTGGTCCTCACTGCTGGTGCAGCAGTCTTCAGTCCCTGCCTATACTCAGGGAGTAGAAATACAGCCAGGTGATCAAACCTCCTGAAGTGAGAGTGTGGAATAGCACAGTAGGCATTCTTGATGGTGGTGTAACAGCAGTCCAGTGTATTGTTTCCCCTGGGATTACAAGTGATTTGTTGATTGTAATTATTTGGTGACCTTTTCAAGCTGGCCTGGTTAAAATTCTCCAAAATGATGGTGAAGGCATCAGGGTGTGCTGTTTTATTCACATTGATCACGTTGCTCAGATCATCTAGAACCTGTTCGGCATTGGCATTGAAGTGGAATGGTACTGCTACCAATGATCACTGACGTCTTCCACAGCAGGTAAAATGGCCAGCATTGCGAGGTGTTCCAGGTCTGCTAGGCAGAATTGGGACCTCTCTGACACATTTGTGCACCAAGAGGAGTTGATCACGAGGCAGACACCTCCACCCCTGCTTTTGAGAAACGACATCCTATCCTGACGGTGTATAGAGAACCTGTCAATCTGAATCACTGCGTCCAGTATGGAAGGGGTTAACCAGGAGTCCATGAAGCAGAGGATGCACATTGTCCTAACGTCCCTCTGATACAGTGCCCTAGGTCTGAGGTCATCAATTTTATTTAGTAGAGACTGTATGTTTGCCAGCAATAAGTCAGTATTCGGAGTCAAAAAACCCATTTTTTAAAATGCACTTGTAACCTGGACCAGAAGCCATCTTTCCTTCGAGGACTTTGAGAAGAAGTATGGCCACAATTGGCATTGTTTTCATCAGTTTTAAACAGTGATAGACTGTTCAATTGCACTAAAATATCTTTATTAACTGTACAGACCTTGGATGAAGTTGTGACTCACAGCTGTAGAATGCTGAAACAGGAATATTTAATCGTATCCATTGAGCTGTGCTGTAACGTGATCACCCTGAAGCTGAAGGATTTCCAAGATTCCAGCCCATGTGTTCTTATTCCTGCGTTCAGAATGTTCTCCTAATGCCTCGTGTCTGGTCTCCTTTCCCCCGAACACAAGAACAAGAACTCCGATCTTGCAAACACAAATACCTCGTGCCTCTTACCAACATGAAACACACTAACAACTCGCAAATCAGCTCTTGTCCTCGCTGGTTTGCCAGCCTGATATCTGACCATGGATATCTCACATCCACGTCACTGGCCTTCGATACAGGCTTACACTCCGACCTGACTTCTATTCGTCCACACCCTTGTTCCCTAAACCTAACTCCACTCTCAGTACTCAAAACCATCCCTATGGACCTAAACACAACCAAGTCTGTACCAGAGCTGTTCCTTGGATAATAGCATTTAACCTAGATATTCACTCTCATCTCACCTAATCACAAATACTACTATACCAGAAGATTGTGGACTTGGTCTGTAGATTTTTGATGGACATACTGTATGGGTACCAAATGTGAAATATTGGACTTAGAGGACGCAGTGGAATGTTTTCCTTCCACAATATAATGAATTGATTTGTACCTCTTTGAACACACTAATCACATCCTGTTAGATAGATCAATGAAAAGAATTCTGTATTTTCCACTCTGTGATTAAAAATTAATATAATACCAATTTTTTACACTACAAATCTTCTTTCCAATTACATACATTTCCTGTGCAAGGTAGTGAATTTATACACCCAGTGGCCTCTTCATTAGATACACCTGTACACCTGCTGATTAATGCAGATGTCTAATCAGCCAATCATCTGGCAGCAACTTGAAGCCCCCTCACTGGGCTCATGTGGAAACTTTTGGCTTGTTAACTAGTTCTGCTAACAGCCACTGAACTCAGCGGTGAGAAGACCAACTTTCTTAAACAATAGACATCTAGGGTAGGTATGATTTGGGTCCAACCAAACAGGAAAGTTAGGATGTTTCGATTAACTGAATCCCAATTTGAGTGAATGCTGTGTAAATACTGCCCACACACAATTATCCATCGGCAAGAAATAACAGATGTATGCTGCATACAAATATAAATAAAGTGTGTTTATTAATTTCACCTTTATCAGCCAGTCATTAAGAGGAAAAGAAAAAGGGCCTGTTACAATTTAACCAGTCTAAATGTGCACATTTGGTATGACCATTACAGTGCTGAATTCTCCTCACCAGTCACAGGTAGAACTTCCCATCTTGGAATCCGTCGACTTGCAATCGCGTCTTCCAGTTGATCAAATCCTACAGCTGTCTCTCCTGATCTCCTCTCTATATCTCCTGTCAAAAAGACCACAAACTCCAACAGTGTCTGTCACAAATCCCACCAGTGTCTGTCACAAATCTCTCTAGAACCTTCTCCCATTTCAACCATCCTGATTGACAAACCAACATTCCTAAGTTGAACATCATAGGCCCTTATCTTTAGCCGAAAACCCAAGCATGCTATCAGCAGGACATTCTACTTCTACGGAAAGCTACTAACTGAAGTATCCTACAACATTAGCAGTAAAAATCTTAACCGAATGTTACAAACTCAATGCATAAAAGTATGCTGACATGGTGAAGAGGTTCAGTTGTTGTTCAGACCAAACATCAGGGTGGGTAAGAAATATGATATACATGACTTTGACCATAGAATGATTGTTGGTGTCAGATGGGGTGGTTTGAGTAGCTCAGAAACTATTGATCTGGAGAAAAATACTAGAGGAACTCAGCAGGTCAGGCAGCATCAATGGGCGGAAGTAAACAACTGACATTTTGGGCCGAGACTGTTCACCAGGACTGGCAAGGAAGGGGGAAGAAGCCTGAATAAGAAGGTAGGGGTAGGGGATGGAGTACAAGCTAGAAGATGACAGGTGAAACCAGGTGAGGGAAAAGTGGACGGCGGAGGGGGAATGAGGTGAGAAGTTGGAAGGTGCTAGGTGGAAGAGGTTGAAGACCGTAGAAGGATTCTGACAGGAAAGGAGAGCGGATCATGGGAGGAAGGGAAAGGAAGTGATGGGTGGCTGAGGAGAAGCGAAGTGCTAAGAGGGGAGCCAGAAAGGGGACTAGAAAGGACAGAAGGGGAAGTGGGAGAATTACTGGAAGCCAATTGGCATCTGGTGTCAAGTAGGTAAAACTCAGTTCAGAGTCACCTTATATTTTCAGAGTAATAAAAATCAAGATGACCCAAGAGTGTACCACAGTTCTGCTCTAGTATAAAAAAACTTTTCCTGAACTCACTTCAGGTACCTGAGTCTCAACATAGAGTTCCACTTCCCTACAACCAAAGCAACCACTTTATCATTTTGTAAATAAAACTCAGTTTTGCTTTATTATTTTGCCATAAATACAGTATACCTTCCAAAAATGGCATTTGGTCTCTGGTAAGCTAAGAGGATATTCTCACCAGTAAAATATTTAGAGTCTCTTTCCACTTTTGCATCAAATGTCCTTCATGGCTTTAGTACAGTACAAATCTGTAAGATCACTGGTATAACTGAAACTTTTGAACTTAGAAAATGAATACATATTTAGCACATGCAATTAAAGATCAGTAATAAATAAGAGCATAATAGGAAAATAAATTTTAAAACTTGAATATGTTGTATTTAGTTGTTAGGTTTGTGGTGTAGATTTATAACAGCAGCTGTTTTTTACTTAGGTGCAGGGTTGGGGAGTGTTAAGGAGACAAGGAATTTGCAGATAGACAGATGAAGAGAATGGGCAAAGAAACGGCAGATGGAATATAGAGTATGATTATGCACTTGGAAGAAGGAATAAAGGCATCATTTCAGCAGCCCAATCTGTGGAGGGAGCAGCACACAGTGAGGAGGTTTCTCACAGGTCAACAGCGCTCATTTAAAAGGAGAGATTCGCAGGCATTCGGTGTCATTCTGGCAGCCTAATCAGTGGCAGGAGCAGCGCAGAGAGGAGTAAATGAATGAACAGAATGGACAAGTAGAGCGACCATTGTTGGGAGTGGGCCAGTGGTGAAAGTGGGCCAGTGGTGGGAGTGGGAGTGTCAGGCTTTGGCTCAAAGGAGGCTTCGGCTCAGAAGAAGATTTAGTTCTGTGTAAGTTGTCCGGGTAGGTTTCTGTTAAGTTTCCCTTTTTTTCTTACTTTGTCAGGGGTACTTGGTGTATTTTAAATGGTCATTGTGTGTTCTTCAAGTTTTGAGTCCAGAAGTTGGAATGTTTTGTTGAAATTGTATAATACATTAGTAAGACCTAATTTGAAGTATTGTATGAAGTTTCAGTCACCTACCTACAGGAAAGATATAAATAATATTGAAAGAGCACAGTGAAAATTAACAAGGATGTTGTCAGGGCTTGAGGACCTAAGTTATAGGGAAAAGTTGAATCGGTTATCAAGCAATCAAGTTTATTTGTAAAGCACCTTTCAAACACATGACAGTTCAAAGTGCTTTACATAGAACAAGATATAAAAATCAAACATCAAATTTCAGATGATATATAAAAGAATAAAATTGCACAAAAATAGATATGATAAATAAAAGTTACCATGCAGGGGATTCTAATTAAAAGCTACAGCAAAAAGAAATGTTTTAAGCCTCAATTTAAAAGAGCTTAAAGTTGGGGCAGACTTCAGGTCCTCTGGAAGGTTATTCCAGATATGTGGAGCATAGAAACTAATAGCTGCTTCACCATGTTTAGTTTAGACGGTAAGCAGACCCACCTCAGACGAACTGGGAGCTGGGAAAGGTTCATAAAGCAGCAAGATATCAGAGATGCATTTTGGCCCTAGACCATTCCGTCGTTTATAAACCAGTAGTAATATTTTGAAGTCAATCCTCCGATGGACAGAAAGCCAGTGTAGCGATCTGAGAACTGGAGTGATGTGTTCCACTTTCTTGGTCTTAATGAGGATTCTAGCAGAAGTGTTCTGAATGAGCTGCAGCCGTCTGAGGGATTTTTTTACAGAGACCTGTGAAAACGTCATTACAATAGTCAAGCCTACTAAAAAATGCGTGGATGAGTTTTTCTAGATCTTGATGAGACATACGCCCTTTAACTCTTGCAATTTTTTATGATAGTAGTAGGCTGACTTTGTAATTGTCTTAATGTGACAATAAAAATTTAAGTCTGAGTCCATCACAACACCAAGGTTTCTGGCTTGGTTTATGGTCTGTAACAACAGCGATTCCAAGTGAGCACTGACTTTTAATCATTCTTTTTTGGCACTGTCATGTGTGACGCCAAGCAGACCTGCAGGACGGATGCTGCTAATGAGAGAGATAACGGAAGACAATGGTGAAACATTCAAAATGCTAATAAGAGAGAAGAGAGAGATTAACGAGAAAGAAACACAATTCCGATGTTGGCGTCTGCGACAGGCCGTTTGCTTTAAACCTGAACTGTTTGAAGTTTGGTGGACAGGTGATACCCCAGGAGGGGGATAAAAATAGCAGGGTTGCTAAGGCACGGGACACACATGCCTCGAGACCCTGGACAGAGCAGTGTGCCCCACAAGGTGGTGGGAGTTTGGAGGACCGGTTCACGGGAATCAGTCAGACGTTCACAGGATGTAAAGGTACGATCGGTGGGAACCTGGTGTGTGTCTGCCCTTGCCTGGGTGCCGGGTTCACCACGGAAGAACGATCGCATCCGGAACGGAGGGGTCACAGTCGGTGACCACAGATGGAACAGAAGGCATCGAAAAGGTTTGCCTGAAACCAGCTGCATCTCTCACTCTCTCTCTCTCTCTCTCTCTCTCTCTCTCTCTCTCTCTCTCTCTCTCTCTCTCTCTCTCTCTCTCTCTCTCTCTCTCTCTCTCTCTCTCTCTCTCTCTCTCTCTCTCTCTCTCTCTCCAACGGTACAACAGCAATTACTTCGAACTGCATTAGACTGAACTGAACTCTGCTTCACTTAAGACTGATCATTTTACCCCTAGACTGCAAAAGAGCTTGGTTGATTCTTATTACCCTATTTCTGTGTATACTATCATTGCTAACCTGTTACATTTATATCCTTGCGATTAGTGTACTGTATTACTTATTTCTTTAATAAAACTTTATTAATTCCTAGTAATCACAGACTCCAACACGTGTTCCATTTCTGCTGATTTGGCAACCCAGTTACGGGGTACATAACATAAGTGGGGATCTCGTCCGGGATTTTGAACGCCAAAATTGGGACTAGGTAAATTCATTGGGTTAAAATTCCCGAAAGAGAAAAAAAGGGCATACAGCAGAAATGGAGACTGAGGAATTTCTAAAGGCGCCAACCTTGCAGGCATTAGAGGATACCAGGAAATCAGAATTGGCGACTGTTGCCAAACGGTTAAATCTTTTTAAGGGGAAGCCGACAATGAGGAGAACGGAGATGCACAGAACTATTGTTGAACATTATGTATCTAAAGGTGTGTTTCCCCACGGGGAGCTGGAGTTGATGTCTATGATCAAACCTGGTGGGGAGGCAGTGCAGCTGCGGATGGAAAAATTAAGGCCCGAACATGAGTTCTGAATGAAGCAGTTAGAACGAGAAGAGAGAGTAAAGCAGCTAGAGCGAGAAGAGAGAGAAAGGCAGCTAGAACGGGAAGAGAGAGTAAAGCAGCTAGAACGGGAAGAGAGAGAGAAGGAAAGGGAGTTTGAGCTGGAGAAGTTAAGGATGGCACTAGAGAGGGGTCAAATGCCGAACCAAGGTGGAGGGTTCAGGGCGACCCAGGAGGTTAGGCTGGTTCCCCCATTTGAGGAGGCCGATGTTGATCGGTACTTTCTACATTTCGAAAAAGTCGCTGCAAGTCAGGACTGGCGGAGGGATAAGTGGGACGTTTTGCTTCAGAGCGTGCTTGAGGGAGAGGCTCAGCAAGCTTACTCAGCATTGTCAGCAAAAGATGCCCAGAGGTATGATGTGGTGAAAGAGGCTATACTCAGGATTTATGAGTTGGTCCCGGAGGCATTCTGGCAAAGGTTCCGGAATGTGAGGAAGCAGTGGGGCCGCACGTATTTAGAGTTGGCCCATGAGTTGCAGATGTATTGTGAGCATTGGTGCGCCTCGAAAGGAGTCACTGGAAATTATGACAGACTGCTACAGCTAATACTGACTGAGCAATTTAAAGGTTGTGTCCCTGAAGGTATGAGGCCCTATCTAGATGAGAAAGAGGCAGAAACCTTAGCCGCAACTGCTAAATTAGCGGATGAGTACGCATTAACACACAAAGCAAAGTTTACACCAAGTAAGAGCTACCAGAAGGGTGGTCGAGAGGGCGGAGAAGGTCCGCCGGAAAAGCCAGAAAGTAAGCTGGGAACTAGTGAGAAGGATAAGGAAGATGGGAAGCAGTTTGGTAGGAAATGTCCTGGGATCGTATGCTATAATTGTGGAAAAGCCGGTCACATTACGTCCAGGTGTTTTGCCCCAAAGAAGGAGACGGGGAAAGGAAAAACGACGACTCCGACTGGCTGTATGGAGTCGGCAAACAAACCGCTAGGGGAGAAGAAGTCTGATAGAGTTCAGGAAGGGCACAAGAAGTTTATTTCAGCCGGATTGGTGTCAGTGAAGGAGGGGTCAACCCCAGTTCCAGTACGGATCTGGAGAGACACTGGGGCTTGTCAGTCATTGATCTTAGGGAGGGTGTTAGACTAGGTGCAGAGACCAAGACTAGGGAGGTCAGTGTGATAAAAGGCATTGGGAAAGGGACTGAAGCAGTACCTTTGTACCAGATACACCTGAAAAGTGACTTGGTCTCCAGACCAGTCACGATAGGGGTGAGGCCTGAATTACCCATGGAAGATGTGGGGGTCTTACTCGGTAACGACCTTGCAGGGGAAGATGTGTACCCAGCAGTAAAGCTGACGAGCAAGCCTGCCAGGATTGAGACCCCGCCCATGGACTCACAGGTTTATCCCGTTTGCGCAGTGACTCGGCGCATGTCGAGAAAGGCTGCCGAAGCGAATGTGGATTTAGCTGAGACGTTTTTACCAGCCTTGTACCAGGAGGGGTTAGAAAGTGAGAAGAAGGAGCATAGTGGAGCGGACGGAAGTGAGGGAGTTGAGGTAGATTTATCATTAGCGAGGAAGGAATTTATACAGGTACAGGAACGAGACGAGGAGCTGATGGTTTTGATGGAGACAGCTCTCTCCGAAGCAGAAATAAAAAGGAAACCAGTGGGCTATTATGTGAAGGAGGGAGTACTGATGAGGAAGTGGAGACCAAGTACCGTGCCCGCAGATGAGGAGTGGGGGGTGGTGCACCAGGTGGTAGTGCTGAAAATTTATAGGGACGAGATTTTTAACCTGGCCCACAAGATACCCCTTGGTGGACATTTTGGGGTGAGGAAAACAGTCGATAGAATTATGAAAGAGTTTTACTGGCCAAACATAAGGAAGGATATTATTGAGTATTGTAGACGTAAGCCGACACAGTTAATGCATATTAATATGTTAAAAGCTTACCACGATCAGAAAGCAGATCTAGTCGGTGTTATCATAAAAATAAATGAGGCTGGGGTGCCAAATGATAAGGGGAAAACCCATCCTGAAAAGGTAAATATGGTGCTGACCAGATTGGAAAACTCTATTGTTTTGGCCAACTTTGCTGGTAAGGTCTCTCACTTAACCCCTGAACAGAGCGAGCCGCTGATAAAGCTAATTAACCGGCATGCAGATGTATGTCCGGATGCCCCGAGGCGATGCAAGGGGACGGTACATGATGTTGTTGTCACATCAGATCAGCCTATTAAGCAACACCCCTATAGGATGAACATGGAGAAGGGCAAGCTAGTGGAGAAAGAAATTGAACGCATGCTAGCCACAGGCATTATTAGGCCATCCAAATCAGAATGGGCTTTTCCCTGTGTGGTTGTCCCGAAACCCAATGGGAGCATACGATTCTGTACAGATTACAGAAAGGTGAATGCCATCACAAAAACTGATGCTTACCCCATCACAAGGGTAGATGGTTGCATCGATAAAGTGGGGAGAGCTAAGTACCTCAGAAAGATAGATTTGCTGAAAGGGTACTGATGTGTTCCTTTAACCAACCGAGCTAGAGAAATCTCAGCATTTGTCACTCCATCCGGGTCATACGAGTATAATGTTTTATCTTTTGGCATGAAGAACGCCCCAGGGACCTTCCAAAGGATGATTATTTCAGTGATAAAAGGGTTAAAGAACGCAGATGCGTATATTGACGATTTAGTGGTCTGGAGTGACACGTGGGAGGAGCACATTGTGGCAGGAAAGGAACTGTTTAAACGGCTGTCTGAAGCCAACCTGACAGTGAACCTCGCAAAAAGTGAGTTCGGCCACGCTAAGGTCACTTATCTGGGGTATGTGGGAGGACAGGGGCAGCTGGCACCTATGCAGGCTAAGGTGCAGGCTGTCTCTGAAGTTCCCATCCCGATGGACAAGAGGACCCTGAGAAGGTTCTTGGGGATGGTGGGGTACTATGGGAAGTTTTGCAAAAACTTTGCGGATATTACCCTCCCTCTTACAAAGCTCTTGCCGAAGAATGAGAAGTTTGTGTGGAACGACCTTTGTTAACAAGCCTTCGAGAGTCTGAAGGCGATTCTGTGTCACCACCCTGTATTGAATGTGCCTGACTTTTCAAAACCCTTCTCCCTACCAAAGATGCTAGTGACGAAGCAGCCAGGGCAGTGCTGTTGCAGACAGACAAAGAGGAGATCGAACACCCAGTGGCTTATTTTTCTAAGAAGTTTAATGTCCATCAGAGAAATTATTGCACTGTGGAGAAGGAATTATAGGAATCATTCTGGCATTACAATATTTTGAGGTTTATATTTGTCCAGCACGGAAACCACTGATAGTTTACACTGATCACAATCCATTAGTGTTTTTGGCCACAATGAAGGATAAAAACAAACACTTGTTAAGTTAGAGCCTGGTATTACATGAATTTGATATTAAGATAAAACATATAAAAGGAACTGACAATATGATTGCTGATTGTCTGTCCAGGTGTTAAAACTTAAAGTTTTCTGTATTAGCCGAATAGCTGATGACTACCTGTATATTAGTGTGTATCTTAAAATGTGCATTCATGCCCATAATTTTTACCCCAGTAAAAATCCTTTTAAGGGTGGGGGTATCATGTGTGATGCCAAGCAGAGCTGCAGAACGGATGGTGCGAATGAGAGAGATAACAGGAGACAATGGAGAAACATTCAAAATGCTAGTAAGAGAGAAGAGAGAGATTAATGAGAAAGAAACACAATTCCGATGTTGGCGTCTGTGACAGGCCATTTGCTTTGAACCTGAATTGTTTAAAGTTTGGTGGACAGGTGATACCCCAGCAGGGAGATAAAATAGCAGATTTGCTAAGGCACGGGACACACACACCTCGAGACCCTGGACAGAGCAGTGTGCCCCACAAGGTGGTGGGAGTTTGGAGGACCGGTTCGCGGGAATCGGTCAGAGGTTCACAGGGTGTAAAGGTACGATCGGTGGGAACCTGGTGTGTGTCCGCCCTTGCCTGGGTGCCGGGTTCACCACGGAAGAACGATCGCATCCGGAACGGAGGGGTCACAGTCGGTGACCACAGCTGGAACAGAAGACATCGAAAAGGTTTGCCCGAAACCAACCGCATCTCTCACTCTCTCTCTCTCTCTCTCTCTATCTATCTATCTCTCTCTCTCTCCAATGGTACAACAACAGCAATTACTTCGAACTGCATTAGACTGAACTGAGCTCTGCTTCACTTAAGACTGATCATTTTACCCCTAGACTGCAATAGAGCTTGGTTGATTCCCATTACCCTATTTCTGTGTATACTATCATTGCTAACCTGTTGCATTTATATCCTTGCGATTAGTGTACTGTATTACTTATTTCTTTAATAAAACTTTATTAATTCCTAGTAATCACAGACTCCAATACGTGTTCCATTTCTGCTGGTTTGGCAACCCAGTTACGGGGTACATAACAGCACCAAAAAGAATTAATCCCCTCAAAGAATTCCAACAGATTCCTCAGTCAGGAGGCATGTAAAAAACCATGTGGAGTTTGTATTATCTTGTCCTGTGTCACCATCTACTCCATCACCTCATCCTTAACAATTGACTCTACCATCTTCCCAACCACTGAGGTCAGGCTAGCTGACCTATAACTTCCTTTCTGCTGCCTTCCTCCTTTCTTAAAGCGTGGAGTGACATTTGTAATTTTCTAGTCCTCTGGCACCATGCCAGAGTTCAATGATTTTTGGAAGATCATTAGTTCAATGATTTTTGGAAGATCATTTCTAATGCCACCACAATCTCTAACGCTACCTCTTTCAGAACCCTAGGGTGCAGTTCATCTGGTCCGGGTGACTTATGTACCTTTTGGTCTTTCAGCTTTTTGAGCACGTTCTCTCTTGTAACAGTAACTGCACCCACTTCTGTTCCTCCACATACTACAACATCAGGCATACTGCTAGTGTGTTCAGCAGTGAAGACTGATGCAAAATACTCATTTAGTTCATCAGCCACCTTCTTGTCCCCCGTTATTATTTCTCCTGCCTCATTTTCTAGTGGTCCTATATCCACTCTCATTTCTCTTTTATTTTTAACATACTTGAAAAAACATTAACTATCCACTTTGATATTGTTTGCTAGCTTGCTTTCAAATTTCATCTTTTCCTTTCTAATGATTTTTTAGTTGCTCCCTGTAGGTTTTTAAAAACTTCCCAGTCCTCTATCTTCCCACTAATTTTTGCTTTGTTGTTTGCCATTTGTTTTGCTTTTACAATAGCTTTGACTTCCCTTGTAAGCCACAGTTGTACTATTTTGCCATTTGAGTATTTCTTCATTTCTGGAATACACATATCCTGCACCTTCCTCATTTTTCCCAGGATCGCACCCATTGCTGCTTTGCTGACATCCCTGCCAGCAGCTCCTTCCAATTTACTTCGGCCAACTTCTCTCTCATACCACTGTAATTTCCCTTACTCCACTGAAATACTGCTACATCAGACTTTACTTTCTCCCTATCAAATTTCAAGTTGAACATAATCATATTGTGATCATTAGTTCCTAATGGTTCTTTTACTTTAAGCTCTCAAATCGCCTCCAGTTTATTATGTAACACCCAATCCAGTATAGCCAGTCCCCTAGTAGGCTCAATGACAAATTGCTCTAAAAAGCCATCTCTTTGGCACTCAACAAACTCACTCTCTTGAGATTGTTACGTACCCCGTAACTGGGTTGCCAAACCAGCAGAAATGGATCACTCAGTTGGAGTCTGGATTACTAGAACTAAGAAAGTTTTATTAAAGAAACAAGCAACACAGTAATCGAAAGGATAATAAATGCAACAGTTCAGCAATGATAAACACACATGTGCACAGAATTAAGATAACAGCATCAATCAAGCTCTATCGTTGTCTAGGGGTAAATGACCAAATTTCAAAGTGACACAAAAGTTCAGTCCAATTTAGTTCAGTTTGCAGTAATCGTTGCCATGGCGATGGACAATGTGGGGGGAGGGAGAGAGAGAGAGAACGGGAACGACTGATCATTCAGAACGGCTTCCACTCACAGACCGGCGATATTGCTCACAAGCAGCTTTCGAGCGGGTCCTTTGTGATGTCACCTGAGGTCACCGACTGTGACCCCTCCTCCAGATGCGGTCGATCCTCTGCAGTGAACCCGGCACCCAGGCGAGGGTGGACACACACCGGGTTCCCACTGATCGTACCTTTCCACCCTATGCGTTTAAGGTCCGGTACTTCCCACCAACTCGTGAGAAGCGCACCGCTTCTAGGGTCTCGTTACCTCGGGTGTCGTGTGTGTCCTGCCTTAGCGAACCTGTCCCTTTTTATCCCCCTGCTGGGGTATCGCCTGTCCATCACTTCAAACAGTTCAGGGTTCAAAGGGGGAGCCGCTCCAGACAGCTCTCTCTCCCGTCCCTTCATTACACATCTCCAGATGCTGCTTCATTGTTCTTTATCTCTCCTTCCCCTGAGGACAGGTGGCAGACCAACTGCTGATGCCACTGATGCTAACCCAGGCCAGCAAACATCTTAATTTTATGTGTATTCTCGTCACAAGATCTATTACCAACCTAACTTTCCCAATCAACCTGCTTGTTAAAATCTCCCATAACTATCATAACATTGCCTTTTGACATGGCTTTTCTATTTCCTGTTGCTATCTGTGGTCCACCTCCCAGCCACTTTCACCCTTGCAGTTTCTTAACTCAGATTGTCTATATGAAGCTGGGAGAGGGGTTTGCAAGGGATGCAGGTTTTCAACCCAAAATATGGACATGCACAGGAATGGAAAAGTTCACAAATATAGTCTTTCACAGGAAAAGCTCTCCCATTAAGCACATTTATATGGAGATCAGCCAGAAGAAAGCTGCAACCATTGTCAAGGACCCCCATACTCCAGGCTTTGCTCTCTTTATGCTGTTGGCATTGGGAAAGTCCTACAGGAGCATAAAGTCCCACACCACCAGGTTCAGGTATAGTTAATACCCTTCAAGTATCAGGTTCCTGACCAACCTGGATAACTTCATTCACCTCATTCTGAACTGATTCCACAGCCTACAAATTCACTTTCAAAATCTCCACAACTCACATTCTCGGTATTATTTATTTCATTTTACTTGCACAATTAGCCTTTCTTTGCACATTGGATAATTTCTTTATTTTGTTGTAGCTGCCTGAAAATGAGTCTCAAGGTAGTATATATGTGCAAGTAGCATGTAAATTTATTATCAAAGTCACCATATTCAACCCTGAGATTTGTTTTCGAGCGAACATACACAGTAAATCCAAGAAATACAATAGAATCAATGAAAGACAGCACCCAACAGGATGATCAAACAATGTGCAAAGAACAACAAACTGTACAAATATGAAAAGAAAAAAAATAAGAATAAATAAATAGAAACAGAAACAGAGAAAAACCTTCAGCACAATACAGGCCCTTCAGCCCACAAAACTGTGCCAAACATGTGCCTACC
Source organism: Mobula hypostoma (assembly GCF_963921235.1). Classification (NCBI taxonomy): domain Eukaryota; kingdom Metazoa; phylum Chordata; class Chondrichthyes; order Myliobatiformes; family Myliobatidae; genus Mobula; species Mobula hypostoma. The sequence continues at coordinate 78,663,593 of NC_086105.1, read as the reverse complement.
TTAGAACTACCTAGGCTTTACCCATAGCCCTCTATTTTTCTAGGCTCCATGTAGCCATCCAGGAGTCTCTTAAAAGACCCTATCGTTTCCGCCTCCACCACTGCCGCTGACAGCCCATTCCACGCACTTACCACTCTCTGTGTAAAAAACTTACCCCTGACATCTCCTCTATACATACTTCAAAGCAACTTAAAACCATGCCCGCTCATGCTAGCTATTTCAGCCCTGGGGAAAAGCCTCTGACTATCCACACAATCAATGCCTCTCATCTTGTACATCTCTATCAGGACACCTCTCATCCTCCACCACATCAAGGAGAAAAGGCCAAGTTCATTCAACCTATTCTCATATGTCATGTTCCCCAATCCAGTCAACATCCTTCTAAATCTCTTCTGCACCCTTTCTGTGGTTTCCACATCCTTCCTGTAGTGAGGCGACCAGAATTGAGCACAGTTCTCCAAGTGGGGTCTGACCAGGGTCCTATATAGCTGCAACATTACCTCTCGGCTCCTAAACTCAATCCCATGATTGATGAAGGCCAATGTACTGTATGCCTTCTTAACCACAGAGTCAAGATCCGTAGCAGCTTTGAGTGTCCTGTGGACTTGGACCCGAAGATCCTTCTGATCCTCCACACTGCCAAGAGTCTTACCATTAATACTATATTCTGCCATCATATTTGACCTACCAAAATGAAGCACCACACACTTATCTGGTCTGAACTCCATCTGCCACTTCTCAGCCCAGTATTACATCCTATCAATGTCCCATTGTAACCTCTGACAGCCCTCCACACTATCTACAACACCCCTGAACCTTTGTGTCAACAGCAAATTTACTAACGCATCCCTCCACTTCCTCACCCAAGTCATTTAGAAAAATCACAAAGAATAGGGGTCCCAGAACAGATCCCTGAGGCACACCATGGTCACCAACCTCCATCCAGAATATGACCTGTGTGCAAGCCAGTTCTACATCCACAAAGCAATGTCCCTTTGGATCCCATGCCTCTTTACTTTCTCCATAAGCCTTGCATTGGATACCTTATCAAATACCTTGCTGAAATCCATATACACTACATCTACAGCTCTACCTTCATCAATGTGTTTAGTCACATCCTCAAAAAATTCAATCAGGCTCATAAGGCACAGCCTGCCTTTGGAAAAGCCATGCTGACTATTCCTAATCATATTATGCCTTTCCAAATGTTCATAAATCCTGCTTCTCAGGATCTTCTCCATCAACTTACCAACCACAGAAGAAAGACTCACTGGCCTATAATTTCCTGGACTATCCCTACTCCCTTTCTTGAATAAAGGAGCATCCGCAACCCTCCAGTCCTCCGAAACCTCTCCCATCCTCATTGATGATGCAAAGATCATTGCCAGAGGCTCAGCAATCTCCTCCCTCGCTTCCCACAGCAGCCTGGGGTACATCCCATCTGGTCCCAGTGACTTATCCAACTTGATACTTTCCAAAAGATCCAGCACATCCTCTTCCTTAACATCTACTTGCTCAAGCTTTTCAGTCCACTGCAAATCATCCCTACAATCGCCAAGATCTTTTTCCATAGTGAATACTGAAGCAAAGTATTCATTAAGTACCTCCGCTATTTCCTTCAGTTCCATACACACTTTTCCACTGTCACACTTGATTGTTCCTATTCTCTCACGTCTTTTCCTCTTGCTCTTCACATACTTGTAGAATGCCTTGGGGTTTTCCTTAATCCTGTCCACCAAGACCTTCTCATGGCCCCTTCTGGCTCTCCTAATTTTATTCTTAAGCTCCTTCCTGCTAGCCTTATAATCATCTAGATTCCTATCATTATCTAGTTTTTTGAACCTTTCATAAGCTCTTCTTTTCTTCTTGACTAGATTTACAACAGCCTTTGTACACCACGGATCTTGTACCCTACCATCCTTTTGATGTCTCAGAAAGAACCAACTCAGAACCCCATGCAAATATCCACTGATCGTTTGCCACATTTCTTCCGTACATTTGTCTGAGAACATCTGTTTCCAATTTATGCTTCCAAGATCCTGCCTGATAGCCTCATATTTCCCCTTACTCCAATTAAACGTTTCCCTAACTTGTCTGTTCCTATCCCTCTCCAATGTTATTGTCAAGGAGATAGAATTGTGGTCACTATCTCCAAAATGCTCTCCCACTGAGAGATCTGACACCTGATCAGGTTCATATCCCAATACCAGATCAAGTACAGCCTCTTCTCTTGTAGGCTTATCTACATATTGTGTCAGGAAACCTTCCTGAACACACCTAACAAACTCTACCCCATCTAAACCCCTCACTCTAGGGAGATGCCAATCAATATTTGGGAAACTAAAATCTCCCACCACAACAACCTTGTTATTATTACTCCTTTCCAGAATCTGTCTCCCTATCTGCTCCTTGATGTTCTTGTTACTATTGGGTGGTCTATAAAAAACACCCAGTCGAGTTATTGAGCCCTTCCTATTCCTAACTTCCACCCACAGGGACTCTGTAGACAACCCCTCCATGACTTCCTCCTTTTCTGCAGCCGTGACACTATCTCTGATCAACAGTGCCACGCCCCCACCTCTTTTGCCTCCCTCCCTGTCCTTTCTGAAACATCTAAAGCCTGGCACTTGAAGTAGCCATTCCTGCCCCTGCACCATCCAAGTCTCTGTAATGGCCACAACTTCATAGCTCCAAGTGCTGATCCACACTCTACGCTTATCTGCTTTGTTCATAATACTCCTTGCATTAAAATAGACACATCTCAAACCATCTGACTGAGCGCGTCCCTTCTCTGTCACCTGCCTATCCTCCCTTTCACACTGTCTGCAAGCTTTCTTTATTTGTGAGCTAACCTGCCTTTCGTCCATCACTTCAGTTTGGTTCCCAGCCCTCAGCAATTCTAGTTTAAAGTCTCCCCAGTAGCCTTAGCAAACCATCCCACCAGGATATTAGACCCCTCGGATTCAAGTGCAACCCGTCCTTTTTGTACAGGTCACAACTGCCCCAAAAAGGTCCCAATGATCCAGAAATCTGAATCCCTGCCCCCTGCTCCAATCCCTCAGCCACGCATTTATCCTCCACCTCATTCTATTCCTATATGCACTGTCACGTGGCACGGGCAGTAATCCCGAGATTACTACCTTCGAGGTCCTGCTTCTCAACTTCCTTCCTAACTCCCTGTAGTCTGCTTTCAGGACCTCCTCCCTTTTCCTGCCTGTGTCATTTGTACCTAAATGTACCACGACTTCTGGCTGTTCTCCCTCCCACTTCAAGATATCATGGACGCGATCAGAAACATCCCAGAATCTAGCACCTGGGAGGCAAACTACCATTTGTGTTTCTTTCCTGCATCCACAGAATTGCCTGTCTGACCCCCTAACTATAGAGTCCCCTATCACGGCTGCCATCCTCTTCCTTTCCCTGCCCTTCTGAGCCACAGGGCCGGACTGTGTGCCAGAGGCGCAACCACTGTTGCTTCCCCCAGGTAGGCCATCCCCCCCCAATAGTACTCAGACAGGAGTACTTATTGTTAAGGGGGACAGCCACTGGGGTACTCTCTAGCATCTGACTCCTGCCCTTCCCTCTTTTGACTGTTACCCACTTCTCTGTTTCCTGTGGTCCCAGGTGACTGCCTACCTATAGCTCCTCTCTATCACTTCTTCAATCTCCCTGACCAGACGAAGGTCAACGAGCTGCAGCTCCAGTTCCCTAACGTGGTCCCTAAGGAGCTGCAGCTCGATGCACCTGGTCCAGATGTGGTCATCCGGGAGGCTGGGAGTCTCCAACACTTCCCACATCTGACCACATTTGATACCCAGTACAGAAAACCGGCCTCACACATATTCTTCTGTCTGTATTCTGAAAAGATAACCTACCTGGCCTCGACCCCTTATCGCCTAAGCCCCGTTGAGCCAAAGCCCTCCTACTCTGTCTCCCACTGCTCTGTCGCCCACTCTATGAATCTGTCTTCTTTTTAAACTCTTCTCGCTGTTCTCACTGGCCAACCTCCGTGCAGTTGTGCAGTCGTGCCTCGTTCAAACCGCTGAAGAAATAACTGTCACCTTTTAAACTCTGCTCGCCCTTAAACTCTTCTCCCTGTTCTCACTGGCCAGCCTCCACACACTTGTGCAGTCATGCCCTGTTCAAGCTGCTGAAGCAATATAAATCAAGAACATGAGATGAAGAGTTAAGTTGAGTGATGTTTTCCCCTCTGGTTGAAGAGTGAGGAAATATAAATCTTCCTGAACTTGATGGTGTGGGTCTTGAGGCTCTGGTACCTTATTCCTGATGTCAGCAATGAGGTCCTTGATCTCCACCACACATCCATAGAAATTTGTCAAAGTTTTAGATGTCATGCTACGTTTGTAAATCTTCACAAACTTCTAAGGAAGTTGAGATAGAGTACATACTTTGACGATAAGATTACATTGATTTACTTTTACTTTGACATTGAGTTCCTTTCCTGTTAACTTGAATTCTTCCAATAGATTGCTTGTTGCTTGTTGCTCAATGGCAGTCCAGGGACAGTTCATTGGGATCCTTTCTGTCTCATACCATGTATAAGATAATAACAGTGTGATAATATTTCCAATTATTTAAACAGAAGGTGGAAAAAATCAGAGATGAAATAGAAAGAAAGGTTGTGAAGTTTTAGAACAATGTAAGGCACCTAAACTGAAGGAGAACCAATGTCGTGGCTGGGAGGTTCACTAATGCTTCTCAGGAGGATTTAAATTAGTTTGGCAGGAGAATGCAGACTACAACACCCCATCAAAAAGTGGAAGGATAAAGAGGAAGGTAGATGCCAGGGTCAGTAAAAACAGACAGGAGCAAAATAATAATGTAGCCCCCTGGCAAGTCTCAGGGTCGCTCAGCTCATTGTCATTTACAGAAACAGCCCTCGGCCCCACCAAACTGGGTAATTAAGTTTGTGTGGATGCTGTGTGATGTAACCCACCCTGCCAAATAACAGACAATACACCAGATACGATTAAATGAATTACAGTTTATAGATACTACTGGAAATATATTATTAATAGAGATAAAATAAAAAAGGAAAATAAAAGGCGCCACACTTATCCAAGTTCGATCTCTTCATGCACAAATAGTTGGAGCTCTAGTAACGATCCTCTCTTCACCATTCGATCCCCTCTGAACACCTCAACCCTCCGCCTGGGACCAACCACGGTGGTCAACCAGACACGCCACACAAGTCTACCTCCGTCTCCTCTCCTCACTGAAAACCCTGGACCTTGGACTCCTGCTCGGGGTCCGACCCCGTTAGCCGGCTCACAGCACTTTGTCCATCCTCTCTCTCTCTTGCGCCTTCTGCTAACATCACAATAACTTACAGACACACTAGAAAGAATAACATCTATCCCAATTGGTTCGTTAACTCTATTATCAATAATATAACCCAAACAAGCTGCTAGCGAGAGAACTTTCTCAGCATTTAACATAACAAAGAAGCCATTTCAATTGTAACATAACAAAGAAACCATTTAATTAACCTACGCAGTAACATAAAAGAAGAAACTCCTTACAGTAGATACAATGGTACGTATAGTTAGAAGTGTGCGTATTTTAATGCTAGGAGTATTATGGGTAAGATGAAGAGCATAGATCAAAACATGGAACTATGATGTTGTGGCCATTACAGAAATTTGGTTGAGAGAGAAAGGAAGTGGGGCATAGTGTCACAGAGTTCCAGTACTTTAGGAAAGATAGAGAGGGGGGTAAAAGGGGTCACATTACTAATCAGAGACAATATCACAGCAGCAGTCAGAAGGGACATAATGGAGGGCTTGTTTCCTGAATCTCTATGAGCAGAACTTTAAAATAGACAGGGTGCGATCATTGATGAGATTATACTACAGATTCCCCAGTAACTTTGAGGAAAAGTGTGAAATTAAAGGGCTGTTGTCACAGGGGACTCCAAATTCCCAAACATAAACTGGGACAAATTGGGAGCGGGCAATTTATGAGAACTAGGGAGAGTTAAATGGGATCAGTTGTTTTCAGGCAAGTCTACATCTGACATGAAGAGGGTGTTTAAAGACCAACTGCACAGAGTACAGGACAGTTATGTTCCAGTCAGGAGGAGGACAAGGCTGGCAAGATAAATAAACCTTGGATATTGAGGGAGGTGATGAATTTAGTCAAGAGAAAGGAAAATTATGTAAATCTTAGGAAGCTACAATCAAACAGAACCCTTGAGTGTGATAAGGAAGCCAGAAATGAACTCAAGAAGGGAATTGGAAAAGCCAGAAGGGGCCATGAAAGTCATTAGCAAGTAATATTGAAGAGAATCTCAAGACATTCTATATGTATATCAAGAGCAAGAGCATAACTCGGGAGAGGATAGGACCACTCACGGATAAAAGGGGAAACACTTGTTCAGTTGTGGAGGATGTGGGTGAGGTCCTTGTTATGTTTGCTCCTAATAAAAACAAATTTCACGTGGGTAAACAATAGCACATTTTATTTTCAGAACAGCCTTAGCTCCACACTGAAAGCATGCAATCAGCTCACCAACATTGTTTCCAGGTCTGGGTGAAACACCCTCATTGCCCATGAGAAGTGAAGTTCTTTATTATGTACACACATAATAACACATCTTCCCCTTTAAAGAAGAACAAACAAAATACTATGTCCTCATAGCTGCATGGAACAACAATCCCTTCCAACAAAGATATCTACATTAACTCCAATTGTAACGAGCAAATACAGTCCCTTATTCACTCAGCAACTTTTTTTTGGTCTGCTCTTTGTTTTCACAGATGCAGTGCTTTCATTTGCTGTATTAATAATATTGTCTTTTTTGAGAACTCTGATCAGTATGTTCATTTTTTTACATCTGCAAACCCCTTTGGTGTACTAACAGGTGATGTGTCATAGCTACGGGCTGGAGCTTGCAGTTATAGATCCACACAATTCCTTCTCAGAGATGTCCTTCGCTGCATCTGGAACTGGTAAGACTGTGGAGCTTCTTCCTCTTGCACATATTCTTGCATGGACCATGTACCAGAATTGTGATCCTGGATTTGCACTTGATCTGCAGGCTTCAGGACTAGTAGGCTTTTCACAGTCATGTCATGTACTGTGTCTGTTTTTCTTTCCCTTTCCCTTCAGCCAATTTGACCTTGTCTGCTCCTTTAGGTGTCATCATGTTTTCGTTATCTGGAAGGTTAGTGCATATGCATCAATCCATCAGCATTTGGGCTGGTGAAAGGCCATTCTGTAGTAGCACATTTCTGTAAATCATTAGACTTTTGTGGATGTCCTCTCCTCCATCTTGTGCCTTCTTCATGAGGCCCTTGATGCAAAGGGCACAGGTTGCTATGTGTCATCATGTTGCTGCTATAGTACTGCTTCAAGGACGTACTGAGACACATCAGCCAAGAGATCTCAATAGAGCTATCAAGAGAGAGCATAAACCTTCAGCACAAGACTTCAGTTAGGATTCTTTTCCACCTCCAGAAACACTCTTCTTGCTCGTGAGTCCAAATCCACTCATTTTTCTTCTCAAGCAGTAGACAGTCGAGGGATGAACTTAGCCAGGTAAGTCACCATACCTAAGAAATGTCTCACCTCCTTCTTGTTTTGGGACCCCTCTATGTTTTCAATGGCTGACACCTTTCTTGGGTCAGGCTTCACTCCCTCTACCGATATGACATCTCTTATGAAACTCACATTCCACTTTATTTAATGTCAAATTGACATTCTAGGTCACGGCAAGCACATGTCTCAGTCATGCATCATGCTCATCCTTGGTGGAACCCAGACGATGATGTCATCCATCATGGTCCCAACACCAGGGATGTCCTCAAAGATCATGTGGATTGATTTATGGTAGACTTCTGGAGCAGAAAGAATCCAGAGGAAGCAATATCTTCTCTGTGGTGTGTTTAAGAATATACACTTGAACTTGCCTCATCAACCTTCATCAGCCAAAACCCAGACGACATGTCAAATTTGCAAACCAGGGCATGACCTTCTCCTGTGTTGGCAATTTAAAATACTCTCTCTTGATGGTTCTATTGAGATCTCTTGGGTCTAAAAATATCTGCAATGCTCCCTTTTCCTTTTGCACAATGGCAGTCTGTTCGATCTTCAACTTTCTGTAGAAACTTTATCCATCCTATCTGTGATAGTTCTACTTTAAGTTTGTCTCTAAGGCAAATGGAACTTTCCGGTATGCCATGGACAACAGGGCCTACTGTCTGATCTACATGAATTTTGTGTACACCAGGGAAGCATCCAAGCCCCTTAAAGACATCTGCATACTCTTCCATGAGTGAGCGTGGTCATCTTTGGTCTGTGAAGCCACTATGGAAACTCTTCTCACCAGGTTGAGCTTTCCATATGTATTCAAACCTAATAATGGCGTACTCTGATTTCTACAATCTGTAGCTGTGCTTTTAGACACTGTCTCATGTGCTTGAAGCTCACTATATAACCTCCTTTTACTGGTATGTTCTCTCCAATTATGGCTGGTCACTTTTAACTTCACTGGTTTTTGTTTTGAGAGTCCTGTAATCATCCGTGGATAACAGATGCACCCGGGCACTGGTATGAAGCTTGAAAGGAATTACTGTCTCATTCACAGTCACAGAAAGGAACCATTCTGTTTTACCAGGGCCAGCACTATGTACAGAATCCACAAAGACCTCCTCATCAATGGTGCGCACCTTTCTCTTGGTAACCTCAGCTTTACAGCACTTTGCAGAATAATTCTTTCCACAATTATTGTAGGATTTCTCCATAAGCAGGCCATATCTTTGCTATTTACCTACCTCCACATTTGCTGCATTTGCCTTCCTTTTTGTTTTGTTGTTGCTTTGGGAAATGCATTTTGCATTGATCCTCTGTTTTCTCAGCAAGCACTATTGTGTCTGCTCTGTGCAGCTCTTTAGCTTGTGTTCATGTGGGTCTCTGCCACCCAACACATATCCAAAGCTTCTTCATAGAAACATAGAAACATAGAAAATAGGTGCAGGAGTAGGCCATTCAGCCCTTCGAGCCTGCACCACCATTCAGTATGATCATGGCTGATAATCCAACTCAGAACGCTGTACCTGCCTTCTCTCCCTATCCCCTGATCCCTTTAGCCATAAGGGCCATATCTAACTCCCTCTTAAATACAGCCAATGAGCTGGACTCAACTGTTTCCTGTGGCAGAGAATTCCACAGATTCACCACTCTCTGTGTGAAGAAGTTTTTCCTAATCTCAGTCCTAAAAGGCTTCCCCTCTATCCTCAAACTGTGACCCCTCGTTTTGGACTTCCCCAACATCGGGAACAATCTTCCTGCATCTAGCCTGTCCAATCCCTTTAGAATTTTATATGTTTCAATAAGATCCCCCCTCAATCTTCTAAATTCCAGAGAGTATAAGCCTAGTCGATCCAGTCTTTCATCATATGAAAGTCCTGCCATCCCAGGAATCAATCTGGTGAACCTTCTTTGTACTCCCTCTATGGCAAGGATGTCTTTCCTCAGATTAGGGGACCAAAACTGCACACAATACTCCAGGTGTGGTCTCACCAAGGCCTTGTACAACTGCAGTAGTACCTCCTTGTTCCTGTACTTGAATTCTCTTGCTAAGAATGCCAGCATACCATTCGCCTTTCTCACTGCCTGCTGTACCTGCATGCCCACTTTCAATAACCTGTGTACAATGACACCCAGGTCTCGTTGCACCTCCCCCTTTCCTAATCGGCCACCATTCAGATAATAATTTGTTTTCCTGTTCTTACTACCAAAGTGGATAACCTCACATTTATCCACATTAAATTGCATCTGCCATGAATTTGCCCACTCACCCAACCTATCCAAGTCACCCTGCATCTTCTTAGCATCCCCCTCACAGCTAACACTGCCACCCAGTGCCAAATCTTTTTTACGGAGCAATCTTATCAAAGCCCATTATCTTGTTTCTGGTCATAGGGAAAAAGTATATTTCTCAAACATAATATTCTTACTTGGGGCAAAATACTCCTCAAATTTTGTCATTAGAATGTCCAATGTAAAATCTGTCTCATCAACTTAAAACAAAAAGACCAAAATATATAGATTGTGAGAACACTCAGTCCTCTTTTATTGTCATTTAGAAATGCATACGTGCATTAAGAAATGATACAATGTTCCTCCAGAGTGATATCACAGAAAACAGGACAAACCAAGGTCTAACACTGACAGAACCACATAATTATAACACATAGTTACAGCAGTGCAAAACAATACCATAATTTGATAAAAACAGACCATGGGCACGGTAAAAAAAGTCTCAAGTCCCGATCAACTCCTGAGTCCCCGATAGTAGGCAGCAAAAGGGAGAAACTCCCTGCCATAAACCTCCAAGGCACCGACAACTGCCGGTGCCTTGGAAGCAGCTGACCACAGCCGACACCGAGTCCATCCATCCGAAAACTTCGAGCCTCCGACCAGCCCCTCTGATACAGCCTCCTGAGCGCCATCCTCTGCCGAGCGCCTTCGACCTCGCCCCAGCCGCTGAAACAAGCAAAGCCGAGGATTCGGGGCCTTCTGCTCCAGAGATTCCGGTTACCACACAGTAGCAGCGGCAGCAAAGCGGGCATTTCAGAAATTTCTCCAGATGTTCCTCCGTACTCTCACATCTGTCTCCGTCAAATCAGAATTGTGCACGGTACCCTACTTGACAGATTACAGATATCATTCACTGGAGAGGCCACACGCTCTGCATCGCGCTGCTATCTTCTCCTCCTCCCCCTCCTATAGGAGCAGAAGTAGGCCATTCAGCCCATTGAGTCTGCTCTGCATTCAATCATGGGCTGATCCAATTCTTCAAGTCATCCCCACTCCCCTGCCTTCTCCCCATACCCTTTGATGCCCTGGCTACTCAAGACCCAGTCTATCTATGCCTTAAATGCACCCAATGACTTGGCCTCCACAGCCACTCGTGGCAACAAATTCCGTAGATTTACCACCCTTTGACGAGAGTATTTTCCCCTAATCTCTATTCTAAATGGACGTCCTTCAATCCTGAAGTCGTGCTCTCATCCTAGACTCACTTACCATGGGAAATAACTTTGCCATATCTAATCTGTTCAGGCCTTTTAACATTCGGAATGTTTCTATGAGATTCCCCCTCATTCTCCTGAACTCCAGGGAATACAGCCCAACAGCTGCCAGATGTTCCTCATATGATAACCCTTTCATCCCTTGAATCATTCTCATAAATCTTCTCCGAACCCTCTACAATGTCAGTATATCTTTTCTAAAATAAGGAGCCCAAGACTGCACACAATACTCCAAGTGTGGTCTCATGAGTGCCTTATAGAGCCTCAATGTCACATCCCTGCTCTTATATTCTATACCTCTAGAAATGAATGCCAACATTGCATTTGACTTCTTCACCACCGACTCAACGTGGAGGTTAACCTTTAGGGTATCCTGCACAAGGACTCCCAATTCCCTTTGCATCTCTGCACTTTGAATTCCCTCCCCATCTAAATAATAGTCTGCCCGTTTATTTCTTCCACCAAAGTGCATGACCATACACTTTCCAACATTGTATTTCACTTGCCACTTCTTTGCCCATTCCCCTAAACTATCTAAGTCTCTCTGCAGGCTCTCTGTTTCCTCAACACCACCTAATCCTCCACCTATCTTTGTATCATCAGCAAATTTAGCCACAAATCCATTAATCCCATAGTCCAAATCATTGACATACATCGTTAAAAGCAGCAGTCCCAGCACCAACCCCTGTGGAACTCCACTGTTAACTGGCAGCCAGCCAGAATAGGATCCCTTTATTCCCACTCTCTGTTTTCTGCTGATCAGCCAATGCTCCACTCATGCGAGTAACTCCCCTGTAATTCCATGGGATCTTATCTTGCTAAGCAGCCTCATGCAGGGCACCTTGTCAAAGACTTCTGAAAACCCAAGTACACCACATCTACTGTATCTCCTTTGACTACCCTGCTTGTATTTTCCTCAAAAAATTGCAGTAGGTAAGTCTGGCAGGATTTTCCTTTCAGAAAATTATGCTGGCTTTGTCCTATCTTGTCATGTGTCTCCAGGTACTCCATATTCTCATTCCTAACAATTGATTCCAACAACTTCTCAACCACTGATGTCAGGCTATATCTACCCTCAACTCTCTTTTACCCTTTATATACTTAAAAAAGCTTTTAGTATCTTCTTTGATATTAGTCACCAGCTTCCTTTCATAATTCATCTTTTCCTTCCTGATGACCTTCTTAGTTTCCTTCTGAAAGTTTTAAAAAACTTCCCAATCCTCTATCTTCACATTAGCTTTAGCTGCCTTGTATGCCACTGCTGCTCTGTTGTCCTTTCTGCTAGTGTCCCTTTCCAGTCAACTTTGGCTAGTTCCCCTCTCATGCCATTGTAATTTCTGTTACTCCACTGAAATACCAACACATTGGAATTTAATTTCTCCCTCTCAAATTTCAAAGTGAACTCAATCATATTGTAATCTGAGTTCCTTAAGGGTTCCTTAACCTTAAGCTCTCTTATCTCCTCCAGATCATTGCACAACACCCAATTCAGCACAGCCAATCCCCTAGTGGGCTCAACAATAAGCTGTTCAGAAAAACCATCCCTTAGACATTCCACAAATTCTCTCTCTTGAACTCCAGTACTGGCCCGGTTTTCCCAATCCACTTTCATGTTAAAATCCTCAACAATTATCATGACATTGCCCTTCTGAAACGCCTTTTCTATCTCCTGCTGTAATTTGTAATCCACATCCGGCTGCTGTTTGGAGGCCTGTATACAACTGCCATTAGGATCCTTTTACCCTTGTCATTTCTTAAATCAACCCCTTAGAGACTCTACACCATCCAATCCCATGTCATCCATTTCTAATGATTTAATATTATTTCTTCTACACAGGGCCACACCACCCTCTCTGCCTACGAATCTATCTTTCCGATACACCGTATATCCTTGGACATTCAACTCCCAATGGCAGCCATCCTATAGTCATGTTTCAGAGATAACCACAATGTCATACTTGCCAATCTGTAGATGAATTTCAAGATCATCCATTTTATTTCTTATGCTGCGTGCATTCAAATATAACACTTTCAGTCCAGTATTTGTTGCTTTCTGTTTTAACTGCACCATGCCTCTATTGCCCTATAACTCATACCACTGGCTGTGATTATGGTTCATCTCCTGCAGGACAGAGGAAACTGGGAGACAGTCAGGATGGTGGAAGTGTTTGAATAGCCAGTGCAGGGTGCACCTGTGGGCACTCCCCTCAACAACAGACATACCACTTTGGATACTGTGGGAGGGGATGAAAGTCACGTGGTTGTCTCTCTGGCCCTAATTCTGGCTCTGTAGCTTAGAAAGGAAGGGGGAGAGAAGAGGCCTGCTGTGGTGATAGGGGATTTATAAGGCGAACAGGAGGAAGGTTCTGTGGATGAGAATGAGATTGCTTTTTGGGTGTGAAGGTCTGGGACATCTAGAATCAAGACCTCAGCATTCATTAGTGGGGGGGAGAGCAGCCAGAGCTCAGGTCCATTAGGTATCAATAACGTAGGCAGGAAGGGGGACGAGGTTCTGCAAAGTGAGTTCAGGAGCTTAGATAAACGACAGGACCTCCGGAGTTGTGATTGCAGAATTGCTACCTGTACCACTTGCAAGTGAGGCCAAAATAGGAAGATCATACAGTTTAACACAGTGGCTAAGGAGTTGTTGTAGGAGGGAGGGTGTAAGATTTCTGTGCTCTCTTTCAGGGAAATTGGGACCTGCACAAAAGAGATAGGTGGCACCTGAACTGAAGGGGGACTAATACCCTAGCAAGAAGATTTGCTATTACTGTATGGGGGTGGGTGAGATTAAACTAGAATTGCAGGGGGATGGGAACTAGAGTGTCAGAACTGTTAGTGGAGAGGCCATGGAGACAGATGTTAAGACCTCAGACAAAGTCAGGAATCAAAAGGTTGAACACAGTGGGACTAATGCTCTGAGTTGCATATTGTAGGAAAGGCAGATGAGCTCAGGGCATGGATCAAGATATAGAATTATGATCTTCTAGTCATTAGTGAGACTTGGTTGCAGGAGGGACAGGACTGGCAGCTCAATATTCCAGGATTTTATTCATGATGCCAATGCATCAAGAACTTTCTTTACCCTATCTACCTGTGACACCACTTTCAATGAATTATGGACACGTATTCCCAGATCCCTTTGTTCTACCACACTTCTCAGTTCCCTACAGTTTACTGTGCAGTAGGTTCGATCTGCCATTTTTCAGCCCATTTTTCCAGCTGACTCAGATCCCATAATAGTCTTCCTCACTGTTCACTAAACCCCAATCTTGGTGTCATCCGTAAATTTGCTGATCCAATTTACCACATTATCATCCAGATCATTGATACAGATGACAAACAACAATGGACCCAGCACTGATCCCTGTTGCACTCCACTAGTCTCAGGTTCTCAGTCAGAGCGGCAACCATCTACTACCACTCTCTGGCTTATCCCACAAAGACAATGTGTAATCCAGTTTTCTACCTCACCTTGAATGCCGAGCAATTCAAGACCAACCTTCTTGACCAATCTCCCAGTAGGGACCTTGTCAAGTGCCTTGCTAAAGTCCATGTAGACAATAACCACTGCCTTGTCTTCATCAACTTTCCCACAGAATTATTCAAAAAACTCGATAAGAATGGTTAGACACAACCTAGTACATACTGAAGCCATACTGACTATCCTTAATCAGCCCATGTCAATCAGAATTGTATAAGATGATGAGGGGCGTTGATCGTGTGGCTTTTTCCCAGGGCTGAAATGGCTAAATGAGGGGGCATAGTTTTAAAATGCTTGGAAACAAGTACTGAGGGGATACCAGACGTAAGTTTTTCACACAGCGAGTGGTGGTGCGTGGAATGCACTGCCAGCGGCAGTGGTGGAAGTGGATACAATAGGGTCTTTAAGAGCCTCATCAATAAGTACATGGAGCGTAGAAAAATAGAGGGCTCTGCGCTCGGGAAATTCTAGGCAGTCTGTAGAGTAGGTTACATGATTGGCACAACATTGTGGGCCGAAGGGCCTGTAATGTGCTGTAGATTTCTATGTTCTATGTTCTATGTTCTATGTTATAAGGTACTCATATATTCAGTCACATAGAATCTTCCAAAAACTTACTCAGTACTGGTATCAAGTTAACTGGTCTATAATTTCCTGGTTTATTTTTAGAGCCTTTCTGAAACAGCAGAACAACACTGGAAATCCTCTAATCCTCTAGTACCTCTCCTGTCACTAAGGATGATTTAAATATCTCTGCTAGAGCTCTAGCAATTTCTGCAATTACCTCCTTCATGGTCCAAGGGAACACCTTGTTAGGCCCTGGGGATTTATCTATCCAAATTTACCTCAGGACAGCAAACACCTCCTCCTCTCTAAACTGTATAGGGTCCATGAAGTTGATGCTGTTTTGCCTCACTTCTGTAGGCTCTGTCTCCATCTCCTGAGTAACTAAGATGCAAAAAAAAAATTTAAGATATCGCCTATCTCATTTGGCCCCACGCATGGATTACCATTCTGATCTTCCAGAGGATCAATTTTGCCCCTTGCAGTCCTTTTGCTCTTAACTTATCTGTAGAATCCCTTAGGATTCCCCTTCACCTTGTCTGCTAGAGAAACCTCTTACCTTCTTGTAGCCCTCATCATCTCTTAAGGATTGTATCAATAATCTAGATGACATTTAACTGCAGGTTCAGCACCAATTTAGTAACTGGATCAGCAAATTTGTAGATAACACCAAGATTTATCTTGATGGCATTGACCTCCCACATCATGAAGACCCTGGAGAGACTTGTTCTGGAGCTGCTCCGGCCTATGATTAGGCCACACTTAGATCCCCTCCAGTTCACCTACCAGCCCCGACTAGGAGTTGAGGATACTATCGTCTACCTGCTGAACCGTGTCTACGCCCACCGGACAAGCCAGCAAGCACGGTGAAGGTCGTGTTTTTTGACTTCTCCAGTGCATTCAACACCATCCGCTCTGCTCTGCTGGGGGAGAAGCTGACAGCGATGCAGGTGGATGATTTCCTGTTATCATAGATTCTTGATTACCTGACTGGCAGACCACAGTACGTGTGCTTGCAACACTGTGTGTCTGACAGAGTGATCAGCAGCACTGGGGCTCCACATGGGACTGCCTTGTCTCCCTTTCTCTTCACCATTTACACCTCAGACTTCAACTACTGCACAGAGTCTTGTCATCTTCAGAAGTTTTTGGATGACTCTGCCATAGTTGGATGCATCAGCAAGGGAGATGAGGCTGAGTACAGGGCTACGGTAGGAAACTTTGTCACATAGTATGAGCAGGATTATCTGCAGCTTAATGTGAAAAAGACTAAGGAGCTGGTGGTAGACCTGAGGAGGGCTAAGGCACTGGTGACCCCTGTTTCCATCCAGGGCATCAGTATGGACATGGTGGAGGATTACAAACTCCTGGGGATACAAATTGACAATAAACTGGACTGGTCAAAGAACACTGAGGCTGTCTACAAGAAGGGTCAGAGCCGTCTCTATTTCCTGAGGAGACTGAGGTCCTTTAACATCTGTCAGACGATGCTGAGGATGTTCTACGAGTCTGTGGTGGCCAGTGCTATCATGTTTGCTGTTGTGTGCTGGGGCAGCAGGCTGAGGGTAGCAGATACTAACAGAATCAACAAACTCATTCGTAAGGCCAGTGATGTGGGGATGGAACTGGACTCTCTGACGGTGGTGTCTGAAAAGAGGATGCTGTCCAAGTTGCATGCCATCTTGGACAATGTCTCCCATCCACTACATAATGGACTGGTTGGGCACAGGAGTACATTCAGCCAGAGACTCATTCCACCGAGATGCAACACAGAGCGTCATAGGAAGTCATTCCTGCCTGTGACCATCAAACTCCTCCCTTGGAGGGTCAGGCACCCTGAGCCAATAGGCTGGTCCTGGACTTATTTCCTGGCATAATTTACATATTACTATTTAATTATTTATGGTGCAACTGTAATGAAAACCAATTTCCCTCGGGATCAATAAAGTATGACTATGACTACGACTATGACTATAACTGAGGGTGTAGTGGACAACGAGGAACACTATCAATGTTTGCACTTAAAATATAAGAAAATCTGCAGATGCAAGTATGAGGTGTTGCACTTTTGCAGGATCAGGCAGGGTAGGTCTTACTCAGTGAATGGTAGGGCACTGAAGGGCACAGTAGAATGAAGGGATCGGGAACACAGGTCCATAATTCATTGTAAGTTGTGGCATCAGTAGATAGGGTTGTAAAGGAAGCTTTTATCACATTGACCTTCATAAATCAAAGCATTGAGTACAGGAGTTGGAATGCTATGTCGAATTTGTATGAGACTTTAGTGAGGACTAATTTGAAATATTGTGTGCAGTTTTGATCACCTTCATACAGGAAAGATGTTCAAAGGTTCAAAGGTACATTTTAATGTCAGAGAAACATATATAATATACATCCTGGAATGCTTTTTCTTCGCAAACATCCAATAAAACAGAGGAGCGCCCCAACAATGAACGACAGTTAAATGTTAGAACCACAAAGTTCCCACCCAGCTCTCCCCTCTCCCGCACATAAGCAGCAGCAAGCAACAATCCCCCCCCACCACCTGCAAAAATAAAGTGCACCCACTACCAGCACTCAAGCATGAGCAAAGCAACAGCAAAGACACAGACTTGCAGTACTCCAAAGACTACATTGCTTACCCGATAATTCGACATGCTGCAGGTTCTCTCTCTCCTAATAAGGGAGAAAGAGGTAACTCTATTTTCCAACGAGCAGGGAGACATAACAAACAACTCGCTGGTTTATGATGTTAGAAGTCCGTTATGTCGCTTTTTTCGAGCTCTGTGCCTGAAGATCGCAAAGATCTCGGGTCCCCAGGCATACAGCAGATGCTTCGACTCCCCCAACGACACATGGGTCTCCTGTGGTGACACCGACTCTTGTTCCACCCGTCTCCAGTTACTCGAGATCCCAGGCTTCTGAATCTGTGCTGAAATCTTAGGCCGAGGCTTTGGCATGCTGAATAGCGGCTGATTGTGGAACCCCGAGAGCGGTTCCCATTCCTGCAAAGAACCATAGTCAGCGTGTAACTCCAGGTCAGGGTCTTCAAAAGAACCCTGAAAAGGAAAAATAGAGACGTTAAAAATGGAAATAGAACTGTTTTCAAAGATGCAAACAAAGGAGTTGCCATTAGATGCCATAACTACTTAGCTCCGCATCCGTCTGTGAATAAGTTTGAAAGATACAGAGAAAACTTACAAGGAAGTTACTGGTCTGGAGGACCTGAGTTATATGGAAAGATTGAACAGATTAGGACTTTATTTCTTGGAATGTAGAAGGTTGAGAGGAGATTTGATAGAGGTATACAAAATTATGAGGCATATAGATAAGGTGGCTTTTTTCATTGAGGTTGGGTAGGAATAAAACCAGAGATCAAGGGTTAAGGGTGAAAGGTGAAAAGTTTAAGGGGAACATGATGATAGGAAACTTCTTCAACCGGGGGTGATGAGAGTCTGGAATGCAACTAACTAAAAGCAAAGCAAAGCAATGGGCTAACTTGAAACCAAACAGAGTTAAACTTAAAATCACGTCCTCAATCCCGACCTCCATTAAAACAGTGAAAAAAAAAACAAGAAGGGTAAATATTACATTAAATGAAAATATCGAATAAAAGGTCCCCAAATCTGTTCAAATTTAAATGAAGAATCATAAAGGTTACTTCTAATTTTCTCCAGATTCAAACATAAAATCGTCTGAGAAAACCAAAAAAAGGTAGTTGGAGCATTAAGCTCTTTCCAATGTTGTAAAATACATCTTTTCGCCATTAAAGTAAGAAATGCAATCATTCTACGGGCTGAAGGGGAAAGATTACTAGAAATTTTAGGTAGTCCAAAGATAGCAGTAATAGGGTGAGGAGAGATACCTATATTTAATACCTTAGAAATAATATTGAAAATATCTCTCCAAAAAGTTTCCAAAGTAGGGCAAGACCAAAACATATGAGTTAAAGAGGCTATCTGCCCCGAACATCTATCACAGAAAGGATTAATATGCGAGTAAAAACGCGCTAACTTATCTTTGGACATATGTGCTCTATGCACCACTTTAAATTGAATTAGGGAATGTTTAGCACAAATAGAGGAAGTATTAACTAATTGTAAAATCTGCCCCCAATCATCCACAGAAATGGTAAGCCCCAATTCCTGTTCCCAATCTACCCTAATCTTATCAAATGGAGCTTTCCTGAGTTTCATAATAATATTATAAATCATAGCCGATGCACCTTTCTGACATGGATTAAGGTTAATTATCGAATCTAAAATATATATAGGAGGAAGCATTGGAAAGGAAGGAAGTATAGTACTTAGAAAATTTCTAACTTGTAAATATCTAAAAAAATGTATTCTTGATAGGTTATATTTATTAGATAATTGTTCAAAAGACATAAGGGAACCATCTAAAAATAAATCCAAAAACCGTAAAATACCCTTAGTCTTCCAAGTTTGAAAAGCGCGATCGGTAAAAGAGGGAGGAAAAAATATGTTACCTAAAATAGGAATCGCTAACCCGAATTGATTAAGATCAAAAAATTTTCTGAATTGAAACCAAATACACAAAGCATATTTAACGATCGGGTTAGAGACCTGCTTAAGGCGTTTCGAATCAAAAGGAAGAGATGAACCTAAAATAGAACCAAGTGTATAACCCTGAACAGATTGTAATTCCAATGCTACCCATTTAGGAATAGATAGTATATCCCGGTCAAGTAACCAAAATTTCATATGTCGAATATTAATAGCCCAATAATAAAATCTAAAGTTAGGTAATGCTAAACCTCCATCTCTCTTAGCTTTCTGTAAATGTATTTTACCCAGTCTCGGATTCTTATTCTGCCAAATAAATGAAGAAATTTTAGAGTCGACTTTATCAAAAAAAGATTTAGGAACGAAAATTGGTAATGCCTGAAACACATATAAAAATTTTGGCAAAAAAAACATCTTAACTGCATTAATACGACCAATCAAAGTTAAATATAAAGGAAACCATTTAGATGAAAGTTGAGTAATATGGTCTATTAATGGTAAAAAGTTAGTCTTAAATAAATCTTTATGTTTACAAGTAATTTTAATCCCAAGATATGAAAGGTAATTATTAATCAATTTAAATGGAAATTTATAATATAAGGGAAGATGTTTATTAATCGGAAAAAGTTCACTCTTACTAAGATTTAATTTATAACCTGAGAAAAGACCAAATTGTGCTAATAACTCTAAAACAGCAGGAATAGATCTCTCAGGATTAGAAATATATAAAAGTAAATCATCAGCATAGAGTGATAATTTATGGGACTTTAATCCCCGAGTTATCCCAGTAATATTTGAAGATTCTCGAATAGCAATTGCAAGAGGTTCTAATGCAATATCAAATAATAGGGGACTAAGAGGACAGCCTTGTCGAGTACCACGAAAGAGAGGAAAAAAAGGTGAGTTTAAAGAGTTAGTACGAACCGAGGCTACAGGGGAGTGATATAACAGTTTAATCCAGGATATAAATTTCAAGCTAAAATTAAACATTTCAAGCACCTTAAATAAATAAGGCCATTCTACTCTATCAAAAGCTTTCTCGGCATCTAAAGAAATAACACACTCAGGAACATTTTGTGAGGGAGTATAAACGATATTTAACAATGTACGAATATTATAAAAAGAGTAACGACCTTTAATAAAACCCGTTTGGTCTTCCGAAATAATAGAAGGAAGTACTTTTTCTAGTCTATTTGCTAATAACTTAGAAAAAACTTTAGAATCAACATTTAATAAAGATATTGGTCTATAAGATGCACATTGAGCAGGGTCTTTATCCTTCTTTAGTATTAAAGAAATTGATGCTCTATTAAAAGATTCCGGAAGTTTACCAAGTTTCAAAGAAGCCTCAAAAACCTTATATGGCTTACCTTTTTTGTATACTTACTCAATAAAAAGATTTAAAAAGAAAAGAGAGTCTGGAATGAACTGCCAGTGCAAGTGATGGATGCAATTTCAATTTCAATATTTAAGAGGAGTTTGGATAAGTACATGGATAGGAGGGGAATGGAGACCTATGGTCTGCATGTAGGTCGATGGGACTAGGCCTAAATATTTCAGCACAGACTAGATGGGCTGAAGGGCCTGTTTCTGTACTATGGTTTTATATGACTCTATGGCTCTGTGACTGAACTCCCTATCCTCCACGTCATTCTCCTTGGTCAATACTGACAAAAAGTACTCATTAAAAACCTCACCCAATCCTCCACATCCAATGAATTTGAAATGCACTATGAAAGGCAAGATCCTCACCAATGTTGACAAGGAGAGGGATCATGTGGTCCAAGTTCATATCTCCTTGAAGTGGCTACACAGGCTGATAGGGTGGTTAAGGATGCATATGGCATGCTTGCCTTTATTAATCAAGGCATTGAGTTCAAAAGTCAGAAAATTACGTTGCAGATTTATACAACTCTAGTTAAGCCTCATCTGGAGTATCGCATACAGTTCTGGTCACCCTATTATAGGAAGGATGTTGAAGCTTTGGAGAGGGTACAGAAGAGGTTTACCAGGATGCTGCCTGGATTAGATGGCATGTGATAGAGTGAGAGGTTGGCCAACGGTCTGTTTTCGCTGGAGGTGCAAAGGCCGAGGGAAGATCTGATAGAGGTTCATAAGATTATCATGGATTATGAATGAATGAATGATTATCATGGCACAACCTTGTGGGCCAAAGGGCCTGTTCCTGTATTGTACTGTTCGATGTTCTATTTCACCTATCCTTAGAGGAAGTGAAAATGCTAATAGAAAACTGGAGTCAGGAATATAGAGTATTTATTAAACAAGGAGTAAAATCAATGAGCAGTGACTCCATGCTCTGAGTTTAACATTATGCTGATTCCTGCAAAGATAATGGACGATCAGTAATACAGAAACAATCTGTATTAGTGAACATGAGGAATTCTGCAGATGCTGGAAATTCAAGCAACACACATCAAAGTTGCTGGCGAACGCAACAGGCCAGGCAGCATCTCTAGGAAGAGGTACAGTCGACGTTTCGGGCCGAGACCCTTTGTCAGGACTAACTGAAGGAAGAGCTAGTAAGAGATTTGAAAGTGGGAGGGGGAGGGGGAGATCCAAAATGATAGGAGAAGACAGGAGGGGGAGGGATGGAGCCAAGAGCCGGACAGGTGATTGGCAAAAGGGATATGAGAGGATCATGGGACAGAAGACCCAGGAAGAAGGAAAGGGGGAGGGGGGGGAAAACCCAGAGGATGGGCAAGGGGTATAGTCAGAGGGACAGAGGGAGAAAAAGGAGAGAGGGAGAAAGAATGTGTGTATATAAATAAATAAATAAATAAATAACGGATGGGGTACGAGGGGGAGGTGGGCCATTAGCAGAAGTTTGAGAAGTCAATGTTCATGCCATCAGGTTGGAGGCTACCCAGGCGGAATATAAGGTGTTGTTCCTCCAACCTGAGTGTATCTTTACAGTAGAGGAGGCTGTGGATAGACATGTCAGAATGGGAATGGGATGTGGAATTAAAATGTGTGGCCACTGGGAGATCCTGCTTTCTCTGGCGGACAGAGCGTAGGTGTTCAGCAAAATGATCTCCCATTCTGTGTCGGGTCTCGCCAATATATAGAAGGCCACATCGGGAGCATTATTAGCATTATTTCCCCCTGCCTTTTTCCCTCTTTGTTCTACCCTCTACTTACATTACCATGCCTTAGTAAATTCTACCTCTTTCACTTTCTCTCCCACAGCTCTTAGCCTCACTTTCCCAAAGTCTCATCACTTCCGCTTCCAGAAGTACTTACATCCGCTGTGATAAAGTGCTTTGAGAGGTTAGTAATGAAACATATTAACTCCTGCCTGAGGAGTGACTTGGATCCACTCCAATTTGCCCATCATCACAATAGATGCTATTTCATCATGATTGAATTTTTTGAGGACATGACTAAACACATTGATGAAGGAAGAGCAGTGGATGTATTGTATATGGATTTCAGCAAAGCATTTGATAAAGTTCCCCATGCAAGGCTTATTGAGAAAGTAAGGAGGTATGGGATCCAAGTGGACATTGCTTTGTGGATCCAGAACTGGCTTGCCATAGAGACAAAGAATGGTTGTAGATGGGTCATATTCTGCATGGTGGTCAGTCACCAGTGGAGTGCCTCAGGGATCTGTTCTGGGACCCTTACTCTTCATGATTTTTATAAATGACCTGGATGAGGAAGTGGAGGGATGGGTTAGTAAGTTTGCTGATGACACAAAGGTCGAAGGTGTTGTGGATAGTGTGGAGGCTGTCAGAGGTTACAGCGGGATATTGATAGGATGCAAAACAGTGTTGAGAAGTGGCAGATGGAGTTCAACCCAGGTAAGTGTGAAATGGTTCATTTTGGTAGGTCAAATATGATACCTCCTTTGCAGTTGGATTCTGGATTTCCTCACTTGCAGGCCCCAGCCACAAGAATCACGATACATTCCAGCTTCAATGAAGCATACCCAATGATGCTTGGCACAGAACATGAGACAGTTCACAAAATCAATATCAGTGAAACAAGCAAAACAATGCTATTCAGTGTACAAATGATTCCTGAAAGTGGTCATTATAATACGAATTACAAAATAAAAAGTGAACTTATAAAATTGAACTAATTAGTGTAATGCCAGGTTAAGAACAAGTGTTATTGTATCTCTTCTGCCATGCTGTTCTCCTTCTTGCAGCTTTTCTGCAAACGCAACGTGTTCTGTTAGTTAGACTTCATAGACTAGTGTTTTGGTCACAGTTGAGATAAACAGCCAGTTGCTCTGCATACGAATGTTGTGTCAGCCAATTGGGTTTATCTTGGTAATGTTCTGTAACATTCTGTCCAGTGGGATGCCGAGAGAACTGGGCGGGATCAGATTTCTGAGGGACCATGGTCTGGTTTTGGGTCTTTGTTACAGCAGGTGCAGAGCAGAGCACAAGGGAAGATGCTTGTGGAATCCAAGCCGAAGGAGAGACCCCCTTGCAAGAGGTGTTTTGTGCAGATGAATGGTTCCAAAGAGGAAGTGCTGATACTTCTAAGTTAGCCAGTTTGTTTGTGACGTTCTTTGAAGGAAGTTCAAACTGTGGCTGGCGATGGGGGTTCAGTGCCATGAATAAAGTGATACACCCAACGACTACAGAAATAAGCTCCAATGTTTATGTGCACATTTAGTCTGGTTTAACTGTAATGGGCCCTTTTTCTTCTCTTTTTCTATTAACTGTTTGTTAAAGTTGAAATATTGGTAAATATACTTCCTCTGTAATTTTATGCCAGTGTACGATCTGTTATTTCTGATGAATGATAACTTCGCACGGGACAGTATTTACACAGCATTCACCATAATTTCCAATCCTTTTTCAGAACATTCCAACTTTCCTGTTTGGCTGAACCTGAATCATGTGTGTTTATTGAAGGTGGCCTTCTCACCATTCCCCATGTGATACTGAATCACGGGGCCGTTAGCCAGAGTTAGCTGGCAAGCCTGGTTTATTACCAACCACAGTGAGAGGATTACATCCAGCAGTTCATCCAGGATGGAATGCTGTTAAGTGGCTTATTGTGTATCACTTTCATGGAAAGTGAGGTGTGTCATAATTAAGGTATTTTATTATGGATGCCACAGAGATTATGGTAGTGTACAATATGATTAAACAGTGATGTGACTGGAGTAACACTGCCCAACAGGACAGGGACACCTGGAGAGGTGGGGCCATGGCCAGTCCATAACTTTAGAAATGGCAAAAATGTAATGGAGGGTACTGGATACGCTGAGGGTGAAGACTTTAAAGACAAGTTATTCTCATTTCTGTGAAGTGAGGGAAAGGGGCTGTCTGATATGAAAGGTTTAATGGATTCTTTGGAGGATGATTTAAATTCTGAGCTGGTTTCAGCGATTACATCACTGGTTGATAAAAGCCAAAGTGCACTGGAGATGAGCCAAAGTTATTGTAGGCTGAAAACATTCTCTGGAGAGAAGCCCACCCCCAGTGGGAGAAAAGAACGAGGCTTGAGCTGAGCAGATATCTCAGTTACTGCATGTCTGTACTCAGATAATATAAAAACACAGAGGCTGGTAGAGAGCTTCAAGGGTCCAGTGCCTGATTAGGGAGGTTCCTACAGGCAGAAAATTCTTTAGCTAAAATTCGTCAGCTAACTATATGCAAGCTCTGGAAAATGCTTTTGGCATGATGAACAGTGCAAACAGTCTTATGATGAAGTTTAGGCACACATTCCAGGATGAAGGAGAGAAGCTTTCTGCCTTCCTTTTCTGGTTAGATAAACTGCTGCAGTGCTTGTGCCATAAAGAGGCCTTCCAACTAGCTGAGATAAATGGGTTAAGGGTGGAGCAAGTTGTGAAGGGTGCGCTATCACATGACATGATTGCTCTACGCATTTAAATGACCCACAAGATGCACCCTCCTCCATCTATTACAAAATTACTCAGAGAAGTAAAAGAGGAGGAAAATATGATTGAAGAACGGTATGTTTCCAAAAGCTGAAGTATCTCAGTTGATGTCAGCTAGTGCTGTAGCAAAACATGACCCACCTGTAGGGCTTACTAAGCGGAGGGATGCTGCTGAAAGGGGTCTTTTGACTGGGGAAGCAATTGGTATTTTCTGTTACAACTGTGGAGAGCATGGACATTTCAAGCGGAAGTGTGGAAGTCGGGAAAACCTTTGAAATGGAAGTCAGCGGTTAATCAAACAGAAAAGAAAAGAAGCAGAGCTGTGGAGGGACCTAGTAAAGGAATGGCCTGGTGTCTCAGAAAGAACCCACTCCAATCAGTCTGTCACCAGAAATATTAAAATACAAAATACTATTCCTGAAGCTTAGCGGGACCAATCTCTGGTGTATCCATATGGATTGAAGGTATCTATGCTGGAGACTTGACACAAGTTTTCAAGTTACCTTTCTTTATAGATCCTTTTACAACCAGTATTTGGCGCATTGACCATTGACGCCACTCAGTGCCCTTCAAGTTTGGGGGCTTAGTGCAGATGATTGCCCGTACGATGGTTACTCGTCATAGCTATGAGGCTATTAAAACAGGAACCCTGAGAATATTCAAACAACAGGAATTCTGCAGATGCTGGAAATTCAAGCATTTCAGTCCTGACGAAGGGTCTCGGCCTGAAATGTCGACTGTACCTCTTCCTAGAGATGCTGCCTGGCCTGCTGCATTCACCAGCAACTTTGATGTGTACCCTGAGAATATTGCCGGGTATCACGTCCAATAAAGCTTTCAGGCTATTAAACAAAACTTGGTCTGGATTGTGCATCATCCTCTCACAATATATAAAACTACAGAGAACTGTCAGGACAGCAGAAAATGTCAATGCTGCAGCTGACCATCACTGCTGGACTTGTCTCTGTCCAGGATAAAGCATCAGGCAGGAAATATTATTGCAGATGCTACCCACCCAACAAACTACCTTTTCCAAAAGCTCCCTTCTCAAATGCACAATAGAGCTATTAAAACAAAAAACTTTACATCATTTTAAAGGTATATTGAGAATAATGCTGGGATTGAAGACATAGAAACATAGAAAACCTACAGCACAATACAAGCCCTTCGGCCCACAAAGCTGTGCTGAACATGTCCTTACATTAGAAATTACCTAGGCTTACCCATAGCCCTCTATTTTTCTGAGCTCCATGTACCTGTCCAGGAGTCTCTTAAAACAGTGGTCCCCAAACTTTTTTGCACTGTGGACCGGTTTCATATTGACAATATTCTTGCAGACCAGCCAACCGCGGGGGGATGGTTGCCAACAGACAAGAGTAGCAGTCAAATACATTGTGTTTACCCGGAGAAAGACTACAATGACCATGAAGCCTTGCGGGGGCACCAGTGCGCATGCGTGCATGTGCCGATTTCTTTTCTGCAAATCGTTCTTGGCGATTCTGTTCGGTGTTAATCACGACCAGAATATAGGTGATAAGTGGCTAATACACTCAATTTTGTTTCTAAAAGGGTTTATCTAACCAATTTAATATTAAACACACTGCGCATGTTTTCCTCGCATGAGTATAGCGATAAGTCAATTATCAGGGGAGGACAGGGGAGCTTGAAGTAAGTGTTGAACGAACTTCAGTAGAAGTGGTAGAGGCAGGTTCGATATTACCATTTAAAGTTAAACTGGACAGCTATATGGACAGGAAAGGAATGGAGGGTTATGGGCTAAGTGCAGGTCGGTGGGACGAGGTGAGAGTAGCGTTCGGCACGGACTAGAAGGGCAGAGATGTTCTGTATCCATGCTGTTATTGTTATATGGTTATATAAGTCACTTATAAGTCATAGCATCATAACATTTTAAGTAACGTTTGGGTATTAAACACACAGCGCATATTTCCCTCGTATGAACATATAAAATCATTGCAACGCACCAATATCGCTGAATCAGTGGGAGCCCTGGGCTGAATACTTGTTTTCCTGCAACAAGACGGTCCTATCGAGGAGTGATGGGAGACAGCGATACTCGATTGGGTTCCTTATGTACAGCCTATCCCGCAGTTTAGTTTTCGTTACATTCATTGCAGAGATATGTTGGAAATGGAAGCAACGTTTCCAGTGCTTCCGTGTCAACCTCAGGATATTTAGCCGTGACTTTAACCCAGAATGCTGGCAGAGATGTTATGTCAAACATAGTTTTCAGCCCGCCGTCATCTGCAAGCTCGAGGAGTTGATCTCCTTCCTGCGCTGACATGGATGACGCGTGCGTAACGAGCTCGCGTGTGTTCAAGCTCAACAGTGCGTGACAAGGAATGAGGAAAGGTGCAGCTGACTCAAATCGTTTCCTCGCGGCCCGGTAGCGCATGCCTTGCAGCCCGGTACCGGTCCGACGCCCGGTGGTTGGGGACTGCTGTCTTAAAAGACCCTATTGTATTCACCTCCACCACCGTCACCGGCAGCCCATCCCATGCACTCACCACTCTCTGTGTAAAAAACTTACCCCTGACATCTCCTCTGTACCTTCTTCAAAGCACCTTAAAACTGTGCCCTCTAGTGCTAGCCATTTCAGCCCTGGGAAAAAGCCTCTGTCTATCCACTGTGAAGCACGCTTGAGGTCTCTGGGCCTCTATTCACTGGAGTAAATTTTCTACTAATTACAATTCAGTTGCTTCTATATTTGTTGAGAAAATTCTAAGTCTTCAGCAACAGGTGTCATACCATATGAAAAAGGTTATTGTATTGGTTAATAGTCATCGCTGGAATTTTTGTTGTCTCTAGACGAGACTACCTCAACTGCTTTTTAGTATGTTCCTTCTTTTGTTCTTTCAACAGTTCTTCTTGTTCTTCTTGGCACTTGCACCACTTAACAAAACAAAAGTTTTATGCCTCATTATTGACTTCTGAAAAACCTTTGAATTGCAGAAGCATCAGGATCCAACACAATGGAGAGCAAGAATTCAAGCTATAAGCGCAAACCACAGGACAGCAGCCAGATGTTGCTTGCATCATACACCAGGGCACTCTCTGCAGTTACCTGATGAAGTAACTATAGCGTTTGGCCAGCAGCAGATGTCATCAGGTGGCACCCAACCTTCCTCGAGTGTTTCAACCCTTAAGCACTACACTCTCCGGTTGGTGGGTCAGCAGCGGTGGCCAATTCATGACCCATCTGCTCCTGACTTCCAGCTCATCTCCTCTCGTCTGCTCCATCTCCAGCAAGAAGCTCTTTCTGCTTCTTCTCCCATCCTGTGAGCTGCTTGGTTCTTGCTCTTTTCAACAAGGCCCAGCACAGACAGCAACCTCCATGCCAACCTTGCTGATTTCCACAGGGAGTAGCCACGTCTGCCATCCTTTGTCCCTGCACTCCTGGACGAAGGACTGGTACTTCAGGGACTTCCTCTCGCGAGCCTCTTCGCATCCTTCCTCCATTGGTACTGTGACCTCCACCAGGATGATTTTCTTGTCTTTGGTGGACCACAGTATAATGTCTGGTCAAAGTGTGATTTGCACAACCTCCGGGAACTGCAGCTTCCTCCCTACATGGACTCTCATCTCCCTGATTTGGCAGTTTGTAGCAGATTGGATTTAAGCCTCTTGAATATGACTTACGCGGCCCTCTTCTTGAAGAAAATGACTGCTCTGTTTGTCCTTCTGACAACTGGTCTATTTTTACACCTCTGCCACTCCATTGTGTCAGCATGGGACAGCAGGATCTTGTCATGGCACTACCTATACTGTCCTCGTGTTAAAGCTGATAATATGTGTGGCAGTGAACCCCACTGACCACAAAGCTTACAGCTAGAGATCTTTCTCAGCCCTCATATGTGCAGTTGTAATGGTGTAGGGAGAGTGTCATACACAGACTGCAGGAGGAAAGAAATGCGGCGGGTTCCAGTCTCGAAAGCTCTGCCCAAATGATTTTGTGCTTGGGAAGATCCCATTTCATCCAGGCGCCCTGTGACACCAACTCCACTGCCTGCAAAACCTGCCTTTCATCCTCGCAGTTCCGTACCTCTGCCTGGACCATGTCACGCCTATCCTTTTCATATGTACTCCCACATCATTGGAAGTGTGCAGAGCCAAGGCCTTGCTGTCCTAGGCATGGGTTGCCGATGATGTCTCCCAATTGCAGGGAGCTCACTGCCTGGTCTAGAGCAGAATTGGCAGCCCACTTTTGGCCCAATTTTGTTGTGACTCCTGCTTGGTTTATTAGCTTGTCTTCAGAGCCCTTCAGTGCTAACACAACTCTACACTTTGCCACCTTGAACTCCTCCACTACCGAAGACAACAGCTGGCTTGATTTTATGTAGAACCCCACTGAAGAGAATCTTGGAGGGGGATTCCCAGCCACCTCCACGGGTGCTTGTGAATTTCCTCTTGATGACTTTTACGGTGGTCACAGGGAATTCGTACACCATGAAAAGCCAGAGCAGCCTTGGTAGAAGATGATGTTGGTACAACCGTGTCTTAAATTTACCAGGGAGTTCGGTTTTATCGATCTTCTTCAGCCACTCTTCAGTGTTAGTGACGTTATCATTGTCCGTCATTGCTGCATTAAATCACTTTCCAAGACACTTTATTGGGTTGTCTCTATGGATGGAATGACTCCTCCATGTACCTGAAGACTGAACTTGCTAGTAACCTTGCCCTTTTTGATCACCATGCATCTGGACCTTCTAGACTTGAAGGTTATCCTAGCCCAGGTAGCTACATTGTCCAGGGTTTCCAATATCCACCTTGCTTGGACATGGGTTACAGTGGTTACTGTGATGTCATTCATGAACCCCTATATTGTAACTTGTCTGTTGGATGCCAGGCTCCAACACTGGGCCTCAGGTTAAGATGGAGGAGATGGTATAGCTGGTTCAAATCCCTTTTTGGAGGTCTTGTCAACTGGTTGTAAAGTGGGCTGAAGTGAAGCATAGCTTGAATCCTCCTAGGTAGCTGGGAATCATGTCTCCGTTACTGGAGGGATATTGTAATGGTCCAGGCCAACCTGGATGAGGATGTGTGGAATTGGTCCATAGCTGTTGACTAGGTCTGACCAGACAACTGTTAGGTGGCCTTTCTTCTGCCAGGCTTCATGGACCAATTGGCTGCTGATTGAGGTGGTTCAAAGCACCAAGGAAAACTTGGGATGCCACCTTCCTGGATGGATGTGTGATATAATGGTTCTCCATTAAGTAAGAGGTTAGCTTTCTCGCAAACACCAAGAAGAATGTCCTGCACTCCACGCTAAGGACAGAGATTGTCCTAAACTGGGTGACTGTAGAGAAATCTTCTTCCTTAGGAACAAAACATCTTTCCACCATTTTCCAGCTTGGTGGGATAGAGCCTTCGGTCCAAATCTTCCTCATTATCTTCCAGAAATTCCAGAGAGTTTTGGGCATTTCTTATATACCCTGTAGAGTATACCACTTGGTCTGGGGTGGCAGATAACTTTGATCTCTTGATGATATCCTGGACCTCCTGCCACATGGGCTCTGCCACATTCAACTCAGTTGCTGGAATTCTTGTTGGGGAAATTTTTGGATTGACTTCTAGACCCTGATTCCTATGGGGGTTGCTGTGTGATTCCTGCAGAAATTCTTCCATCTCTGCTTTGAACCAGTTAGGGTCCAGATTTTCGTTGACTGAGAAGAGCCCTGGTGAACTTGAATGAGTTTTTAACAAACTCCATTCTCTTTCTTCGCTTTTGCAGCTGCCCCATCCTCCTGAGTTTGCACAGCTGTTCCTGCAGTTTGCTGGCTGGATCTTTGACACGTTCTTTTTCATCAGGCGAACTGTTTTTAAATTGTTTGTTCAGGGTCTTTATCTCGCTGCTCAGGTCACGAATCTCCCTTTCCCTCCTGGTTGGATGCCATGATGGTTTAAGATCCCCTTTTTTCTCCATTGGGTTGAATTTCTCTTTAACAAAGTTAAATACAATGTCTGTGAGGAAGTCAAATTCCCTATAGATAGGTCCTGCCAACATAGCTTCCAAAATGCAATCCAGGTCGCTATCGAACTGCTTCCAAGATATATTGTCTGATGATCTAGACCATCTGACCCATTCTTTCCTTGATGAATAGACTAGGGTGTCAGAGGGAGCACTCACTTGGTCTCTTCTTTAGCACTGGGATGGCTCAGGTGTGGAAATATCTTCAGCTCTGTGGGGTGCTTCCTGGCTGGAATTCTCCTTCGTCTCACCGGATATGGAGTCAACCTGCGCAGGAACTTTGAGTGTCCTATGGACTCAGACTCCAAGATCCCTCTGATCCTCCACACTGCCAAGAGTCATACCATTAATACTATATTCTGCCATCATATTTGACCTACCAACATGAACCACCTCACACTTATCTGGTCAAATTCCATCTGCCACTTCTCAACCCAGTTTTGCATCCTATCGATGTCCCGCTTCAACCACTGACAGTCTTCCACACTATCCACAACAGCTTCTCCAAATGTTCATAAATCCAGCCTCTCAGGATCTTCTCCATCAACTTACCAACCACTGAGGTAAGTCTCACTGGTCTATAATTTCCTAGGCTATCTGTACTCCCTTTCTTCAATAAGGGAACAATATCTGCAACCTTCCAATCCTCCAGAACCTCTCCCATCCCCATTGATGATGCAAAGATCATTGCCAGAGGCTCAGCAATCTCCTCCCTCACCTCCCACAGTTACCTGGGGTACCTCTCATCTGGTCCCAGTGACTTATCTAACTTGATGATGTCCAAAAGCTCCAGCACATCCTCTTTCTTAGTGTCTATATCAGGGGTGTCAAACTACCAGCCCGCGAAGGGGTCCAATCCAGCCCATGGGATGATTTGGGGGGAAAAATATATTCACGACCATTTATTATGTACCTGTATGGCAGCCGGTCTCTCTCCCATCGCTGCCTGTGCCACCTGCTGCACGGGCAGCTTGTTGTGTGTACTTAGAAAACAATAGGCGGCAGTTAACCACCCGCTGTGCACAAGCACCTACCACCCTGCACTGAAGACCACTAGGGCCCCACTTACATCGTCAGACACAGTATATACACACACAGAGTACTCAGGTAAGTAACATCTGTAGCAAGGCTGAGACTGTTTGCTGCTGTGGTTCAAAATGCTTTCCAAGAAAAGAAAAGTTGACATCGAAGGTCAGATGTTCAACGATAATTAGAAAGATCGTTTTTTTTCTTCTGTGAGGTCAATGGCAAACCTGTGTGTCTGATCTGCTCACAACAAGTGGCTGTGGCAACAGAGTACAATACCAAACGACACTGTGAGACGTCACACGGAGAAAAATATGACAAGTACGCAGGACGACTCAGAATGCAAAAGGTAAACAAGCTTGAAGCAGCTCTGAAAAAACAGCTATCAGTGTTCACCAAAGGTCGAGAGACTCATGATGGGGCTGTCAAGGCCAACAAAATAGCTGCTGCGTTGAAGCCATACTCAGAAGGGGAATTCATCAAAGCATGCATGCTGTCGGCGGCTGAGCTGGTGTGCCCTGAGAAGAGACAGGCTTTTGGTAATATCAGCTTGTCAAGAAATACTGTGGCAGAGAGAATCGGAGACCTTGCAGGAGATTTGAACAGTCAACTAAAAGACAAAGTATTTATTGCCTTCTCTGTTGCAGTTGATGAGAGCACCGACATGACTGATGTAGCTCAACTGGGAATATTTATTCATGGTGTTGATGGATCTTTGACCGTCACCGAGGAGTTTGTGGAGATGGTGCCCATGACAAACACCACCATGGCAAACGATGTTTTCTCCAGCCTCGTTAAGGCCTTGGACAGAGTGGGGGTTGACTGGAGTCACGCTGTCAGCGTAGCAACAGATGGCGCACCGTCCGTGGTCGGGGAAAAGGCAGGTGTTGTTGTGAAACTCGGAGAGACAGTTCAGACAGGAAATCCAGAGCAGGAATTCTGGAATTTTCATTGTATTATACACCAAGAGGCGTTATGTAGCAGGACCCTGAAAATGGACAATGTCATGGATGTAGTAATCAAAATGGTTAATTTTATTAGAGCCAAGGGACTCAACCATCAGCAATTTGACATTCTTTTGTCCGAAAGTAATATTGGACACGGCCTACCCTACCACACTGAAGTCCCCTGGTTGAGCAGAGGGGTTGTGCTCAAACGTTTTTTCAATTACGTGTGGAAATTGGACTACTCATGAACAAGAAAGGGAAACCAGTGGCAGAGTTGGATGACCCAGACTGGCTTCATGATCTTGCATTGTTGGTGGATATAACAGAACACTTAAATGTACTTAATGTTAACATGCAAGGCCGTAACAAACTTGTTACAGAATACTACGACAGCATTTGTGCCTTTCAAGTTAAGTTAGGCCTGTGGGAGACGCAACTATCCCAGAGCAACCCAGCTCATTTCCCCTCTTTGCAGTCTGTGCGTGTCACTCATGGGAATAATGACAACATGGACAGGTACAATGACAAAATATCATTGTGAGTTTCAGAATCGTTTCCGAGTCTTCACTCAGCTCGAGAAGGAATTCTCACTAATTTGCTCGCAAATTGCCGTCAACGCAGCATCAGATGTGCTGGAGGAACTCCAAAAGGAACTAATTGAAATTCAGTGTAACTTGGCTTTGAAATATAAATTTGAGACTGTGGGTCTGGACTCATTCTATCAATACCTGGGACCGATGTACCCCAAGATGACAGACTTTGCCTCAAAGATCCTTTGCATGTTCGGGACAACGTATCTCTGTGAGCAGACGTTCTCCATAATGAACATTAACAAATCCAATCTGCGCTTGTAGCTGACACACAGACATCGAAATGACATTATGAAAATCACAACTGCCCAGAAACTGGTCATTGATGTCGACAGGCTGGTTAAAGCCAAGAGATGTCAGGTGTCTGGAAGCAGCAAGTGAAAAATGAGTGACACTCTTCGATGCACTGCGACATGTAAGCAAAATGCATTATGAAATATTGAGTGCCATAATATTGTGATTCATTCATTTTCTGACTATTCTATTGTTGTAAATGTGATCACTTCAATAAAAATTAGAGGCTAACTGTGTTCATTGTCTTGAGTTTGATTGCTGGAAGCAGGCTAATAAAAATTAGGTGCAGTTGTGTAGCCTACATTTACAATTTGTTTCGTTAGGTCTACATTTGTGTCTGCTAATGTTCAATTTCAAATGGTTTATTAATGGAAAGGGTGTGACTCCCAAAACAACCTTAGCCAAAATAGCATTGTTTTTTCTCTCTCTCATCACAACTTTCTTGTAGCCTACGACTGTAAGTTAGTACCAATCATAAAAATAATGCTTGCTAGGCAATCTTTTTCATAAGAAATGAAATTTGTATAGTGAAATGTTTTGCAGTTATAGCAGAGACTGAGACACATGAAAGCAGGTTGAAAAAAACAAAGGCAACGAAAGCTGTGGGAGTACGCGCGCGTGCGTTTGTGCATGTACAACTGATCCAGCCTGCATGAAGTCACATTTTGCCCAATCAGGCCCGTGACCAAAAATGAATTTGACACCCCTGATCTATATGCTCAAGCTTTTCCGTCGGCTGTAAGTCATCCCTACAATCGCTAAGGTCCTTCTTATCACCTTCCTAACATGCTCAAAGTTTGGATATACTCAAAATTTGGATATACACAAAATGTGTTCCTAACATGCTCAAGATTTGGATACATACAGCCCTGTCCATCATATGCAAATCCCTCCGCACCAATGAGCATATACACAAGGAGCATTGCAACAAGAAAGCAGCATCCAACATCTAGGAACCCCACCATCCAAGACATGCTCTTTTCTGCCATTGGGAAGAAAGTACAGGAGCCTTCGATCCCACACCTCTAGGTTCCAGAACACCTATTACCTTTCAACTACCAGGCTCCTCCACAACCTATGGACTCACTTTCAAGGATTCAAAAACTCATGTTCTTAATATTATTTATTTATTACTATCTTTCTATTGTATTTGTGTAGTTCATCTTTTTCTGCTCATTGGTTGTCTGCTATACTCTTCATTGATTCTATTGCATTTCTTTGTTCTACTGTGAATGCCTGTAAGAAAATAATTCTCAGGAGAGTAAGAAATACAGAAGAGTTGGTGAAAAGAGCAACACACAAACAAATGCAGACACACAATGTCATGAACGTGAAGGAAATTTCTTCAGGTGAAGATATTTCTTTCCAACTCTGTCCCAAAAGACTAATTATGATTCTAAACACCCCAGAAAGGAAAGCATCAACTTCGTGTCAAGCCTATCAAATTCTTCAGAATGTTGAGTATTTTAGGACTTTTTTCTAGACCAGGGGTTCCTAACCTGCATTCCACAGGCCCCCTTGGTTAACAATAGGAGTCCATAGCATACAAAAGGTTGGGAACCCCTGTTCTAAACTCTAGAGAACATGGACAGTCCTTTGACAAAACTAACATTCCTGGTAGCAATCTGGTGAACCTTTGCTATTCTCTCTCTATCACATCTATCCTTCTTTATGTAGTGAGACCAGACTTGTTCATAGTATTCTGGCTGCAATCTCTCCGGGGCCCTATAAAATTTGAGCAAACCATCATTATTCTTAAACTCAAGTCTTCTTTCAATTAAGGCCAATATACCACTTGACTTCATAGTTCCCTGCTAAACTTACATGTTAACAGTAATATTTATTCATGTTCTCAGTATTATTTATTTACTTGTTTGTTTATCTGTCTATCTGTCAATCTATATAATTTATCTATGTAACTATTTATTTGTTTATTTATTTATATA
Source organism: Mobula hypostoma (assembly GCF_963921235.1). NCBI lineage: Eukaryota > Metazoa > Chordata > Chondrichthyes > Myliobatiformes > Myliobatidae > Mobula > Mobula hypostoma. The sequence continues at coordinate 78,627,292 of NC_086105.1, read as the reverse complement.
TTATTATTTACTTATTTATTTGTATAAATTGTCTTCTTTTGTGCAGGGATTGTCAGTCTTTATTTGTGTGTAGTTTTTCATCGATACTATTGAGTTTTTCCATTCTACTGTGAATGCTTACAGTAAAAATGAATCTCAAGGTAGTATATATTGACATATATATACTTTGATAATAAATTTACTTGGAACTTTGTTTAACTTACAAAGATTTCTGTGCAAGAACAGCCAGTTCTCTCTGAACAGCAACACCTCCCAATCTCTCCCCATTTTAAAAATACTCTATCTTTCTAATTTTCCAACCAAAGTTAATGTCCTCACATTTTTTTCACATTATAAAACATTCATCATGTCCTCCCATTCAGTTAACTTGTCTATGTCTACTTGAAGCCTCTTTTCTTCTATCTTTGCTGCCTGGTCTGGCATCATCAGCATATTAGGAGACTTTAAATTTCATCTCATCATGAAAATTAAAAATATAAATTGTGAGCACGAATGTCCAAGCACAATTTCTGAGCAACCAGCTCCCAACACAGCCTCACACCCTAAAATGACTGGTTTATTGCTAATTTCATCTCCAATGACATATGCTCCATCCATAGCAATATCCACATTTATTAGGGCCATCCACTGTAACCTCAGTAAGTAATGCTGTTGTTGGAACCTCAAGTTTTCAAAGATCTGATGGAATAAGCAGCAGAGGACTTCAGGAATTAGCCCTTCTGGAGGGGTTAGGGCTATGGTATGCTATGGTATCATATCTGCTCAGTTTTGCTTCACAGTGGATAGTGCACATGTTACATACCAGCTCTTTGGAATCCCAAACCATTCTATATTTCTACACATGATTGGAGTAATGTTAGAGAGAAGAGCAATGAAGTGTGTCCGATCTTCACGCCAAACAAAGGAGGGGATGTTTCTGGATCTGGTCACTGGGCAATGAGGACCAAGCAGCCCGGAATGCAGTTGGGAATATTTAGAAAATAATGATCCAAATATAATGTTCAGATTAAAAATGTAGAAGGTGAAGGGACAGTCAAAGGAGAACATTTAAATGGGAAAAAACACTAAAGATTTAAAGATTAACTTTATTTGTCACATGTGTATGTAGCCTGGTACACAACAATGCTATTAATAAAAATGCTGGAGTCAGGAGCTAAGGTTCATAGTTCTTTACTGGCAGAAACCGAATTCGACACACATGTACAGATCAATACGTGCCTAATAGTGCATGCTCAATATGTACCTAATAGCGCATCCAATGACGTGTTACTAAAACATAAAGTAGTCCCTTATTATACTGCAGGCCATACAGTATACTCCTCCCCTTTTATTTTAATAGTGTATCAACTGTTTTTTTTTACTGGGTCACTATGCTAAACAAATATGTTTACCCTTAATATACAAACGCCTACCATTTGTTTACTTAGTAACTTAATAATATCAAATCATAACAAAGTAACATAATAATATCAAATTATAACAAGCCTTTTTTTAACTTTTGGTCTAAGACCAATTTATAACTCAAGTCTCTGGGGGGAGTCTTCTTTGCCTCTCCGGGTAAAATCTATCAATAAACTTGTTTGTTTTAATAGAGATTTCCATATAAAAGTCATGAAAAGTTGACCTCTGAGCATAGGGAGTTAAGCAGATGTGCACCTCCAACTTGCTAAGAGTTCTAGGCAGCAGATTGCCTCCGTATAATGAAGACTCCTCTGTGCATTTGTCCTAGATATATACGCATCTTTGTGCTGTCACTTGTCTTCCTTACCCATATCTCATTTATTCCAGCTGAGCTAATTACACAGCCAATCTTCGTATTCTCCATTGATTCCAAATAGATAGCCTGACCTTTACGATACCATCTCCTATCGTAATATAACTTACCATCTTCTATTCGTGCTTCATATCTTTGTGCTGGTGATTCAGCAGGGGTGCTGGGAAGATGCTCAGGAGAAGACAGAGATGCTGTCACTTTTTGTGGAACACATCATTTTGGGAGTTAAAGAAATGCATGATAAATTGGAGAACAAGGTTGCATTCTATGCTAGTCAACTTGCAAAGCGTTTGAACGGTAACTCTGATGTGAGATCCTGAGGGCTGTTTCGGGTTGTGGTTCAGGTCCTCAGGGACTGTAAAAATAGTGCAGGATGTCTGTTCTTCAGTATGATCTGAAAAAATGTACAATTTGCTTAGGAGAACTGCTTCCATGTGATCATTTTTACTGTTCAAAATGTATTAAGCGGTGGCTTGAATCAGGACAATGACTCTGCCCACTGTGCCATAATTCTCTAGATGATGATTATGTACCAGCGGTAACAGAAGAAATAAGTGAAGCTGTAGCAAAATTAGCCATATTTCACAAGAGGTGTGATGCATTTTTCGTAGCTTTGGATTCCATGGTCTGCTTCAAAGATGACTTGCCACCAAAAAAGAAGTGGTTGGTGATCTGCTGCCTCTGCTAGTTATTCAAAAGTCTGGGCAATCCAATGACTCACAGCAAGATCAGTACTTTACCAGTAATTGTTCACCATTTGATGAAGCAGTTGATCAAAATCCTGTTGTTTGTTCCATTGTTCTTAAGCTGTTGTTAAAGTACAGTTTTGCTGATATTAAGGATTACCTGCAGTGCTATGAAGGAAATCTGGAAGTCAAACCTGACCAGAGGGCTTAAAAAGAGGATTTTCATAGCAGTCATAGAGTCCATTCTCACATACGGATGCAAGACATGGACATTCATCAAGATGATGTGAAAGTCTCTAGATGGTTGCTATACACAAATGCTCCGGATGGCTCTTGATGTGAGTTGGCAACAGCACATGACGAACGTCGAGCTCCATAACAAACTACCGATGCTCTCCACTACAATCGAGGCGAGAAGACTGCAACTAGAGGGCACTGTTTACGCCACCCCAAGCTACCTGCCAGCCTAGTCATCATATGGGAGCCCAAGCATGGGGGATGAACCCTGGGCACCCTCCCAAGACTATGGTCAACACGGTCCTAGAGAACAGCTGCGTGGCTATTGTAGATGAACTGAACACACTGATGAGGGAGAAGTGGAGAGTCTGTCATCGTGCCCGACACCAGCCCCCTAAGCTGGAGTCGACATAGTAGTAGTGCAGTGCTATCTGTCTGGCTCAAGAGGGAGAATTCCTTCAGATGCACATTCAGCACAACTGTGAAAGTACAACAAAAGAAACCTTACTGTTTGTTGCCAGAATTCGCCTCTGTTTTGATGATGTTTCCCAACTTCTTTGTGCAAAACAAGACACATTGGCTGGGGATTCAAAATATATACGTGCAAAAGAAACTTTGCTGCAAAGGATTAAGTGTATGATTCTCAATGGAGGAAATGATTGGTTCGAGATTTACCTTGTGCGAAAGCTGTTCTGTTTGAATGGAGATGATGGTCTTTTCAGAGATTTAAGCTTATTGAGAGTTCACAGATCTTCCATTATCTGTTCATCTATAAGTAATTTAACTGCGCAGGTGCAGGTTTTTGTCTTTTGTCGGTAATTGGAACAGGTTCATTAGGTCTCCTCCTTAGTTTCCTAGTCATTATTGGCTTTACCTCCATAGAATCTCCTGTGAGTTCCATACTTAGCCTCGCATTCTCTTTTTTTTAATTTTATTTTTATTTGGATAAGGAATTCACAAGTATCATGTACTTTTTTCACATGTATAACCTTTTCCATTTTTTTATATGTATAAAACTATAATTATTTATACATTCTTAAGTACACATTGAGATGATATAAAAAGAAATTAGACACTTAAGTAGATAATTACGTACAGTGGAAATTCTACTCCATTAGGCTAAGTAATGGTATTAATTGTTAAGAAAAATAGTAATAATAGTGGATTAGTAATAGTTTCCATATATCTCTTCTGGATCATTTCTTCTGGTCCAAAATGTTGTATGTAAGCCTATGTAACAACCATTGTAGGTGTTTATATCTTAACTTGTTTATGCTTGCTCCTGCCCCCAAACATAATTATCCAATCCCTATGTACTTATTTACTTAATTTTATCAATTTTTATCCCTCACCCAAATCTTTACCTTTACTTGTATTAATTCTCTATTTTCCAAAAAGAAAACAAGAACAGTAAACAGTTAGACTATGGGTGCTTACGTTAGCAATATTACTGTGTTGATGAGAAGAGCAGTATAAATCATTAGGAGAGTCATCTAAAGTCTGCTCGCATTGGGGTTATATATTCAATCCATTTATTCCAGATTTGATAAAAATTTTTCTTTTTGAATTCTCAGGGAGTAAGTCAACTTTTCCATTTTAAATATTTCCAAGATAGTTTCGTGCCAATCTTCTAATGTAGGTGGTATTGGATTTAGCCACTTTCTAGTGATTGATTTCTTACTTGCCACTGAAAGGGCCTGCAGCAACTTTATATCTTCCTTCTGTTCAAGAAACAATACATGCCCCAAATACAGCGTCTCAAAGTTCAGAGGTATCTGGGTCCTAAGTACCTTAACTAATGTTCTATGAATACCTTCCCAATATAGACTTAATTTAGGACAATCCCAGAAAATATGGAAATGGTTTGCCTCCTTGGAGCCGCACCTTCTCCAACACGTCACGTTTGTATCTTTATATTTTTCCTGATATGGGGACTTGAAGTATCTTATAATATTTTTCCAGCAATGTTCTCTCCGTCAAAGAATTAGTCGAGGACTACTGAAAGCTGCATATTTTCCCCCAAGCCTCCTCTGAAAGTACCAAACCCGCTTCTTTCTCCCACTTCTCTTTAATATACAATGTGTTTACATTTTTAGCATGGGAGAGTGCATTATATAATCGAGAAACTGATTTACTAGGTATTGAACCATAAGCCGAATTAAGAATCTTGAAAAATTCTAATTCTACTGTTGATAGGTCTGTATATCTACAACTCTGGTTAACATAATTTCGTACTTGAAGGTACCTAAAAAAGTCATTGTGTTCTAGGCCATGTTTGTCCTGCAGGATTTGGAAACTTTGTAATACTCTTTTATGTATAAATGAGAGGTAGGTTGTAAGACCTTTCTTTATCCATAGTTCAAATCTTTTATCTCCTCTGTTGGGAAGGAATTCGGTATCATATGCACACCATCTGAAGAGTTTTAACATGTTATTAATTCCACATGAATCAACCACCTTCTGCCATACTTTTAATGTATAGGAAAACTGTCAACCAATCCAAATTCTATTTCCTTCCATCTAGCCTTATATTCCCTATTACCCCAATATAACAGAGGGGTTATCTGTGAGGCATAAAAATAATTTCTCAGGCAAGGAAGAACCATATCTCCTCCTTCCTTCTCTAACTATAAGGTGTTATATCAAATTCTAGGTTTCTTTCCTTGCCAAATGAAGCAGGAAATCCATTTGTCCCATTCCCTGAATTGATTATCATCCACCTCCACAGGTAAAGTACGGAAAAGGTACAGTAACCGAGGAAGAATATTCATTTTTATAGTATTTATCCTTGAATTTAAACTTAAAAAGGGGATAAGATTCCATCTATGCATATCTGCTTGTATCTCTGAGATTAATGGCCCATAATTTACCTGTGACAGCGTTGAAAGATCCTTCGGCAGGGTTATTCCTAAATATTTTAATGATTTAGCTTCCCACTTAAGATCATATGTATCCTGCAATTTTTTAGATGGTGTATAATTTAGGGACATAACCTGCGTTTTCTTTACATTTATTTTATAACCTGATATTTTCCCAAAATCATCCAACAGTGTAAACAATCCTATAAATGATTTTTCTGGTTCACTCAGATAGACTAAAACATCATCTGCGAATAACGCCACTTTCTGTTCAATCCCTGCCACCTTGATACCTCTTACGATTTCGCTCTGTCTTATTAGTTGGGCAAGCGGTTCAATATATAGCGCAAAAAGGAGAGGAGAAATTGGGCATCCCTGTCTAGTGCCTCTCTCTAAAATAAAGGAGTCAGAGAGATCCCTATTTATCTTAATTCAAGCTGTAGGGCTGTCATATAGTGTCTGAATTACTTTAATAAACTTTTCTTGAATGCCAAATCTTCCTAACACTCTGTATAGGAATGCCCAACTAACCGAATCAAAAGCTTTCTCAGTGTCCAATCCTACTACCATTGTCTCTGTCTCGTTCTTATTAACCTGTTCTAATATGTGCAGAGTTCTCCTTATGTTGTCCTGTGTTTGTCTTTGTTGAATAAATCCAGTCTGGTCTAAATGGATTAGGCCAGGTAAGAGCTTTTCCAATCTGCGCGCTAATATAGATGTAAATAGTTTGTAATCTAAATTAAGAACACTAATCGGCCGATAATTGCCACATTCTAGTTTATCTTTACCCTCTTTAGGAATAACTGAAATAATTGCTTCTCTCCAGGAAGGTGGAGTTTCTCTTCTCTGCAAAATCCAATTAAAGGTGCTAAGTAGTAATGGGGCTAACTGTGACTTCAGGGATTTGTACCACTCTGAGGTAAACCCATCTGAACCCGGGGACTTTCCAGCCTTTAACCTAGAGATGTCCACATTCAGTTCTTTGGCAGTTACTGGTTCTAATAGACCTTCATTTTGTAAATCTGTAAATTTAGGTAGAGCTAAAGAATTCAATAAACTGTCTATATAGGGCTCATTGGAGTCCCGGGGTTGGGAGTACAGCTCTCGATAATATGTTTCAAAACTCTCTTGAATTTTTCTTATTGTACTCTCCACAAGCTTTGTCTTTGGATTCTTTATTTTATGAATTGTATTGTCTGCTTGTTGTTTTCGTAACTTATATGCTAATAATCTAGCTGATTTACCTCCTACTTCATAATTCTTTTGTCTCAGGTAAAGAAAATTTCTTTGAGTTTTCAACGTATAAATATCGTCAATTTCACTTTGCAATTTCCTAATTTCCTGTTTTAAATTTGAATTACTTTTGTTGCTATCTACAACTTGAAGTTGTTTTAATTTTCCTTGAAGGTCTGTTAATTTTTGTGCATTGATTTTTTTCATGTGAGTGGTAATGGAAATAATTTTCCCTCTCAGTACAGCTTTCAATGTATCCCATAAGATCACTGGTGATGTTTCTCCCGTGTCATTAAGGTCTAGGTATTCTTTGATTTCTCCCCTTAATCTCTCCATTACTTTCAGGTTATTGAGTATATGTGAATTTAACCTCCATAGTGTTTTCCTCATTTTCCTTTCCAGGATTAGAGACATAGAGACTGGGCTATGATCTGACAATATTACAGTTTTTTTATCCTGAGTCTATCTGTATTAAAGTTAAAGAAATAGTCTATCCTTGAATAGGCTGAATGAGGGAAAGAGTAATGTGTATAATCTTTAGTAGTGGGGTGTAATTCCCTCCACACATCTATAATTCCCAACTCCTCCATCAATAAATTCATTTTCCGAGTCAGAGGTTTATTCTGAGTAACTATTCTTGAAGAATCTAATATAGGATTTAACCTAATATTAAAATCCCCTCCACAAATTACTACCCCTTGAGAACTGACCATTAGGTCAAAAATGTGTCTATAAAATGACCATTCACAACCTAGAGGAGCATAAACATTCAGCAATGTTATTTCTGTACCTTTTTTTCTTCCTGTAATTTTTTCAAATCTTCCATCTTTGTCTTTAGTCTCTGAAATATGTTCATAATTAAGGGTACTTGATATTAAAGTAGCTACCCCTCTTTTGTGGCTCAATTTATATGATGAATAAAATACATGCTTAAAGCCCATTCTTTTTAATTTTCCATGTTCAGATTGGCTCATATGTGTTTCCTGGAGGAAAGCTATTTGTGCCCTCTCTTTTTTCAATTTAGACATAATCTTATTTCTTTTAATTGGATTCAAAACCCCATTAACATTATAGGAAATTATTTTTACCAATTCAATTTGCATTTTTCTCTAGTAGAAAAAAAACACTCTCCTTTTCTAACCAAACAGTAGGCAATCCCTTCTCAACAGTAAACCAAAAGATATAACCACACCCTAGACATTTTTGAACGTATAACATTTGAAAATTTTTCCCGACTTCCCACAGTGAGGCCTGAGCACTGACCCGCCTCAGTTGAGAGGGATAACCTCTATTTTCACCCTGTGTTAGAGGGCCCTCAGCAGTTTGAATAATCATAGAGAATTTTCTCCTATTTATGTCTCGACCATATTGCTATCATTCAAGTTATTCCGTCTAGATTATTTTCAGATACCAGCTTTCATTTTACCTTTAAGTCCGATTTACTCTTTTCAGTCATTTCTCTTAATTAGACTGTATTCTCTGTACATTCGCGTCTGAATATTTGCAGCTTTTTCTTGTAGTTTGACACTTTGGTTCAAGTGGAGCGTCCCCGCCACACTGGCTGCCACGACTTCTGCCGAATCCTCTCCAGTAGCGACTCCGGTTGGGTGATAACTTTAATAGGTAGTCCCCGGTCCGCCAGGTCCGACGTTGCCTCCTCCGCCGTCGCGTAAGTTTTTGTCCCTTCGTCGTAGAAGACTGTCAGCCGAGCTGGATACAGGGTCTGGAATCTGATGTTGTTTTCCTTCAGAACCCTCTGTGTTTCCGCATATTCCTTCCGTCTGGCAAGGATCCCCGGTGCGTAATCGTGGTCTAAACTGATTCTACAGTTGCTCCACATGAAACCTTTCTTTTGCCATGCCCGTTTAAGCACCTCTTCCTTCGTTCTGTAACTGAGAAATCTGACCAGAATCGATCTGGGCTGGGTGCCTGCCGGGGGCTGTAGCGCCAACACGCAGTGAGCCCTTTCTATCTGTAGGTCTTTTGCGGCCGGTATATCAAGGTTCTTGCTAAGCAGCTTCTCCATGAAGGGAATCATCAATCCAGGTTTACCTTCAGTTCCTTCAGGAACTCCGTAAATCCTCACATTTTCCCTTCTCGAGCGGCCTTCTTGGTCTATTAGCTTCCACTGGAGCTGCTCTTGTAGCTTCAGCATTTCTGCTATCACTTCCTCTGCGTTTTGTAGCTTCTCTTCAATTCCAACAATCCTCGCTTCGGCTTCATCTATCCTCGAGTTAGTTTTTACTATTTCTCCTTTAATATCCTCCAGCTGTTTGTTGTTATCTTGTCGGAACTCACGAATCTCTCCGAGAATCAAAGACAGAGTCACCGATTCCCCCTCATTATCTCCGTCCTGGCTTGCCGTGGGGGAGCTAGGCCCATCTCCTTGCTGCGTCTCTTTATGTTTATCAGCCTTCGAAGCGGACTTTTTATTCTTGTTCTTAGACATCATCCTTTCCCCTTTTATTAATATAGTTATGCAATATTAAGTATTCGTCTAAATTCAATTTTGGGGTAGTTTACCTTCCTTTTGGCCGAGAGACCTTTTCCTTAAGCTGCCATTCCCTTGATGACCAGCCTCACATTCTCAATCATCTTTTTCTTTTCTTCTAACTCAATCTTTTTATCTTCAAGTTCCTTCATTGCTGCTTTCTTCTCTTTAATATAATTCCTTTCCATTTGTTCTGTCTCCAGTTGCAGAAAAAGCTCTGCAATTCGTATTCTTTTCTTGTATTGTTGATCTAGTTTCTTCATCCTTTTCTGATACGCCTGCAAAATGCCTTCCTGTAACTGCTGTAGCTGTCTTTTGAGAGATGTCAATTTCTCCTGGTACATCTACTCTTTTACTTCATCAGCCTTCTTATTGGCAATATCTGTCTCACTTGCATCCTCTGTATCTTCATCCGAGTCGCAGCCACAGATATTGCGTTCGTACTCATCGTCGACGCTGTCTAGCTCCTCCTCGTCGTAATAGTCAACAATGGGTGAGAGGAGAGCTGCAGACATCTTCCCTGCCGAGCTGCCCTCCTTTGTTGACACATCTGGTGCCTTGATGGTGTGCCAATCCAACTGGATTTTCCTGAGCCATTCACGTCCCAGCAATGGTGGTCCTCCATTTCTCAGTACATAGAGGTTCAGTTGCTGTGTTTTACCTCTGTGGGTCACTATCACTTTAATTTTGCCTTGGGGATGCACTTTCTGTCCTGTGTAAGTCTTTAGCAGTAGTTTAGTTCATTTCAGAGGTATATGAGAAAACAGTCATTTGTAGTCGTGTACAGAGATCGCTATTAAAGCTGAGCCTGTGTCCAACTTCACTTTCAGTCTCACGCCTGCCGCTTGTGGAGTGATCCATATTACTCTTCGATTATCTGTCTCTTTCACACTGTGAAGTTGCAGACAAGACAATTCACTTTCGTCTGAGTCATTTTCATCAGAACTGCTTTCTTTCATTTTGTTTAAATTATTGTATTTTCCTTTCTGGGGTTTCTTGTTTCTCTGTATTTTGTCCTTTTTCTGCTCTTTTCTGCCAGTGTGGCCCTGTTTGCCACAGTTTCTGCATTCTTTGTCTTTAAACCAACAGTCCTCAGGGTCATGTGACATGTTCCCACAACGGTAACATTTCTTTCCTTCATTTCTGTTCAGTGACATTTTGTTCATAGCATATTCCAAAGATTTTTGTTGTATCTCTGAAGCACCCGGTGCTGCTGTTTCCAATGATATTGCAATGTTCAGCGCCTTCTCTAATGTAAGGTCTTTTTCACACAGGAGCTTCTTCAGTGTGGTTTCACAGTGCATGCCACACACTAACCTGTCCCGCAATACGTCCGACAGACCAGCTCCAAATTGACAATGTTCTGATAATTTGCGCAGTTCAGCACAATATTCAGAAATGCTTCCATTTTAGCTCTGATTCCATTTGTGAAATTTAAATCTTTCAGCAATGACCAGTGATTTGGGGTTTAATTGCTGTTGGAGAGTGTCTACTATTTGCTTGAACGTTTTGTCAGCTGGCTTTTCCGGGTTAACAGGCTCTGTATCAGGCTGTATGATTTTGCTTCCATAATACTGCGTGAGAGGCTGGCTTTCTTTTCCTCCTTAACACCGTTAGCCTCACAATATAACACCACTCTTTCAAAGTTATTTGCCCAGTCTTCAATGCCACTATCAAATGCAGTAATAGTTCCAATCATCGCCATCTTTGTTATGTTAATTAGGCCCCATTCTCCCCTTATTTTCCTTTTTGACTCACGTGTCCTTTTTGCTAGCGCCACGAGCGCACTCTGTCTAGATGTGTGTGACACTCCTTTTTATCTCCCTTCTGGGGCAGGCAGACCCTCCAACCCTGGGGGTCAGTGCCAGCTGTGGTCTCGACTGGACGTGCTGCGGCTCCGACTGTGTCTCCTGGTCTCCTGATGTTCCTGACCCTAGCTGTGCTCCCGCTTCCTTTTGGACTCGCAGCCTTATTCTGCCTCTGTCTCCCGCTCCTTGGCTCGCTCCTTGTGCTCTTCCTCCGAGTGTTGTTATCAACTAAAGCCCAGCATTCCGATAACATGTAGATTCATTAACCTCATCGCCGATTTGTTGTGTATGTGGCCTGGCTATTAATAAAAACTTTGGAGATGGGAGCTAAGGTTCATAGTTCATTACTGGCAGAAACTGAACTTGGCACACATGAACAGATCAATACGTGCCTAATAGCACATTCAACGACATGTTACTAAAACATAAAGTAGTCCCTTATTATACTGTGGCCATACAGTACACAGTGAAATGAGTCATTTGCATCAAATCAAATCAGCAAGGACTGTGCTGGGCAGTCTGCAAGTGTTACCTCATTTTCACTGCCAACATAGCATGCCCTCAACTCGCTAAACATAACCCGTACATCTTTGAAATATGGGAAGAAACAGGAGCATCCAGAGGAAATCCATGCAGTCATAGGGAGAAGGTACAAACTCTTTACAGACAGTGGCAGGAATTGAACCCTGATCTTACAGCTGGCACTGTAAAGTGATGTGCTAAACATTACGCTACCGTGATCCCCTTACTAGTTTCATGTGGTGAGAGGAGATCTGATCAGTGCAAATTAAGCTAAGAATCAGTAGATAAAATCAGAACAAAGAATGATCTGCAAAGAGATGTTTCAGATTCAGGCCAGGTATATCCTCACAAGAGAATCCAGGAACTGAAACCAGAGCCAGAGAGCAAAGATAATAAAGAATAGAGTCAAAATGAAAAGGAGACTGCGTGTGATGTGAATAACTCAACTGAGAATCATTCTGAATTCAATAAGCTGAGAGGAGAGATGGGAAAAAAATAGGAAAAACAAAGAGAAAATAAAATTACAGAATTGTACTTAACATAAAAATAAATCCAATAATTCCTCAATTTTGCCTTCAACTTCCACTCTGCCCTAAAGTTTACTCGGTCCATTTCTGATTCCTCTCTCCCCTTTCTCGATCTCCCTGTCTCCATTTCTGGAGACAGTCTGTCTACCGATATAGACCATAAGACCATAAGACAGAGGAGCAGAATTAGGTCATTCAGCCTATCGAATCTGCTCCGCCATTCCATCATGGCTGATTTTGGATCCCTCTCAACCCCATACACTTGCCTTCTCACCATATATTTTGATGCCCTGACCAATCAGGAAACTATCAACTTCCATCTTAAATATACCCACGGACTTGACCTCCACAGCTGTCTGTAGTAGAGCATTACACAGATTCACCACTCCCTGGCTAAAAATTTCCTCCTTACCTCTGTTCTAAAAGGTCACCTCTCAATGTTGAGGCTGTTCCTTCTAGTTCTGAATACTCTCACCATAGGAAACATCCTCTCCACACCCATCCTATCTAGTCCTTCCAACATTCGATAGCTCTCAATCTTTCATATCTTTTACAAACCCACTGACTCTCGCAGCAATCTGTACTACAGCTCTTCCCACTCTGTCACTTTTAAAAATGCCTTTCTCTTCTCTCAATTCCTCCATCTCTGCCACATCTGCTCTCAGAATGAGGCTTTCATTCCGGAACCACTGAAATATCTTACTCCCTCCACCATCAACACTTCTCTCACCCACATATCTTTATTTCACTCACGTCTGCCCTCATCCTATCCTCCCTCAATCTCTCCAGGGATAGGGTTCCACGTCCTCACCTACCACCCCACTAGCCTCTGCATCCAGCACACAATTCTCCATAACATCCACCATCTTCAACGGGATCCCAACCTGTTTTCCCTCCCCCACCCCCCACACCCCACACTTTGCTTTGAGCTGGGAATGCTCCCTACTCGACTCTCTTGTCCATTCATCCCTACCTACTGATCTCCCTCTTGGCACTTATCCTTGCAAGCGGAACAAGTGCCACACCTGCCCCTACAGCTCCTCCCTCACTACCATTCAGGGCCCCAAACAATCTTTCCAGGTGAGGCAACACTTCACCCGTAGATCTGTTGTGGTTATCTACCGTATCCAGTGTTGCCGGTGTGGTCTCTCGTATATCAGTGAGACACAATGTAGATTGGGGGACCACTTCGCCAAGGATTTACGCTCCATCCACCAGCAAAAGTGGGATCTCCCAGTGACCACCCATTTCAATTCAGTTTCCCATTTCCATTTCGACACATCGGTCCAGGGCTCCTCTCCTTCCATAATGAGGCCACACTCAGCTTGGAGGAGCTAAACCTTGTATTCCATTTGGGTATGAACCAATGAACCTGATGGCATGAACATTGAAATCTCAAACTTCTGGTAATTGCACCCCCCCCCCGCACTTCACCATTTCCATTTCTGTTTCCCTCTCTAAACTTACCTGCCCATCATCTTCCCTGGTGCTCCTCTCCTTCGTTTTCTTCCATGGCCTTCTGTCCTCTCCCATCAGATTCCCCCTTCTCCAGCCTTTTATCTCTTTCACCAATCAAGCTCTGGTCACTGTAGAAACGATAAGAGGCAGAGAGATTGTGTAACAACTAGAGTATTGAATCCAGCTCTGGTCACTGTAGAAAGGATGAGAGGGTACAGAAAAGGTGATACTGGAACAATTCCAGAGATGTAAAATTTCATCTCCAGTTTTGCAATGGAGGAGATGGAGTAGATCTATTTGAGAGATATACCTTTACAATTAGAGGTTAGTTAGGGGGCTGTTGGTTCAGAGGAGGGGCAGTACGACAGGTGTGTGTGCGTGTGTGTGTGTGTGTGTGTGTGTCTGTCTGTCTGTCTGTCTATCTGTGTATAAAATTGTGATTTCTAGTTTATATACAGTATTTTATGTATTTCAATGTGTTGCTGCCACAGAAATCAGTGGGATGAATGGATTGAATGGATTCCTTCTGTACTGTACTAATTCTGTGATTCACATGTGTCGCCACTGCAAATCTTTCTCAACAGCCTTGCCATATGTGCCTCCAGTGTGTAAAATTTACTGACCTCAGCCAAGCAATTCTATACGAGCCTGGTGAAACCGATCCTGAGACATAGGCCACTGTAACTTAAGATAAAAGAGTTCCTGTAACTGCTAGCTGCCCCTTTAAAAGCATTAGCTATGTAACCACATTGGTGTCCTTGTATGGTCAAATATTATTGGTGGAAAAGGCTGTGCAATTTCATCCTCTGTTCTTTACAACTGTGGGAATGTCTCATGCAGAGCCAGAACACTCAAACAGGGCGTTTTCCTTGGACTGTCAAATGGAGTTCGGCACAGGGTCACCATTGAAGGTCAGAGGTTAAGGAAGGCTGAACAAATTTGTAAGTTCCATGAAGAGGGAGCTGCTTTGAGTTTCACATTTGGTGATGTAACACATTCCAGCTGTACATTGTTGAACCCTTTTCTAAAACTTGCAATTACTTTTACACATGTGCCAAAGAAGCCTGGCTAAGGCATTTCCTGGAATAACACTTCAGTAGGAACTTTGTGTGAGAGAGTTGCACAGTAAATCTCTGCACACAGACCATACGAAAGTGTTTAAAACAGTTTATGTAACTCTGGGATTATACTCTAGAAATGACTTCTAGCAGTGATAGGTGATGGATGGTTAGCATGTACTTCACTGGTAATGAAAACTTCATTTTAAAAATTAGATAAATTAATTTTATGATAATGCATGAAATTTTAATCATCACTATCATCAATGATAATTGCTATCCGCAAAATATTTTGCAGAGCATTTTAACTATCTGTAGAGCCAGAAAATCAGTGATACACTCAAGAGTTCACTTTATTAGGTACAGCTGTACACCTACACGTTAATGCAAATATCTTATCAGCCAATGTCCTTAATATATCTGCCTTTACCACCACCACTGGCATGGTGTTCCACACACCCACCACTCTCTATATTTTTATAGATTTCCATATATATTTATGTTTATTTTTAATATATTTATAGTTTATTTATGTATTGCACTATATTGCTGCCACAAAAAACACAGATTTCCCAATGTATGTCAGTGATAATAAACTTGATTCTAACTTGGGATTCAGTTGTAAACATCTTTCAGGGAATTTGTTGATGGTTGTACAGGTACTTAGTGATGTATATTCAGTTACATTGGATGCAAATGTGTGGCTGTTCTTGCAAGTGCTTAGTACTAGCAGCTAAGGATAACTTCTTCAGCATCCCAAGTCTACCACGTAATGCAGATTTCCCTCAGTACAATAGAGCACGGGTCCCCAGCCTTTATTGCACCGAGGACCGGTTTAATATTGACAATATTCTTGCGGAGGGGCCGACAGTTGGGGGGCGTTGTTCAAGATCAACAGTGCATGACAGGGAATGAGGAAAAGAGCAGCTGACTCGTATCGCCAAATCATATCGTTTCCTTGCAACCCAGTAGCACATGTTTTGATTGGGGACCACTGGAATGGAGGACATCTGGTTTATTAAAACTTTAAGCTCAATGGTGCCTAAACAAAGGTAGCAGAACGGATAAGGGATCTGTACACCTGACCAGAGTAGTTAAAGAATGTTTCTCCAACTGGAAAGAATGTGAAGGGAGGGCCATTGATTTTGGCAAGATGCATCAATTGTCCAACTCCTACAAATGGGATACAATATGAATGACCAGAGGCAAAACCTGTAAAGGCACCAGTGTTTGTGGTTCTGAAAATAGGTCATCAATCTCAAACTTTAACTCTGCGCACTCCATAGATATTGAATGTTTCCAACATCAACTCTTACTGTTTTGGAAAACAAATAAGAAAGAGAGATAATTATTTGGGGAGGAGAAATAAAGTGATTTACTTTGGCATTTAAAAAAAACTCTTAGATAGGCACATGGATGACAAAAACAGAGGGCTATATAGAAGGGAAGGGTTAGCTTCATCTTGGAGTAGGTTAAAAGGTCAGCACAACATCATGGGCTGAAGGGCCTGTATTGTGCTGTACTATTCTATATTCTAAATGGCAAGGCTTTAAATGAAATAGAGGAGCAAAATGCAAGCCTATTATTTTTTTCTAATACCTGCAATAATTTTGTGAATAGGGCATGAATCATGTCAGGAAACTGGTAACAAACCGATTGGTAACTCATGATCTTCAGGGTTTGAAGTGTAACAGTAAAGCAAAGGATCCAACATTGTCAAAGTCAAAGTAACATTTATTATCAAAGAACCCTGAGAGATTCATTTTCTTGCAGGCATTTACAGGAAAATAGAGAAATACAATGGAATTTATGAAAAACTATACAAAAAAAGTCTGACAAACGACCACTGTTCATTGGAGTAAAATTAACTGAAAAATTATGTTAAAAAGAATTTTTAAAAATTAATTTCAGTTGAAAAGGCAAGAATTTAAAACAATCATTTAACTGAACTGTTATTTTAATGCAGGTGATTTAATTTGATCAACATTAATGTTCTACAGAGCAGTGTTGTTCTGAGATTATAATGTACAAGGTAGGAGGTGAGTCCAGAAATTAAATTGTCCTTGACTTAA
This sequence comes from Mobula hypostoma, assembly GCF_963921235.1. Classification (NCBI taxonomy): domain Eukaryota; kingdom Metazoa; phylum Chordata; class Chondrichthyes; order Myliobatiformes; family Myliobatidae; genus Mobula; species Mobula hypostoma. The sequence goes on along the minus strand of NC_086105.1, from coordinate 78,610,568 downwards.
GTTCAATTTACGATGAACTGAATAATCTCCTTCTCAGCTGTGACCTTTCTATATGATCAGAAATAAGATGGTTCATTAACCAGTGCTTAATTATGAATAAAAACATTCTTAAATTGGAACTGGAATTGGAAATGGTTTATTGGCACGTGTACCTGAAGCAGCAAGAAAAATTGACTGAGGCTCATTTCCGTGATGTAATTTTCATCGCAAAAGAAATTTCACGCACTTCAGTCTTTCCTGTAGGGATAATTTATTGATAAAAGTAGATGATATTCAATCTCACAGTCACAGAGTGCTTCCTTAAATGCACGAATAATGTAAGTTTGAAAACTGATCTCTTTTATGTCTTTACAGCCTAAACAATCAGCTTACTATCTACAATTTTAAGTATGAACTTTTAAATCTATTAATGTATCTCACTTTATCATTACAGGTTCAATATTCTGATTTATTCTTCTTTCTAAACACGTTCATTCTCAATTCTGTTAATTTTTTTCCTATATCTCAAAAACAATCACCAAAAATTTGCATATTTTTCTTACACGGATTTCAATTTTACTGCTGAAGCTTCCTCAATAACAAACTTTCATGTCACTATTACGGCACCAATGACAAGGGTTCAATTCCTGCCACCGCCTGTAAAGAGTTTGTACCTTCTCCCCGTTACCGTGAGAGATTACTCCCAATCAGTGTAATTGGGCTCATTGGGCTGGAAGGGCCTTTTAATGTGCTGTATCTCTACGTAAAATATAATGAAAATACCATCCCTGGTTAAAGGCATTTTAAATGGACTGAGAATGGCAAATATTGTTTCTGTAGATCAGCAGCTGCAATATTTGAGCATTACTCATAGAATGCTGGAGGAATTCAACAAGTTAGGCAACATCTATAGAGGGGAGTAAGCAATTGATGTTGCGGGCCAAGATCCCTCCTCAGGACTGGAAAGGAAAGGGGAAAAAGTCAGAACAAGAAGTTGAGGGAGGCAAGGAAGTACAAGCTGGCAGATGGCAGGTAAGAACAGATGAAGGGGTAGGGGAGGGTGCAGCAGGGGGATGAATTAAAAAGTTGGGAAGTGATAGGTGGAAGGAGTAAAGAGCTGAAGAAGGAATCTTCTTCACAATCCATTGCACAGTTATATATTTATTTACTTATTTACTAATTTATTTACTATTATTGCATTTGCAGAGTTCGTCTTCTTTTACAAATCGGTTGTTTGTCTGTCTTCTGTGTAGTTTTTCACTGATCCTATTATATTTCTTTCTTCTACAGTGAATGCCTGGTAGAAAATGAATCTCAAGGTAGTATAAAGTGACATATATGTATTTTGATAATAAATTTACTATGAACTTCGAACTTTGAAGTCAAGGGGATCCGTGATCAAGTTTAAATGAGATAGTTTGTGTCAAACACTTTAACTGGTGACTTGACACCCCATTTTAAAGATGTAAAATTTTGAATATGGTTTGATAAAGATTACATACAAAAGTTATTCATCTGCTTTTCAATTTTATACTGTTCTGTTTCAGCTGAAGAAATTGTAACCCTGCATAAGAAGAATGCAGGTGGGCTGTGGTACCCTAGGCAAAGGCAATTATTAAATTTTAAAATAAAGATGATGTGACTTCTGTTTTAAGCTTTTTTAAAATTTTAATTCTGAAATGGCATTACAAACATTCCAGTGGAAGAAAGACATGCATTTCAATGGAAGATTTCAGCCAAATGGATGTCGAATCATTCCAGTCCCTGAGCTCTGGACTGACAACTGAGGCCCTGATCAGAATGTCACTTTAAACATAAGTAGAACATAGAACAGTACAGAACAGGGAAAGAAACTTCAGCCACAATGTTGTGCTGAACAAATTTGATTAGTAATCAAATGGCCAATTAAACAAATCCCTACTGCCTGCACAATGTTTGTATCCTTCCATTTTCCTCACATTCATGTGTCTAACTAAATATCTTAAAAATCCACCAGGCAACACATTCTAGACACCCTCTGTGTAAAAACTTGCACGTCACATCTCCTTTGAACTTATACCCTATGACATTAAGTGGATGCCCTTTAGTTGTAGACATCTTAACCCTGGGAAAAAGATACTGTCTGTCTGTTAAAGCTCAATCTCCCATAAACCTCTGTCTAATCTCCCCCAGTCACTGTCTGTTCAATCTCTGTCCCCCATAAACTTCTGTCTGGTCTCCACTCACACATTGTCTGTTCAATCTCTAACTCCCAAAAACCTGTGGCTGATGTCCCTCACCCACTGTCTGTTCAGTCTCTGTCTCACATAAAACACTGACTGATCTCACTCAGTCTCTGTCTGTTCATTCTCTGTCTCCTATAAGCCTCTGAATGATCCCCCTCAGTCACTCTCTGTTCAATCTCTGTCTCCCATAAACCTCTGTCTGATCTCCCTCAGTATCCCTCTGCTCAATCTCAGTGTCCAATAAACAGCTGTCTGATCTCCATCACCCTCTGTCTGTTCAGTGTCAGTCTCAGATAAACCTCTGTCTGATCTCCCTTCTGTCACTCTCTGTTCAGCCTGTGTCTCCCATAAAACTCTGACTGATCTCCACTCAGTCGCTATCTGTTCAATCCCTGTCTCCCATAAGCCTCTACCTGATCTCTGCTCACACTCCGTCTGTTCAATCTCTGTCGCCCATAAAACTCTGTATGGACTCCCTCAGACACTCTCTGTTCAATCTCTGTCTCCCATAAACCTGTATTATCTCCCCTCACACACTGTCTGTTCAATCTGCCTCCCATAAACCTCTGTCTGATCTCCCTCAGTCTCTGTCTGTTCAATCCCTGTCTCTCATAAAGCTCCAACTGACTTCCCTCACCCACTTTCTGTACAATCTCTGTCTCCCATATACCTCTGTCCAATCTCCCCTCACCCTCTGTCTGTTCAATCACTTTCTCCCTTAATCTTCCGTCTGATCTCCCCTCACCTACTTTCTGTTCCAACTCTGTCTCCCATAAACCTCTCTGTCTCTCTGTCCAATACACTGCAGTCTGATATCCCTCAAACACTGTCAGTGCAGTCTCTGTCCCCATAAACCTGTCTGATCTCCCTCGCACGCTGTCTGTTCAGACTCTGTTTCCCATAAAACTCTGACTGATCTCCCTCAGTCTCTGTCTGTTCAATCTCTGTCTCCTATAAGGCTCTGACTGATCCCCCTCAGTCACTCTCTGTTCAATCTCTGTCTCCCATAAACCACTGTCTGATCTCCCCTCACCCTCTCTCTGTTCAATTTCCGTCCCCCACAAACCTCGGTCTGATCCCCCTCACCCACTGTCTGTTCAGTCTCTGTCTCCCATAAACTTCTGCCTGATCACCCCTCTGTCACTATCTGTTCAATCTCTCTAACCCATAACCCTGTCTGATCTCCCCTCATCTACTCTCTGTTCAATCTCGGTCTCCCATAAACCTGTCTGATCTCCCCTCTGTCAATCTCCGTTCAGCCTCTGTCTCCTATAATCCTCTGTCTAATCTCACATCACCCACTGTCTGTTCAATCCCCATCTCCCATCACCCTCTCACTAATCTCCCTCAGTCTCGGTCCGTTCAATCTCTGTCCCCCATAAACTTGTCTCATCTCCCCTCAGTCACTCTCTATTCGGTCTCTGTCTCCCAGAAACCTCTATCTCATCTCCCCTCGCCCACTGTCTGCTCATCTCCGTATCCCATGAATCTCTGTCTGATCTCCCTCAGTCTATGTCTGTTCAATCTCTGTCTCCCATAAACCTGTCTGATCTCCCAGACCCTTTGCCTGTTCAGTCTCTGTCTCCCATATCTCTCTGTCTGATCTCTCCCCATCCTCTGTCTGATCAATCTCTGTTTCTCATAAACCTCTGTCTGATCTCCATCAGACACTCTCTGTTCAATCACTGTCTCCCATAAACCTCGGTCTAATCTCCCCCACCCTCTGTCTGTTCAGTCGCTGTTTCCACTAAACCGCTGCCTGATCTCCCTCAGACACTGTCTGTTAGGTCTCTGTCTCCCATAAACCTTGGTCTGATCTCCATCAGACAGTCCCAGTTCAATCTCAGTCTCCCATAAGCATCTGGCTGATCTCCCGTAGGTCACTCTCTCTTCAATCTCTGTCTCCCATAAAACGCTGTCTGATGTCCCTCAGTCTCTGTCCGTGCAATCACTGTCCCCTATAAACCTCTGTCTGATCTCCCTCAGACACTCTCTGTTCAATCTTTGTCTCCCATAAACTTGTCTCATCTCCCCTCAGTCACTCTCTATTCGGTCTCTGTCTCCCATAAACTTCTGTCTGATCTCTCCCCACCCTCTGTCTGATCAACTTCTGTCTCCTCTAAACTTCTGTCAGATCTCCCTTCAGTTACTCTCTGTTCAATCTCTGGCTCCCAGAAACCTTTATCTGATCTCCCCACAACCCTCTATCTATTCAGTCTCTGTCTCCCACAGACCGCTCTCTTATCTCCCTTCAGTCACTCTCTGTTCAGTCCCTGTCTCCGATAAACCTCTGTCTGATCTCCCTCAGACACTGTCTGTTCAATCTCTGTCTCCCACAAACCTCACTGATCTCCCCTCATCCACTGTCTGTTCAATCTCAGTCTCCGATAAACCCGTCTGATCTCCCCCCAGTCTATCTCTGTTCACCCTCTGTCTCCCATAACCCTTTGTCTGGTCTCCCCTAACCCGCTGTCTGTTCAATCTCCATCCCCCACAAACCTCGGTCTGATCCCCCTCAGGCACAATCCGTTCAATCTCTCTCTCCCAAAGATCGCTGTCTGATTTCCCGCACCCACTGTCTGTTCAGTCTCTGTCTCCCATAAACCTCTGTCTGCTCTCGCTCACATACTGTCTGCTCAATCTCTGTCACATGTAAACCTCTGTCTGATCCCCCGCAGTCACTCTCTGTTCAATCTCTGTCTTCTGTCTGATCTCCAACCTCCCCCCTGTCTGTTCAGTCTCAGTCTCCAAAAACCCACAGTCTGATATCCCTCAGAAACTGTCAGTTACCTCTCTGTCCCCCATAAACCTCTGTCTGATCTCCCTCAGTATCCCTCTGCTCAATCTCAGTGTCCAATAAACAGCTGTCTGATCTCCATCACCCTCTGTCTGTTCAGTGTCAGTCTCAGATAAACCTCTGTCTGATCTCCCCTCTGTCACTCTCTGTTCAGCCTGTGTCTCCCATAAAACTCTGACTGATCTCCACTCAGTCGCTATCTGTTCAATCCCTGTCTCCCATAAGCCTCTACCTGATCTCCGCTCACACCCTGTCTGTTCAATCTCTGTCACCCATAAAACTCTGTCTGATCTCCCACACCCTCTGTCTGTTCAATGTCCGTATCCCATAAACCTGTATTATCTCCCCTCACACACTGTCTGTTCAATCTGCCTCCCATAAACCTCTGTCTGATCTCCCACACCCTCTGTCTGTTCAATGTCTGTATCCCATAAACCTGTATTATCTCCCCTCACACAGTCTGTTCAAACTGTCCCCCATAAAACTCTGTCTGATCTCCCACACCCTCTGTCTGTTCAATGTCTGTATCCCATAAACCTGTATTATCTCCCCTCACACACTGTCTGTTCAATCTGCCTCCCATAAACCTCTGTCTGATCTCCCACACCCTCTGTCTGTTCAATGTCTGTATCCCATAAACCTGTATTATCTCCCCTCACACACTGTCTGTTCAATCTGTCCCCCATAAAACTCTGTCTGATCTCCCACACCCTCTGTCTGTTCAATGTCTGTATCCCATAAACCTGTATTATCTCCCCTCACACACTGTCTGTTCAATCTGCCTCCCATAAACCTCTGTCTGATCTCCCACACCCTCTGTCTGTTCAATGTCTGTATCCCATAAACCTGTATTATCTCCCCTCACACACTGTCTGTTCAATCTGTCCCCCATAAAACTCTGTCTGATCTCCCACACCCTCTGTCTGTTCAATGTCTGTATCCCATAAACCTGTATTATCTTCCCTCGTCCACTGTCTGTTCATCTCCGTCTCCCATGAATCTCTGTCTGACCTCCCTCAGTCTATGTCTTTTCAATCTCTGGCTCCCATAAACCTCTATCTGATCTCCCTGCAACCCTTTGTCTGTTTAGTCCCTGTCTCCCAAAAACCTCTGTCTGATCTCCCTCAGTCACTGTCTGTTCAATCGCTGTCTCCCATAAACCTCTGTCTGATCTCCCTGCAACACTCTGTCTGTTCAGTCTCTCTGTCCAATACACCGCAGTCTGATATCCCCCAAACACTGTCAGTGCAGTCTCTGTCCCCCATAAACCTGACTGATCTCCCTCGCGCTCTGTCTCTTTAGCCTCTGTCTCCCATAAAACTCTGACTGATCTCCCTCAGTCTCTGTCTGTTCAATCCCTGTCTCTCATAAAGCTCCGACTGATCTTCCCTCACCCACTTTCTGTACAATCTCTGTCTCCCATATACTTCTGTCCAATCTCCCCTCACCCTCTGTCTGTTCAATCACTTTCTCCCTTAAACCTCCATCTAATCTCCCCTCACCTACTTTCTGTTCAAACTCTGTCTCCCATAACCCTTTGTCTGATCTCCCCTAACCCGATGTCTGTTCAATCTCCGTCCCCCACAAACCTCGGTCTGATTCCCTCAGGCACAATCCATTCAATCTCTCTCTCCCAAAGACCTCTGTCTGATTTCCCGCACCCACTGTCTGTTCAGTCTCTGTCTCCCATAAACCTCTGTCTGCTCTCGCTCACACACTGTCTGCTCAATCTCTGTCTCCCAAATCCTGTCTGATCTCCCTCACCAACTGTCTGTTCAATCTCTGTCACACATAAACATCTGTCTGATCTCCCTTCAGTCACTCTTTGCTCAATCTCTGTCTCCCATAAACCTCTGTCTGATCTCCAACCTCCCCCCTGTCTGTTCAATCTCGGTCTCCAAAAACCCACGGTCTGATATCCCTCAGAAACTGTCAGTTACCTCTCTGTCCCCCATAAACCTCTGTCTGATCTCCCTCAGTATCCCTCTGCTCAATCTCAGTGTCCAATAAACAGCTGTCTGATCTCCATCACCCTCTGTCTGTTCAGTGTCAGTCTCAGATAAACCTCTGTCTGATCTCCCCTCTGTCACTCTCTGTTCAGCCTGTGTCTCCCATAACCCTTTGTCTGATCTCCCCTAACCCACTCTCTGTTCAAAGTCTGTCTCCCATAAAACTCTGTCTGATCTTCCATCACCCTCTGTCTGTTCAATATCTATCTCCAATAAATCTCTGTCTGATCTCCCACAGACACTCTGCGTTCAGTCTCTGTCTCCCATGAAACTCTGTCTGATCTCTCCTCACCCTCTGTCTGTTCAATCTCTGTCCACTTAAACCTTTGTCTGTTCTACTCTCACACAATTTCTGTTCAGTCCATGTCTCCCATAACCCTCTGTCTGATCTCTCTCTGTCTCTGTCTGTTCAATTTCTGTCTCCCATAAACCTCTATCTGATCTCCCCCAACCATCTGTCTGTTCAGACTCTGTCTCCCATAAACCTCTGTCTGATTTCACTTACACTCTGACTGTTCAATCACTGTCTCCCATAGAACTCTGTCTGATCTCCTCGCAACACTCTGTCTGTTCAGTCTCTCTGTCCAATACACTGCAGTCTGATATCCCCCAAACACTGTCAGTGCAGTCTCTGTCCCCCATAAACCTGTCTGATCTCCCTCGCGCTCTGTCTCTTTAGCCTCTGTCTCCCATAAAACTCTGACTGATCTCCCTCAGTCTCTGTCTGTTCAACTCTGTCTCCCATAAGCATCTGGCTGATCTCCCGTCAGTCACTCTCTCTTCAATCTCTGTCTCCCTTTAAACGCTGTCTGGTGTCCCTCAGTCTCTGTCTGTGCAATCTCTGTCCCCGATAAATCTCTGTCTGATCTCCCTCAGACACTCTCTGTTCAATCTCTGTCTCACATAAACTTGTCTCATCTCCCCTCAGTCACTCCCTATTCGGTCTCTGTCTCCCAGAAACCTCTATCTCATCTCCCCTCGCCCACTGTCTGCTCATCTCCGCATCCCATGAATCTCTGTCTGATCTCCCTCAGTCTATGTCTGTTCAATCTCTGTCTCCCATAAACCTGTCTGATCTCCCAGACCCTTTGTCTGTTCAGTCTTTGTCTCCTATAAACTTCTGTCTGATCTCCCCTCGCCCACTGTCTGTTCATCTCCGTCTCCCATGAATCTCTGTCTGATCTCCCTCAGTCTATGTCTTTTCAATCTCTGGCTCCCATAAACCTCTATCTGATCTCCCCCCAACCTTTTGTCTGTTTAGTCCCTGTCTCCCATAAACCTCTGTCTTATCTCCCTTCAGTCACTCTCTGTTCAATCTCTGTCTCCCATAAACCTCTGTCTGATCTCCAACCTCCCCCCTGTCTGTTCAGTCTCGGTCTCCAAAAACCCGCCGTCTGATATCCCTCAGAAACCGCCAGTTCACTCTCTATCCCCCATAAACCTCTGTCTGATCTCCCTCAGTATCACTCTGTTCAATCTCAGTGTCCAATAAACAGCTGTCTGATCTCCATCACCCTCTGTCTGTTCAGAGTCAGTCTCAGATAAACCTCTGTCTGATCTCCCCTCAATCGCTATCTGTTCAATCTGTCTCCCATAAGCCACTATCTGATTTCCCCTCACTTTCTGTCTGTTCAATCTCTGTCACCCATACAACTCTGTATGGTCTCCCTCAGACACTCTCTGTTCAATCTCTGTGTCCCATAAAACTCTGTCTGATCTCCCCCACTCTCTGTCTGTTCAATCTCTGTCTCCCATAAACCTGTCTTATCTACCCTCATACACTGTCTGTTCAATCTGTCTCCCATAAACAAGTTTCATCTCCAGTCACCCACTGTCTGTTCAATCTCCGTCTCCCATAACCCTCTTCTAATTTCCCTCAGTCTCTCTCTGTTCAATTTTGGTCTCCCTTAACCCTGTCTGATCTTCCCCACACTTGGTCTGTTCAGTCTCTGTCTCCCATAAACCTCTGTCTGATCTCTCCCCATCCTCTGTCTGCTCAATCTCTGTTTCCCGTTAACCTCTGTCTCATCTCCCATCATCCACTGTCTGTTCAATCTCGGTCTCCCATAAACTTCTGTCTGATCTCCCCCCACTCTTTCTCTGTTCAATCTCTGTCTCCCAAAAACCTCTGTCTGATCTCCCTCACACACTACCTGTTGAATCTCTGTCTCCCCTAAACTTCTGTCTGATCTCCACCCAATCCCCTGTCTGTTCAGTTTCTGTGTCCAAAACACCACCTTCTGATATCCCTCAGTCACTCTCAGTTCAGTCTCTGTCCCCCATAAACATAGAAACATAGAAACATAGAAGATAGGTGCAGGAGTAGGTCATTCGGCCCATCGAGCCTGCACTGCCATTTATTATGATCATGGCTGATCATCCAATTCAGAACCCCGCCCCAGCCTTCCCTCCATACCCCCTGACCCCCGTAGCCACAAGGGCCATATCTAACTCCCTCTTAAACATAGCCAATGAACTGACCTCAACAGTTCGGTCTCTGTCTCCCATAAACTTCTGTCTGATCTCTCCCCACCCTCTGTCTGATCAACTTCTGTCTCCTCTAAACTTCTGTCAGATCTCCCTTCAGTTACTCTCTGTTCAATCTCTGGCTCCCATAAACCTTTATCTGATCTCCCCACAACCCTCTATCTATTCAGTCTCTGTCTCCCACAGACCTCTGTCTTATCTCCCTTCAGTCACTCTCTGTTCAGTCCCTGTCTCCGATAAACCTCTGTCTGATTTCCCTCGCACTCTGCATGTTCAATCTCTGTCTCCCATAAACCTCTGTCTGACCTCCCTCAGACACTGTCTGTTCAATCTCTCTCTCCCACAAACCTCATTGATCTCCCCTCATCCACTGTCTGTTCAATCTGTCTCCGATAAACCTGTCTGAGCTCCCCCCAGTCTATCTCTCTTCAGTCTCTGTCTCCCATAAACCTCTGTCTGATCTCCCCGCAACACTCTGTCTGTTCAGTCTCTCTTTCCAATACACCGCAGTCTGATATCCCCCAAACACTGTCAGTGTAGTCTTTGTCCCCCATAAACCTGTCTGATCTCCCTCGCGCTCTGTCTCTTTAGCCTCTGTCTCCCATAAAACTCTGACTGATCTCCCTCAGTCTCTGTCTGTTCAATCTCTGTCTCCCATAAACCACGGTCTGATCCCCCTCAGACAAAATCCGTTCAATCTCTGTCTCCCAAAGATCTCTGGCTGATCTCCCTCACACACTGTCTGTTCAGTCTCTGTCTTCCATAAACTTCTTCCTGATCTCCCCTCTGTCACTCTCTGTTCAATTTCTCTAACCCATAACCCTGTCTGATCTCCCCTCATCTACTCTCTGTTCAATCTCAGTCTCCCATGAATCTCTGTCTGATCTCCCCTCTGTCAATCTCCGTTCAGCCTCTGTCTCCTATAAACTTCTGTCTGATCTCCCCTCGCCCACTGTCTGTTCATCTCCGTCTCCCATGAATCTCTGTCTGACCTCCCTCAGTCTATGTCTTTTCAATCTCTGGCTCCCATAAACCTCTATCTGATCTCCCCCCAACCCTTTGTCTGTTTAGTCCCTGTCTCCCATAAACCTCTGTCTTATCTCCCTTCAGTCACTCTCTGTTCAATCCCTGTCTCCCATAAACCTCTGTCTGATCTCCCTCATACACTGTCTGCTCAAACTCTTGTCTCCCACAAACCTCACTGATCTCCCCTCACCCACTGTCTGTTCAATCTCCGTCTCCAATAAACCTTTCTCTGATCCCACTCAGACACTCTGTGTTCAATCTCTGTCACACATAAACCTCTGTCTGATCTCCCCTCATCTACTCTCTGTTCAATCTCAGTCTCCGATAAACCTGTCTGATCTCCCCCCAGTCTATCTCCATTCAGCCTCTGTCTCCCATAACCCTTTGTCTGATCTCCCCTAACCCACTGTCTGTTCATTCCCTGTCCCCCACAAACCTCGGTCTGATCCCCCTCAGGCACAATCCGTTCAATCTCTCTTTCCCAAAGACCTCTGTCTGATCTCCCTCACCAACTGTCTGTTCAATGTCTGTCTCCCATAAACCTCTGTCTGATCTCCCGTCACCCTCTGTCTGTTCAATAGCTATCTCCCATAAACCTCTGTCTGATCTCCCTCATACACTGTCTGCTCAAACTCTGTCTCCCACAAACCTCACTGATCTCCCCTCACCCACTGTCTGTTCAATCTCCGTCTCCAATAAACCTTTCTCTGATCCCACTCAGACACTCTGTGTTCAATCTCTGTCACACATAAACCTCTGTCTGATCTCCCCTCATCTACTCTCTGTTCAATCTCAGTCTCCGATAAACCTGTCTGATCTCCCCCCAGTCTATCTCCATTCAGCCTCTGTCTCCCATAACCCTTTGTCTGATCTCCCCTAACCCACTGTCTGTTCATTCCCTGTCCCCCACAAACCTCGGTCTGATCCCCCTCAGGCACAATCCGTTCAATCTCTCTCTCCCAAAGACCTCTGTCTGATCTCCCTCACCAACTGTCTGTTCAATGTCTGTCTCCCATAAACCTCTGTCTGATCTCCCTCAGACACTCTGCGTTCAGTCTCTGTCTCCCATGAAACTCTATCTGATCTCTCTCAGCCTCTGCCTGTTCACTCTCTCTCTCCCATAAACCTCTGTCTCATCTCTTACAGTCTTTGTCTGTTCAATCACAGTCTCCCATAAACTTCTGCCTGATCTCCCCCCTCTCCTTTGTCTGTTCAATCTCTGTATTCAATAAACCTCTGTCTTATCCCCCTCAGTGTCTGTCCGTTCAATCTTTGTCCCCCATAAACCTCTGTCTGGTGTCCACTCACCCAATGTCTGTTCAATCTCCGTCTCTCAAAAACCTCTGTCTGATTTCCCTTACTCATTGTCTGTTCAGTCTCTGTCTAACATAAAACACTGACTGATCTCACTCAGTCTCTGTTCATTCTCTGTCTCCTATAAGCCTCTGAATGATCCCCCTCAGTCACTCTCTGTTCAATCTCTGTCTCCCATAAACCACTGGCTAATCTCCCCTCACCCACTCTGTTCAATCTCCGTCCCCAATAAACCTTTCTCTGATCCTCCTCAGTCACTCTCTGTTCAATCTCTGTCTCCCATAAACCTCTGTCTGATCTCCAACTTCCCCCCTGTCTGTTCAGTCTCGGTCTCCAAAAACCCACGGTCTGATATCCCTCAGAAACTGTCAGTTACCTCTCTGTCCCCCATAAACCTCTGTCTGATCTCCCCTCTGTCACTCTCTGTTCAGCCTGTGTCTCCCACAAAACTCTGACTGATCTCCACTCAGTCGCTATCTGTTCAATCTCTGTTTCCCAGAAACCTCTGACTGATCTCCACTTAGTCGCTATCTGTTAAATCTCTGTCTCCCATAAGCCTTTACCTGATCTCCCCTCACTTTCGTTCTGTTCAATCTCTGTCACCCATAAAACTCTGTATGGTCTCTCTCAGACACTCTCTGTTCAATCTCTGTCTCCCATAAAACTCTGTCTGATCTCCCCCACCCTCTGTCTGTTCAATCTCTGTCTCGCATCAACCTGTCTTAGCTCCCCTCATACACTGTCTCCCATAAACCTCAGTCTGATCTCCCTCAGTCTCTATCTGTTCAATCTCTGTCTCCCAATCTCTGACTAATCTCCCCTCAGTCACTCTCTGTTCAAGCTCTCTAAACCATAACCCTGTCTGATCTCCCCTCATCTACCGTCTGTTCAGTCTCTGTGTCCAATACACTGCTGTCTGATATACCTCAGACACTGTCAGGTCAGTCTCGGTCCCCCATAAACCTCTGTCTGATCTCCCCTCCGTCACTCTCTGTTCAATCTCTCTAACCCATAACCCTGTCTGATCTCCCCTCATCTACTGTCTGTTCAATCTTGGTCTCCCATAAACCTGTCTGATCTCCACTCTGTCAATCTCAGTTCAGAGTCTGTCTCCTATAAACCTCCATCTGATCTCCCCTCACCCACTCTCTGTTCAATCCCCGTCTCCCATAAACTTCTGCCTGATCTCCCCCCTCTCCTTTGTCTGTTCAATCTCTGTATTCAATAAACCTCTGTCTTATCCCCCTCAGTGTCTGTCCATTCAATCTTTGTCCCCCATAAACCTCTGTCTGGTGTCCACTCACCCAATGTCTGTTCAATCTCCGTCTCTCAAAAACCTCTGTCTGATTTCCCTTACTCATTGTCTGTTCAGTCTCTGTCTAACATAAAACACTGACTGATCTCACTCAGTCTCTGTTCATTCTCTGTCTCCTATAAGCCTCTGAATGATCCCCCTCAGTCACTCTCTGTTCAATCTCTGTCTCCCATAAACCACTGGCTAATCTCCCCTCACCCACTCTGTTCAATCTCCGTCCCCAATAAACCTTTCTCTGATCCCCCTCAGACACTGTCTGCTCAATCTCTGTCACACATAAACCTCTGTCTGATCTCCCTTCAGTTCACTCTCTGCTCAATCTCTGTCTCCCATAAACCTCTGTCTGATCTCCAACCTCCCCCCTGTCTGTTCAGTCTCAGTCTCCAAAAACCCACGGTCTGATATCCCTCAGAAACTGTCAGTTACCTCTCTGTCCCCCATAAACCTCTGTCTGATCTCCCTCAGTATCCCTCTGCTCAATCTCAGTGTCCAATAAACAGCTGTCTGATCTCCATCACCCTCTGTCTGTTCAGTGTCAGTCTCAGATAAACCTCTGTCTGATCTCCCCTCAGTCGCTATCTGTTCAATCTCTGTTTCCCAGAAACCTCTGACTGATCTCCACTTAGTCGCTATCTGTTAAATCTCTGTCTCCCATAAGCCTTTACCTGATCTCCCCTCACTTTCGTTCTGTTCAATCTCTGTCACCCATAAAACTCTGTATGGTCTCTCTCAGACACTCTCTGTTCAATCTCTGTCTCCCATAAAACTCTGTCTGATCTCCCCCACCCTCTGTCTGTTCAATCTCTGTCTCGCATCAACCTGTCTTAGCTCCCTTCATACACTGTCTCCCATAAACCTCCGTCTGATCTCCCCTCCGTCACTCTCTGTTCAATCTCTCTAACCCATAACCCTGTCTGATCTCCCCTCATCTACTGTCTGTTCAATCTTGGTCTCCCATAAACCTGTCTGATCTCCACTCTGTCAGTCTCAGTTCAGAGTCTGTCTCCTATAAACCTCCATCTGATCTCCCCTCACCCACTCTCTGTTCAATCCCCGTCTCCCATAAACTTCTCTCTGATCTCCCCCCACTATTTCTCTGTTCAATCTCTGTCTCCCATAAACCTCTTTCTGATCTCCTTCAGTCTCTATCTGTTCAATTTCTGTCTCCCATGACCATCCCACTGATCTCCGGTCAGTCACTCTCTCTTCAATCCCTATCTCCCATAGAACGCTGTTTGATCTCCCCTCACTCTTAGTCTGTTCAATCTCTGTCCCTCATAAACCTCTATCTGATCTCCCTCAGTCTCTGTATGATCACTCTCTGTCTCCCATAAAGCTCCGTCTGATCTTACCTCACCCAATTTCTGTACAATCTCTGTCTTCCACATACCTCTGTCTGATCTCCCCTTACCTTCGGTCTGTTCAATCTCTGTCTCCCTTAACCTCCGTCTAATCTCCCCTCACCTATGTTCTGTTCAATCTCTGTATCACATAAAGCTCTGACTGATCTTCCTCAGTCTCTGTCTGTTCAGTCTCTGTCCCCTATAAATCTTTGTCTGATCTCCATCACCCAATGTCAGTTCCATCTCTCTCTCCTATAAACCTCTGTCTCATCTCTCCCAGTCTCTGTCTGTTCAGTCCCTGTCTCCCATAAACCTCTGTCTTATCTCTCTCAGTCTCTGTCTGTTCAATCTCTGTCTCCCAAAAACCTCTGTCTGATCTCCCTCACCCACTGTCTCTTCAATGTCTCTCTCCCATAAATCTCTGTCTGATCTCCCTCAGTCTCTGTCTGTTCAATCTCTGTCTCCCATCAACCTCACACTGATCTCCCTCAGTCTCTATCTGTCCAATTTCTGTCTCCCATGACCATCCGACTGACCTCCCGTCAGTCACTCTCTCTTCAATCTCTGTCTCCCATGAAACGCTGTATGATCTCCCTCAGTCTCTGTCTGTTCACTCTCTGTCTCCCATAAAGCTCCGCCTGATCTCCCCTCACCCGCGGTCTGTTCAATCTCTGTCTCCCTTAAACCTCCGTCTAATCTCCCCTCACCTATGTTCTGTTCAAACTCTGTATCACATAAAGCTCTGTCTGATCTCCCTCTGACTCTGTCTGTTCAGTCTCTGTCCCCTATAAACCTCTGTCTGACCTCCCCTCACCTACTTTCAGTTCAAACTCTGTCTCCCATAAACCTCTGTCTGATCTCCCTCAGTCTCTGGCTATTCAATCTCTGTCTCCCAAAAACCTCTATCTGATCTCCATCACCCACTGTCAGTTCCATCTCTCTCACCCATAAACCTCTGCCTCATCTCTCCCAGTCTCTGTCTGTTCAATCCCTGTCTCCCATAAACCTCTGTCTCATCTCTCTCAGTCTCTGTCTGTTCAATCCCTGTCTCCCATAAACGTCTGTCTCATCTCTCTCAGTCTCTGTCTGTTCAATCTCTGTCTCCCAAAACCTATGTCTGATCTCGCTCATCCACTGTCTGTCCAATCTCTGTCTCCCAAAAACCTCTGTCTGATCTCCCTCACCCGCTGTCTATTCAATCTCTCTCCCATAAACCTCTGTCTGATCTCTCTCAGTCTCTGTCTGTTCAATCCCTGTCTCCCATAAACCTCTGTCTAATCTCCCCCCACCCTCTGTCTGTTCAGTCGCTGTTTCCAATAATCCGCTGCCTGATCTCCCTCAGTCTCTGTCTGTTCTATCTCTGTCTCCCATAAACCTCTGTCTGAACTCCATCAGACAGTCCCTGTTCAACCTCCGTCTCCCATA
Source organism: Mobula hypostoma (assembly GCF_963921235.1). Lineage (NCBI taxonomy): Eukaryota > Metazoa > Chordata > Chondrichthyes > Myliobatiformes > Myliobatidae > Mobula > Mobula hypostoma. The sequence goes on along the minus strand of NC_086105.1, from coordinate 78,594,648 downwards.
AACCTCTGTTTGATCTCCCCTCAGTCACTGTCCGTTCAGTCACTGACTCCCATAATCCTCTGTCTGATCTCCCCTCACCCTCTGTCTGTTCAATATCTGTCCCACATAGACCTCTGTCTGTTCTACCCTCACCCACTTTCTGCTCAATCTCTGTCTCCCATAATCCTCTGTCTGATCTCCCTCAGTCTCTGTCTGTTCACTCTCTGTCTCCCATAAAGCTCCGTCTGATCTTCCCTCACCCACGTTCGGTACAATCACTGTCTCTGATATACCTCTGTCTGATTTCCCCTCACCCTCAGACTGTTCAAACTCTGTCTCACTTAAACCTCCGTCTGATCTCCCCTCACCTACTTTCTGTTCAAACTCTGTCTCACAAAAAGTTCTGTCTAATCTCCCGCTACCCACTGTTGGTTCAATCTCTGTCTTTCATAGATCTGTCTGATCTCCCCTCATGCATTGTCTGTTCAATTCTGTCTCCCATAAACCTGTTTCATCTCCCCTCAGTCACACTCTATTCAGTCTCTGTCTCACATGAACCTCTGTCTGATCTCCCTCAGTCTCTGTCTGTTCAATCTCTGTCTCTCATAAACCTCTCTGATCCCCCAGACCCTTTGTCTGTTCAGTCTCTGTCTCCCATAAACCTGTCTAATCTCCCCCACGCTTTGCCTGTTCAGTCTCTGGCTCCCATAAACATCTGTCTGATCTCTCCACACCCTCTCTCTGTTCAATCTCTATCTCCTATAAACCTATGTCAGATCTCCCCTCAGTCTCTCTCTGTTCAACTACTGTCTCCCATAAACCTCTGTCTGATCTCCCTCAGACACTGTCTGTTCAATGTCTGTCTCCAATAAACCTCTCTGTTCTCTCTCACCCTCTATTTGTCCGGTCTCTGTCTCCCATAAACCTCCGTCTGTTTTCCCTCACACTCTGTCTGTTCAATCTGTCTCCCATAAACCTCTGTCTGATCGACCTCAAACACTGCCTGTTCAATCTCTGTCTCCCGTTAGACTCTGTCTCATCTCCCTAAGTCTCTGTCTGTTCAATCTCTGTCTCCCATAAACCTTTGTCTGATCTCCCCTCACCCTTTGTCTGTTCAATCTCTGTCCCCCATAAACCTCTGTCTGATCTCCCTCAGACACTGTCTGTTCAGTTTCTGTCTCCCATAATCCTCTGACTGATCTCCACTCGGACACTCTCTGTTTAATCTCGGTCTCCCATAAACCTCTCTGATCTCCCCTCAGTCACTCTCAGTTCAGCCTCTGTCTCCCATAAACCTCTCTCTGATCTCCCGCCACCCACTGTCTGTTCAATCTCCGTCTCCCATAAACTTCTGTCTGATCTCCCGTTACCCACTGTCTCTTCAATCTCCGTCTCACATAAACCTCTGTCTGATCTCCCTCAGTCTCTGTCTGTTCAGTCTCTGTCTCCCATAAACCTGTCTAATCTCCCCCACGCTTTGCCTGTTCAGTCTCTGACTCCCATAAACATTTGTCTGATCTCTCCCTACTCTCTGTCTGTTCAATCTCTGTCTCCCTGAAACCTCAGTCTGTTCTCCCTCAGTCTCTGTCTGTTCAATCTCTCTCTCCAATAAACCTCTCTGATCTCTCTCACCCTCATTTGTCCAGTCTCTGTCTCCCGTAAACTTCCGTCTGATTTCCCTCACACTCTGTCTGTTCAATCTGTCTCCCATAAACCTCTGTCTGATCTACCTCAGACACTGTCTGTTCAGTGTCTGTCTCCCATAAACCTCTGTCTGATCTCCCACCATCCTTTGTCAGTTCCATCTCTGTCTCCCATAACCCTCTGTCTGATCTCCCTTACCCTCTGTCTGTTCAATCTCTGTCTCCCATAACCCTCTGTCTGATCTCCCTCACCCACTGTCTGTTCAGTCTCTGTCACCCATGAATCTGTCTGATCTCCCCTCGGTCACTCTCTGTTCAATCTCTCTGACCCATAACCCTGTCTGATCTACCCTCATCTACTGTCTGTTCAATCTCGGTCTCCCATAAACCTGTCTGATCTCCCCTCTGTCAATCTCAGTTCAGCCTCTGTCTCTTATGAACCTCTGTCTGATCTCCCCTCACCCACTGTCTGTTCAATCCCCGTCTCCCATAAACTTCTCTCTGATCTCCCCCCACTATTTCTCTGTTCAATCTCTGTCTCCCATAAACCTTTGTCTGATCTCCCCTCACCCTTTGTCTGTTCAATCTCTGTCCCCCATAAATCTCTGTCTGATCTCTCTCAGACACTCTCTGTTCAATCTCTGTCTCCCATAGATCTGTCTGATCTCCCCTCATGCATTGTCTGTTCAATTCTGTCTCCCATAAACCTGTTTCATCTCCCCTCAGTCACACTCTATTCAGTCTCTGTCTCACATGAACCTCTGTCTGATCTCCCTCAGTCTCTGTCTGTTCAGTCTCTGTCTCCCATAAACCTGTCTGATCTCCCCCACGCTTTGCCTGTTCAGTCACTGACTCCCATAAACATTTGTCTGATCTCTCCCTACTCTCTGTCTGTTCAATCTCTATCTCCTATAAACCTATGTCAGATCTCCCCTCAGTTTCTCTCTGTTCAACTGCTGTCTCCCATAAACCTCTGTCTGATCTCCCTCAGACACTGTCTGTTCAGTTTCTGTCTCCCATAATCCTCTGACTGATCTCCACTCGGACACTCTCTGTTTAATCTCGGTCTCCCATAAACCTCTCTGATCTCCCCTCAGTCACTCTCAGTTCAGCCTCTGTCTCCCATAAACCTCTCTCTGATCTCCCGCCACCCACTGTCTGTTCAATCTCCGTCTCCCATAAACTTCTGTCTGATCTCCCGTTACCCACTGTCTCTTCAATCTCCGTCTCACATAAACCTCTGTCTGATCTCCCTCAGTCTCTGTCTGTTCAGTCTCTGTCTCCCATAAACCTGTCTAATCTCCCCCACGCTTTGCCTGTTCAGTCTCTGACTCCCATAAACATTTGTCTGATCTCTCCCTACTCTCTGTCTGTTCAATCTCTGTCTCCCTGAAACCTCAGTCTGTTCTCCCTCAGTCTCTGTCTGTTCAATCTCTCTCTCCAATAAACCTCTCTGATCTCTCTCACCCTCATTTGTCCAGTCTCTGTCTCCCGTAAACTTCCGTCTGATTTCCCTCACACTCTGTCTGTTCAATCTGTCTCCCATAAACCTCTGTCTGATCTACCTCAGACACTGTCTGTTCAGTGTCTGTCTCCCATAAACCTCTGTCTGATCTCCCACCATCCTTTGTCAGTTCCATCTCTGTCTCCCATAACCCTCTGTCTGATCTCCCTTACCCTCTGTCTGTTCAATCTCTGTCTCCCATAACCCTCTGTCTGATCTCCCTCACCCACTGTCTGTTCAATCTCTGTCACCCATGAATCTGTCTGATCTCCCCTCGGTCACTCTCTGTTCAATCTCTCTGACCCATAACCCTGTCTGATCGACCTCAAACACTGCCTGTTCAATCTCTGTCTCCCGTTAGACTCTGTCTCATCTCCCTAAGTCTCTGTCTGTTCAATCTCTGTCTCCCATAAACCTTTGTCTGATCTCCCCTCACCCTTTGTCTGTTCAATCTCTGTCCCCCATAAATCTCTGTCTGATCTCTCTCAGACACTCTCTGTTCAATCTCTGTCTCCCATAGATCTGTCTGATCTCCCCTCATGCATTGTCTGTTCAATTCTGTCTCCCATAAACCTGTTTCATCTCCCCTCAGTCACACTCTATTCAGTCTCTGTCTCACATGAACCTCTGTCTGATCTCCCTCAGTCTCTGTCTGTTCAATCTCTGTCTCTCATAAACCTCTCTGATCCCCCAGACCCTTTGTCTGTTCAGTCTCTGTCTCCCATAAACCTGTCTAATCTCCCCCACGCTTTGCCTGTTCAGTCTCTGGCTCCCATAAACATCTGTCTGATCTCTCCACACCCTCTCTCTGTTCAATCTCTATCTCCTATAAACCTATGTCAGATCTCCCCTCAGTCTCTCTCTGTTCAACTACTGTCTCCCATAAACCTCTGTCTGATCTCCCTCAGACACTGTCTGTTCAATGTCTGTCTCCAATAAACCTCTCTGTTCTCTCTCACCCTCTATTTGTCCGGTCTCTGTCTCCCATAAACCTCCGTCTGTTTTCCCTCACACTCTGTCTGTTCAATCTGTCTCCCATAAACCTCTGTCTGATCGACCTCAAACACTGCCTGTTCAATCTCTGTCTCCCGTTAGACTCTGTCTCATCTCCCTAAGTCTCTGTCTGTTCAATCTCTGTCTCCCATAAACCTTTGTCTGATCTCCCCTCACCCTTTGTCTGTTCAATCTCTGTCCCCCATAAATCTCTGTCTGATCTCTCTCAGACACTCTCTGTTCAATCTCTGTCTCCCATAGATCTGTCTGATCTCCCCTCATACATTGTCTGTTCAATTCTGTCTCCCATAAACCTGTTTCATCTCCCCTCAGTCACTCTCTATTCAGTCTCTGTCTCACATAAACCTGTGTCTGATCTCCTCTTGCCCACTATCTATTCAATCTCCGTCTCCCATGAACCTCTGTCTGATCTCCCTCAGTCTCTGTCTGTTCAATCTCTGTCTCCCATAAACCTGTCTGATCTCCCCCACGCTTTTCCTGTTCAGTCTCTGTCTCCCATAAACATCTGTCTGATCTCTCCCCAACCTCTCTCTGTTCAATCTCTTTCTCCTATAAACCTATGTCAGATCTCCCCTCAGTCTCTCTCTGTTCAACTGCTGTCTCCCATAAACCTCTGTCTGATCTCCCTCAGACACTGTCTGTTCAGTTTCTGTCTCCCATAATCCTCTGACTGATCTCCACTCGGACACTCTCTGTTTAATCTCGGTCTCCCATAAACCTCTCTGATCTCCCCTCAGTCACTCTCAGTTCAGCCTCTGTCTCCCATAAACCTCTCTCTGATCTCCCGCCACCCACTGTCTGTTCAATCTCCGTCTCCCATAAACTTCTGTCTGATCTCCCGTTACCCACTGTCTCTTCAATCTCCGTCTCACATAAACCTCTGTCTGATCTCCCTCAGTCTCTGTCTGTTCAGTCTCTGTCTCCCATAAACCTGTCTAATCTCCCCCACGCTTTGCCTGTTCAGTCTCTGACTCCCATAAACATTTGTCTGATCTCTCCCTACTCTCTGTCTGTTCAATCTCTGTCTCCCTGAAACCTCAGTCTGTTCTCCCTCAGTCTCTGTCTGTTCAATCTCTCTCTCCAATAAACCTCTCTGATCTCTCTCACCCTCATTTGTCCAGTCTCTGTCTCCCGTAAACTTCCGTCTGATTTCCCTCACACTCTGTCTGTTCAATCTGTCTCCCATAAACCTCTGTCTGATCTACCTCAGACACTGTCTGTTCAGTGTCTGTCTCCCATAAACCTCTGACTGATCTCCCACCATCCTTTGTCAGTTCCATCTCTGTCTCCCATAACCCTCTGTCTGATCTCCCTTACCCTCTGTCTGTTCAATCTCTGTCTCCCATAACCCTCTGTCTGATCTCCCTCACCCACTGTCTGTTCAGTCTCTGTCACCCATGAATCTGTCTGATCTCCCCTCGGTCACTCTCTGTTCAATCTCTCTGACCCATAACCCTGTCTGATCGACCTCAAACACTGCCTGTTCAATCTCTGTCTCCCGTTAGACTCTGTCTCATCTCCCTAAGTCTCTGTCTGTTCAATCTCTGTCTCCCATAAACCTTTGTCTGATCTCCCCTCACCCTTTGTCTGTTCAATCTCTGTCCCCCATAAATCTCTGTCTGATCTCTCTCAGACACTCTCTGTTCAATCTCTGTCTCCCATAGATCTGTCTGATCTCCCCTCATGCATTGTCTGTTCAATTCTGTCTCCCATAAACCTGTTTCATCTCCCCTCAGTCACACTCTATTCAGTCTCTGTCTCACATGAACCTCTGTCTGATCTCCCTCAGTCTCTGTCTGTTCAATCTCTGTCTCTCATAAACCTCTCTGATCCCCCAGACCCTTTGTCTGTTCAGTCTCTGTCTCCCATAAACCTGTCTAATCTCCCCCACGCTTTGCCTGTTCAGTCTCTGGCTCCCATAAACATCTGTCTGATCTCTCCACACCCTCTCTCTGTTCAATCTCTATCTCCTATAAACCTATGTCAGATCTCCCCTCAGTCTCTCTCTGTTCAACTACTGTCTCCCATAAACCTCTGTCTGATCTCCCTCAGACACTGTCTGTTCAATGTCTGTCTCCAATAAACCTCTCTGTTCTCTCTCACCCTCTATTTGTCCGGTCTCTGTCTCCCATAAACCTCCGTCTGTTTTCCCTCACACTCTGTCTGTTCAATCTGTCTCCCATAAACCTCTGTCTGATCGACCTCAAACACTGCCTGTTCAATCTCTGTCTCCCGTTAGACTCTGTCTCATCTCCCTAAGTCTCTGTCTGTTCAATCTCTGTCTCCCATAAACCTTTGTCTGATCTCCCCTCACCCTTTGTCTGTTCAATCTCTGTCCCCCATAAATCTCTGTCTGATCTCTCTCAGACACTCTCTGTTCAATCTCTGTCTCCCATAGATCTGTCTGATCTCCCCTCATACATTGTCTGTTCAATTCTGTCTCCCATAAACCTGTTTCATCTCCCCTCAGTCACTCTCTATTCAGTCTCTGTCTCACATAAACCTGTGTCTGATCTCCTCTTGCCCACTATCTATTCAATCTCCGTCTCCCATGAACCTCTGTCTGATCTCCCTCAGTCTCTGTCTGTTCAATCTCTGTCTCCCATAAACCTGTCTGATCTCCCCCACGCTTTTCCTGTTCAGTCTCTGTCTCCCATAAACATCTGTCTGATCTCTCCCCACCCTCTCTCTGTTCAATCTCTTTCTCCTATAAACCTATGTCAGATCTCCCCTCAGTCTCTCTCTGTTCAACTACTGTCTCCCATAAACCTCTGTCTGATCTCCCTCAGACACTGTCTGTTCAGTTTCTGTCTCCCATAAAGCTCTGTCTGATCTCCACTCGGTCACTCTCTGTTCAATCTCAGTCTCCCAAAAACATGTCTGATCTCCCCTCTGTCAATCTCAGTTCAGCCTCTGTCTCCTATAAACCTCTGTCTGATCTCCCCTCACCCATTGTCTGTTCAATCCCCGTCTCCAATAAACTTCTCTCTGATCTCCCCCATTCTTTCTCTGTTCAATCTCTGTCTCCCATAAACCTTTGTCTGATCGCCCCTCACCCTCTGTCTGTTCAATCACTGTCCCCCATAAAACTCTGTCTGATCTCTCTCAGACACTCTCTGTTCAATCTCTGTCTCCCATAGATCTGTCTGATCTCCCCTCATACATTGTCTGTTCAATTCTGTCTCCCATAAACCTGTTTCATCTCCTCTCAGTCACTCTCTATTGAGTCTCTGTCTCACATAAACCTCTGTCTGATCTCCCTCAGTCTCTGTCTGTTCAGTCTCTGTCTCCCATAAACCTGTCTGATCTCCCCCACGCTTTGCCTGTTCAGTCACTGACTCCCATAAACATTTGTCTGATCTCTCCCTACTCTCTGTCTGTTCAATCTCTATCTCCTATAAACCTATGTCAGATCTCCCCTCAGTTTCTCTCTGTTCAACTGCTGTCTCCCATAAACCTCTGTCTGATCTCCCTCAGACACTGTCTGTTCAGTTTCTGTCTCCCATAATCCTCTGACTGATCTCCACTCGGACACTCTCTGTTTAATCTCGGTCTCCCATAAACCTCTCTGATCTCCCCTCAGTCACTCTCAGTTCAGCCTCTGTCTCCCATAAACCTCTCTCTGATCTCCCGCCACCCACTGTCTGTTCAATCTCCGTCTCCCATAAACTTCTGTCTGATCTCCCGTTACCCACTGTCTCTTCAATCTCCGTCTCACATAAACCTCTGTCTGATCTCCCTCAGTCTCTGTCTGTTCAGTCTCTGTCTCCCATAAACCTGTCTAATCTCCCCCACGCTTTGCCTGTTCAGTCTCTGACTCCCATAAACATTTGTCTGATCTCTCCCTACTCTCTGTCTGTTCAATCTCTGTCTCCCTGAAACCTCAGTCTGTTCTCCCTCAGTCTCTGTCTGTTCAATCTCTCTCTCCAATAAACCTCTCTGATCTCTCTCACCCTCATTTGTCCAGTCTCTGTCTCCCGTAAACTTCCGTCTGATTTCCCTCACACTCTGTCTGTTCAATCTGTCTCCCATAAACCTCTGTCTGATCTACCTCAGACACTGTCTGTTCAGTGTCTGTCTCCCATAAACCTCTGACTGATCTCCCACCATCCTTTGTCAGTTCCATCTCTGTCTCCCATAACCCTCTGTCTGATCTCCCTTACCCTCTGTCTGTTCAATCTCTGTCTCCCATAACCCTCTGTCTGATCTCCCTCACCCACTGTCTGTTCAGTCTCTGTCACCCATGAATCTGTCTGATCTCCCCTCGGTCACTCTCTGTTCAATCTCTCTGACCCATAACCCTGTCTGATCGACCTCAAACACTGCCTGTTCAATCTCTGTCTCCCGTTAGACTCTGTCTCATCTCCCTAAGTCTCTGTCTGTTCAATCTCTGTCTCCCATAAACCTTTGTCTGATCTCCCCTCACCCTTTGTCTGTTCAATCTCTGTCCCCCATAAATCTCTGTCTGATCTCTCTCAGACACTCTCTGTTCAATCTCTGTCTCCCATAGATCTGTCTGATCTCCCCTCATGCATTGTCTGTTCAATTCTGTCTCCCATAAACCTGTTTCATCTCCCCTCAGTCACACTCTATTCAGTCTCTGTCTCACATGAACCTCTGTCTGATCTCCCTCAGTCTCTGTCTGTTCAATCTCTGTCTCTCATAAACCTCTCTGATCCCCCAGACCCTTTGTCTGTTCAGTCTCTGTCTCCCATAAACCTGTCTAATCTCCCCCACGCTTTGCCTGTTCAGTCTCTGGCTCCCATAAACATCTGTCTGATCTCTCCACACCCTCTCTCTGTTCAATCTCTATCTCCTATAAACCTATGTCAGATCTCCCCTCAGTCTCTCTCTGTTCAACTACTGTCTCCCATAAACCTCTGTCTGATCTCCCTCAGACACTGTCTGTTCAATGTCTGTCTCCAATAAACCTCTCTGTTCTCTCTCACCCTCTATTTGTCCGGTCTCTGTCTCCCATAAACCTCCGTCTGTTTTCCCTCACACTCTGTCTGTTCAATCTGTCTCCCATAAACCTCTGTCTGATCGACCTCAAACACTGCCTGTTCAATCTCTGTCTCCCATTAGACTCTGTCTCATCTCCCTAAGTCTCTGTCTGTTCAATCTCTGTCTCCCATAAACCTTTGTCTGATCTCCCCTCACCCTTTGTCTGTTCAATCTCTGTCCCCCATAAATCTCTGTCTGATCTCTCTCAGACACTCTCTGTTCAATCTCTGTCTCCCATAGATCTGTCTGATCTCCCCTCATACATTGTCTGTTCAATTCTGTCTCCCATAAACCTGTTTCATCTCCCCTCAGTCACTCTCTATTCAGTCTCTGTCTCACATAAACCTGTGTCTGATCTCCTCTTGCCCACTATCTATTCAATCTCCGTCTCCCATGAACCTCTGTCTGATCTCCCTCAGTCTCTGTCTGTTCAATCTCTGTCTCCCATAAACCTGTCTGATCTCCCCCACGCTTTTCCTGTTCAGTCTCTGTCTCCCATAAACATCTGTCTGATCTCTCCCCACCCTCTCTCTGTTCAATCTCTTTCTCCTATAAACCTATGTCAGATCTCCCCTCAGTCTCTCTCTGTTCAACTACTGTCTCCCATAAACCTCTGTCTGATCTCCCTCAGACACTGTCTGTTCAGTTTCTGTCTCCCATAAAGCTCTGTCTGATCTCCACTCGGTCACTCTCTGTTCAATCTCAGTCTCCCAAAAACATGTCTGATCTCCCCTCTGTCAATCTCAGTTCAGCCTCTGTCTCCTATAAACCTCTGTCTGATCTCCCCTCACCCATTGTCTGTTCAATCCCCGTCTCCAATAAACTTCTCTCTGATCTCCCCCATTCTTTCTCTGTTCAATCTCTGTCTCCCATAAACCTTTGTCTGATCGCCCCTCACCCTCTGTCTGTTCAATCACTGTCCCCCATAAAACTCTGTCTGATCTCTCTCAGACACTCTCTGTTCAATCTCTGTCTCCCATAGATCTGTCTGATCTCCCCTCATACATTGTCTGTTCAATTCTGTCTCCCATAAACCTGTTTCATCTCCTCTCAGTCACTCTCTATTGAGTCTCTGTCTCACATAAACCTCTGTCTGATCTCCCTCAGTCTCTGTCTGTTCAGTCTCTGTCTCCCATAAACCTGTCTGATCTCCCCCACGCTTTGCCTGTTCAGTCACTGACTCCCATAAACATTTGTCTGATCTCTCCCTACTCTCTGTCTGTTCAATCTCTATCTCCTATAAACCTATGTCAGATCTCCCCTCAGTTTCTCTCTGTTCAACTGCTGTCTCCCATAAACCTCTGTCTGATCTCCCTCAGACACTGTCTGTTCAGTTTCTGTCTCCCATAATCCTCTGACTGATCTCCACTCGGACACTCTCTGTTTAATCTCGGTCTCCCATAAACCTCTCTGATCTCCCCTCAGTCACTCTCAGTTCAGCCTCTGTCTCCCATAAACCTCTCTCTGATCTCCCGCCACCCACTGTCTGTTCAATCTCCGTCTCCCATAAACTTCTGTCTGATCTCCCGTTACCCACTGTCTCTTCAATCTCCGTCTCACATAAACCTCTGTCTGATCTCCCTCAGTCTCTGTCTGTTCAGTCTCTGTCTCCCATAAACCTGTCTAATCTCCCCCACGCTTTGCCTGTTCAGTCTCTGACTCCCATAAACATTTGTCTGATCTCTCCCTACTCTCTGTCTGTTCAATCTCTGTCTCCCTGAAACCTCAGTCTGTTCTCCCTCAGTCTCTGTCTGTTCAATCTCTCTCTCCAATAAACCTCTCTGATCTCTCTCACCCTCATTTGTCCAGTCTCTGTCTCCCGTAAACTTCCGTCTGATTTCCCTCACACTCTGTCTGTTCAATCTGTCTCCCATAAACCTCTGTCTGATCTACCTCAGACACTGTCTGTTCAGTGTCTGTCTCCCATAAACCTCTGTCTGATCTCCCACCATCCTTTGTCAGTTCCATCTCTGTCTCCCATAACCCTCTGTCTGATCTCCCTTACCCTCTGTCTGTTCAATCTCTGTCTCCCATAACCCTCTGTCTGATCTCCCTCACCCACTGTCTGTTCAGTCTCTGTCACCCATGAATCTGTCTGATCTCCCCTCGGTCACTCTCTGTTCAATCTCTCTGACCCATAACCCTGTCTGATCTACCCTCATCTACTGTCTGTTCAATCTCGGTCTCCCATAAACCTGTCTGATCTCCCCTCTGTCAATCTCAGTTCAGCCTCTGTCTCTTATGAACCTCTGTCTGATCTCCCCTCACCCACTGTCTGTTCAATCCCCGTCTCCCATAAACTTCTCTCTGATCTCCCCCCACTATTTCTCTGTTCAATCTCTGTCTCCCATAATCCTCTGTCTGATCTCCCTCAGACACTCTCTGCTCAATCTCTGTCTCCCATAATCCTGTCTGATCGCCCCTCAAACACTGTCTATTCAGTCTCTGTCTCCCATAAACCTGTCTGATCTCCATTCACCCACTGTCTGTTCAATCTCTGACTCCCATGAACCTCTGTCTGATCTCCCCCCATCCTTTGTCTGTTCAATCTCTGCCTCCCATAAACCTCAGTCTGATCTCCCTCAGTCTCTATCTGTTCAATTTCTGTCTCCCATGACCATCTGACTGACCTCCGGTCAGTCACTCTCTCTTCAATCTCTGTCTCCCATAAAACGCTGTTTGATCTCCCCTCAGTCATGTCTGTTCAATCTCTGTCCCCCATAAACCTCTATCTGATCTCCCTCAGTCTCTGTCTGATCACTCTCTGTCTCCCATAAAGCTCCGTCTGATCTTACCTCACCCAATTTCTGTACAATCTCTGTCTTCCAACTACCTCTGTCTGATCTCCCGTTACCTTCGGTCTGCTCAATCTCTGTCTCCCTCAAACCTCCGTCTAATTTCCCCTCACCTATGTTCTGTTCAAACTCTGTCTCACATAAAGCTCTGTCTGATCTCCCTCAGTCTCTGTCTGTTCAATCTCTGTCCCCTATAAACCTCTGTCTGATCTCCCTCACCCACTGTCTCTTCAATCTCTCTCTCCCATAAACCTCTGTCTGATCTCCCTCAGTCTCTGTCTGTTCAATCTCTGTCTCCCATCAACCTCTCACTGATCTCCCTCAGTCTCTATCTGTTCAATTTCTGTCTCCCATGACCATCCGACTGATCTCCCATCACCATCCGACTGATCTCCCATCAGTCACTCTCTCTTCAATCTCTGTCTCCCATAAAATGCTGTATGATCTCCCTCAGTCTCTGTCTGTTCACTATCTGTCTCCCATAAAGCTCCGTCTGATCTTCCCTCACCCACTTTCTGTACCATCTCTGTCTCCAACATACCTCTGTCTGATCTCCCCTCACCCTCGGTCTGTTCAATCTCTGTCTCCCTTAAACCTCCGTCTAATCTCCCCTCACCTATGTTCTGTTCAAACTCTGTATCACATAAAGCTCTGTCTGAGCTCCCTCAGTCTCTGTCGGTTCAGTCTCTGTCCCCTATAAACCTCCGTCTGATCTCCCCTCACCCACTGTCTGTTCAATCCCCGTCTCCCATAAACTTCTCTCTGATCTCCCCCCACTCTTTCTCTGTTCAATCTCTGTCTCCCATAAACCTTTGTCTGATCGCCCTTCACCCTCTGTCTGTTCAATCACTGTCCCCCATAAAACTCTGTCTGATCTCTCTCAGACACTCTCTGTTCAATCTCTGTCTCCCATAGATCTGTCTGATCTCCCATCATACATTGTCTGTTCAATTCTGTCTCCCATAAACCTGTTTCATCTCCCCTCAGTCACTCTCTATTCAGTCTCTGTCTCACATAAACCTGTGTCTGATCTCCCTCAGACACTGTCTGTTTAATCTCTGTCTTTCATAAACCTCTCTGATCCCCCAGACCCTTTGCCTGTTCAGTCTCTGTCTCCCATAAACATCTGTCTGAAATCTCCCCACCCACTGTCTGTTCAATCTCTGTCTCCTATAAACCTCGGACAGATCTCCCCTCAGCCTCTGTCTGTTCAATCTCTGTCCCCCATAAACCTCTGTCTGATCGCCCCTCGGTCACTCTCTGTTCAATCTCGGTCTCCCATAAACCTCTCTGATCTCCCCTCAGTCACTCCCTGCTCAGCTTCTGTCTCCCATAAATCTCTCTCTAATCTCCCACCACCCACTATCCATTCAATCTCTGTCTCCCATAAACCTCTGTCTGATCTCCCTCAGTCTCTGTCTGTTCAATCTCTGTCCCCCATAAACCTCTCTCTAATCTCCCTCAGACACCCTCTGTTCAATCACTGTCTCCCATATACCTGTCTGATCTCCCCTCATACACTGACTGTTCAATCTCTGTCTGGCATCAACTTGTCTCATCTCCCCTCAGTCACTCGCTATTCAGTTTCTGTCTCCCAGAAACCTCTGTCTGATCTCTCCTCATAAACTGTCTCTTCAATCTCCGTCTCCCATAAACCTCAGTCTGATCTCCCTCAGTCTCTGTCTGTTCAATCTCTGTCTCCCATTAAACTCTGTCTGATCTCCCTCTGTCTGTTCAATCTCTGTCCCCCATAAAACTCTGTCTGATCTCCCTCAGACACTCTCTGTTCAATCTCTGTCTCCTATAAATCTGTCTGATCTCCCCTCATACACTGTCTGTTCAATCTCTGTCTCCCATAAGCCTGTTTCATCTCCCCTCAGTCACTCTCTATTCAGTCTCTGTCTCACATAAACCTCTGTCTTATCTCCCCCCGCCCACTATCTATTCAATCTCTGTCTCCCATGAACCTCTGTCTGATCTCCCTCAGTCTCTGTCTGTTCAATCTCTGTCTCTCATAAACCTCTCTGATCCCCCAGATTCTTTGTCTGTTCAGTCTCTGTCTCCCATAAACATCTGTCTGATCTCTCCCCACCCTCTGTCTCTTCAATCTCTGTCTCCTATAAACCTCTGTCAGATCTCCCCTCAGTCACTCTCTGTTCAATCTCTGTCTCACATAAACCTCTATCTGATCTCCCCCCCACCCTCTGTCTGTTTAGTCTCTGTCTCCCATAAACCTCTGTCTGATCTCTACTAACCCTCTCTCTGTTCAATATCTGTTCCCCATAAACCTCGGTCTGATCTCATTCAGTCTCAGTCTGTTCAATCTCTGTGTCCCATAAACTTCTGTCTCATCTCTCTCAGTCCCTGTCTGTTCAATCTCTGTCTCCCACAAACCTCTGTCTGGTTTCCCTCACACTCTGTCTGTTGAATCGCTGTCTCCCATAAACCTCTGACTGATCTTGATAGATAGATAGATATACTGTATTAATCCTGAGGGAAATTTGGTTTCGTTACAGCCGCACCAACCAAGAATAGAGCGTAAATATAGCAATACAAAAACCCCAACAATCACACACCAAAATGCAAACTATGCCAGATGGAAGGTAAGTCCTGGACCAGTCTATTGGCTCAGGGTGTCTGACCCTCCACGGGAGGAGCTGCACGTTTGATGGCCATGGGCAGGAACGAATTCCCGTACCTCCCAGTGTTTTATCACGGCAGAATGTGGCCGAAGTCCAACAGTAAAAAGTTCAATATCCAGTTTGCAAACACGTTCCTCGATCGTAATATACCCTGTATTGCACCATCTGTTGTTAGCCAGAACATTAAGCACCGAACTCCTTTACGCTTACCGCTCTCAGTGCACTTTCGGTCAGGCGGAACGGTATTACCCACTGAACTCCTTTTCTCCAAAAGTCTCTGTTGTCTCGACCCGGTCCTCTTTCTTCGGCTTTGTGATTCCCCTCTGTGTGTTTTCCTCCGGATTTCAGCAGGGGTGTCCACCACTCTGTTCGCTAAGCCGGCCTGTCTTTGCTGCTCCGTGGAATACACGATGCGACCTTGCTTCTGGCCCGCGTGTCGGGATGTAACCATTTCCAGCACTAAAGAAAACACAAATAAATCTCTCTCTACCAGCATGTTAGAGAGGGTGTAGCTACGACGTGGTACCATGAGAAAAAAATAAATAAATAACGTAAACTAAATGGTAAGAAGAAGAAAGTAAGAATAGATCGGAACGGCTGTACCAGGCTGCATGCACGACCGGCGCATGGGCAATTATCCCCTCAGTCACTCTCTGTTCAATCTCTGTCTCCCTTAAAACCTCTGTCTAATCTCCCTCAGTCTCTGTCTGTTCAATCTCTGTCTCCCATAAACCTCTGTCTAATCTCCCTCAGTCTCTGTCTGTTCAGTCTCTGTCCATTATAAACCTCTGTCTGATCTCCCTCAGACACTCTCTGCTCAATCTCTGTCTCCCATAATCCTGTCTGATCGCCCCTCAAACACTGTCTATTCAGTCTCTGTCTCCCATAAACCTGTCTGATCTCCATTCACCCACTGTCTGTTCAATCTCTGACTCCCATGAACCTCTGTCTGATCTCCCCCCATCCTTTGTCTGTTCAATCTCTGCCTCCCATAAACCTCAGTCTGATCTCCCTCAGTCTCTGTCTGTTCAATCTCTGTCTCCCATAAATCTGCCTGATCTCCGCTCATCCACTGTCTGTTCAGACTCTGTCTCCCATCAGCCTCTGTCTGATCTCCTCTCACCCTCTGTCTATTCAATCTCTGTCCCCCATAAACCTCTGTCTGATCTCCCTCAGACACTGTCTGTTCAGTTTCTGTCTCCCATCAACCTGTCTCGTCTCCCCTCAGTCACTCTCTATTCATTCTCTGTCTCCCATAAACCTCTGTCTGATCGCTCCTCACCAACTGTCTGTTCAATCTCTGTCTCCCATAAACCTCTCTGTTCTCCCTCACCCTCTGTCTGTTCAGTCTCTGTCTGCCATTAAGCTCTGTCTGATTTCCCTCACATTCTGTCTGTTGAATCGCTGTCTCCCATAAACCTCTGTCTGATCTCCCCTCACCCTCTGTCTGTTCAATCTCAGTCTCCCATAAATGTGTCTGATCTCCACCTCCCTTTCTCTATTCATTCTCTGACTCCCATAAACATCTGTCTGATCTCTCCCCACCCTCTGTCAGTTTAATCTCTGTCTCCCATAAACCTCTGACTGATCTCCCTCAGTCATTATCTGTTCATTCTCTGTCTCCCGTAAACCTCTGTCTGATCTCCCTTCACCCTCTGTCTGTTCAATCTCTGTCTCCCATAAACCTCTGTCTGATCTCCACTAACCCTCTCTCTGTTCAATCTGTCTCCCATAAACCTCTGTCTGATCTCCCTCAGACACTGTCTCTTCAAACTCTGTCTCCCATAAACCTGTCTGATCTCCCTCATGCTCTGTCTGTTCAGCCTGTGTCTCCCATCAACCGCTGACTGATCTCCCTCAGCCTCTATCTGTTCAATCACAGTCTCCCATAAGCCTCTGACTGATCTCCCCTCAGTCACTCTCTGTTCAATCTCTGTCTCCCATAAAACTCTGTCTGGTCTCCCTCAGACACCCTCTGTTCAATCTCTGTCTCTAATAATCCTGTTTGATCTCCCAGACCCTTTGTCTGTTCAGTCTCTGTCTCCCAATAGCTTCTGTATGATCTCTCCCCACACTCTCTCTGTTCAATCTCTGTCCCCTATAAACCTCTGTCTGATCTAGCCTCAGTCACTCTCTGTTCAATCTCTGTCTCTCATAAAGGTCTATCTGATCTCGCCCCCTACCTTCTGTCTGTTCAGTCTGTCTCCCATAAACCTCTGTCTGATCTCCCATCACCCTCTGTCTGTTCAATATCTGTCTCCCATAAACCTTTCTCTGATCTCCCTCAGACACTCTCTGTTCAATCTCTGTCTCCCATAAACCTCTGCCTGATCTCCCTCAGTCTCTGTCTGTTCAACCTCTGTCTCCCATAAAACTCTGACTGATCTCCCTCAGTTTTTACCTGTTCATTCTCTGTCTCCCATAAGCCTCTGACTGATGTCCCCTCAGTCACTCTCTGTTCAATCTCTGTCTCCCATAAACCTCTGTCTGATCTCCCTTCATCCTCTGTGTGTTCAATCTCTGTCTCTCATAAACCTGTCTGATCTCACCTCATACATGGTCTGATCAAACTCTGTCTCCCATAAACCTGCCTCATCTCCCTTCAGTCACTCTCTGTTCGATTCCTGTCTCCCATAAACCTCTGTCTGATCTCCCCGCACTCACTGTCTGTTCAATCTCCGTCTCCCATGAACCTCTGTCTGATCTCCCTCAGTCTCTGTCTGTTCAATCTCCGTCTCTCATAAACATGTCTGATCTCCCAGACCCTTTGCCTGTTCAGCTTCTGTCTCCCATAAACCTCTGTCTGATCTCCCATCACCCACTGTCTGTTCAACCTCCGTCTCCCATAATCCTCTGTCTGATCTCCCCCCACCCTCTGTCTGTTCAATCTCTGTCTCCCATAACCCTGTCTGATCTCCCTTCAGTCACTCTCTGTTCAATCTCCGTCACCCATAAGCCACTGTCTGATCTCCCCCCACCCTCTGTCTCTTCAGTCTCTGTCTCCCATAACCCTCTGTCTGATCTCCCCAGTCTCTGTCTGTTCAATATCTGTCTCCCATAAACCTCTGTCTGATCTCCCCTCAGTCATGTCTGTTCAATCTCTGGCCCCCATAAACCTCTGTCTGATCTCCCTCAGTCACTCTGTTCAGACTCTGTCTCCCAAAACCTCTGTCTGATCTCCCCTCAGTCACTGTCTGTTCAATCTCTGTCTCCCATGAACCTCTGTCTGATCTCCTTCAGCTTCTGTCTGTTCAATCTCTGTCTCCCATAAACCTCTATCTGATCTCCACCCACCCTCTGTCTGTTTAGTCTGACTCCCATAAACTTCTGTCTGACCTCCCCTCAGTCACTCTCTGTTCAATCCCTGTCTCCCATAAACCTCTGTCTGATCTCCCTCACCCTCTGTCTGTTCAATCTCTATCTCCCATAAACCTCTGTCCGATCTCCCTCAGACACTCTGTTCAGACTCTGTCTCCCAAAACCTCTGTCTGATCTCCCCTCAGTCACTGTCTGTTCAATCTCTGTCTCCCATAAACCTCTGTCTGATCTCCCCTCAGTCACTGTCTATTCAATCTCTGTCTATATAAACCTGTCTGATCTCCCCTCACCCTCTACCGCTCCAGAGAAAATAAATCATCCCTGATGATTATGGCAGAGGTTGTCATCGAAATGCTGTTGAAAAATTGATATCTGTACACATCTGGAAGCCTGAAAAGAGTTTATTCGTCGTTTATGCTGGGAAAACACTAGATCCCTTTTTTTTATCTCAGTATATTCAACTGTCCCTTATAAGCACATGGCCTCTAATGGTGTGGAAACCTCTTCTGCACCGTAATGCTAATTAGGTTGTTAGTTCTAAAATTAGTAATGCTAATACAAATTGTTCCTGTATTACTGATCATACATTATCTTTACAGGAATCAGCATATTGTTAGACTCCGAGCATGGAGTCACTGCTCATTGATTTTACAACTTGTTTAATCAATACTCTATATTCCTGACTCCAGTTTTCTATTAGCATTTTCACTTCCTGGAAGGATAGGTCAAATAGAACATCGAACAGTACAATACAGGAACAGGCCCTTTGGCCCACAGAGTTGTGCCAACCCAGTTAAATATGTAATTAAATAGCTAACCAAACTAATCTCTTCTGCTTACACAATGTCCATATCTTTCCATTTTTTTCACATTCATCTAGCTATCTAAACATCTTCTGAAGTCTCAAACATTTCTACCACCACCTCAGGCAGTGGATTCCATTCACTCACCTCTCTGTATAAAAGGCTTGCCCCCTCACATCTCCTTTGAAATGACACCCTCTCACCTTAAATATCTGCCCTCTGGTACGAGACATTTCAACCCTGGAAGAAAGATACTGTCTGTCTACTCTACCTATGCCATAGGAACATAGAAAACCTACAGCACAATACAGATCCTTCGGCCCACAAAGTTGAGCCGAATATGTACTTACCTTAGAAATTACTAGGCTTACCTATAGCCCTCTATTTTTCTAAGCTCCATGTACCTATCCTAAAGTCTCTTAAAAGACCCTATTGTATCCGCTACCACCACCGTTGCCGGCAGCCCATTCCATGCACTCACCACTCTCTGAATAAAAAACTTACCCCTGGCATCTCCTCTGTACCTACTCCCCAGCACCTTAAACCTGTGTCCTCTTGTGGCAACCATTTCAGCCCTGGGAAAAAGAAATTGTTTGTCTACTCTACCTATGCTTTTCATAACCTCTATCAGATCTCCCTTCAGCTTCCATTTCTCCAGAGGAAACAACCCAAGTTTGCCCAACCTCCTGTTGGAGCACATGCCCTTGAATATAGGCACCAGCCTCTTCTGCACCCTCTTCATAGCTTCGACATCCTTCCTACAACTTGATGACCAGAATTGAAAGTAGTGTCTCTGTGGAAGATTACAGCAGCCAACTGGATGTTTGAATAACTTCAGTCCTTGAACTCTGGACTAACAACTGAGGCTTTGAGCAGACTCTCATTTTAACTTGGAGCTAGGAGACCAGTTTCCCAAATGCATCTTACAGAAGGAAGTGAAGGAGCACCACATTGTGTTGGGAGATCCCCTCTCTGAAGTCCAGGGTTTGCTTTCCCAGAATTATAAAAAAAAAACACAGATGTTAGAATGCTGAAAGCAAAAGAAAAGGAAGAAAATGCTTAAAATCCTAGCAAACTGACCAGCATCATTAATTCCTCAGCTGTAATCCTTCATGAGAGGCAGACTTTGAGGAGGCTGAAGGGACTTGAACTATGCATGTGCATACTCACCAGATCCACAAATATGCAGCTGAGACCATCCAAACATGCTGCATGAAACTAAGTCACCCGCTCAGGCTGACGTCACCCAGTCTCACCGATATATGTTCTGTGATGTTTTATTTTATGTGATGTTTGAAATTCCTGCTCAGCTATTTCCTATTACTTTGCAACATACACAAAATTCTGAAGCAACTTAGCAAGACAGACAACAGGAATAAACAGTTGACGTTTCAGCTCGAGACCATTCAGTAGGACTGGAAAGGAAGGGGGGGAGATACCAGAATAAAATTGTAGGAGGTAGGGAAGGAGTACAAGCTGACAGGTGATAGGTGAGACCAGGTGAGGGGAAAAGTGGGAAGGTGGGGAGGGGTTATGTAGTGAGAAGTTGGCAGGTTAGATGCAACACCAGTGGAATATAAGGTGTTACTCCTCCAACCAGACAGTGGCTTCACCATGGCAGTGCAGGATGCCACGGACCAACATGTCAGAATGGGAATGGGAAGAAGAATTAAAATGATTGACCATTAGGAAATTCCATCAGTTACGTCTCAGCTCAAAATGTCAATTGTT
This sequence comes from Mobula hypostoma, assembly GCF_963921235.1. Lineage (NCBI taxonomy): Eukaryota > Metazoa > Chordata > Chondrichthyes > Myliobatiformes > Myliobatidae > Mobula > Mobula hypostoma. Next base: position 78,574,215 of record NC_086105.1, on the reverse strand, counting down.
TTATTTCTCCATAGATGCTGCTTCACCTGTTGAGTTCCTCCAGCATTTTATGTGTTACTCTAGATTTCAGAAACTCCTGTATTTATTATTTTCTTCTGTTTATTCTGATAGACATATTACTGCCATTTTTAAACTTTGATTAATCTGCTTAATGGTTTGATGATCTTGTAGAACATACATACTTATAGATCTATACACCAACAAAATAATTACTGGCTTCATGGAAAATCGTTTCAATTATTTTTCTTCAATAAGTATATCAAAACTTTAGAAGTAACACTTTTGTCAGGACTTACTCAAGTGTAGGTACTACTGTGCCCAGAACTCCATAATCACAGGTACATACTATTCAATGGAAGTAGACATTTGCTAAGTAGCAATTCACATCTGCAGATCTGCTCCTCTCTTCAGTCCAAATCTAGAGTTCAATAAGTTTAACTAAAATTTTTGTAAATATTTAGCTCTAGCTTTGCATTAACCTCTTGTTCTCAATCCTTTGATCCTTTTGTTTAGATTTATGATACATTCACACCATACATGCAGAATTTCAGGAGTGCTTGAGAGAGTGAATTGTTGTTAAGTACATCTAACCCAAGGGTCCCCAACCTTTTTTGCACCACGGACCGGTTTAATATTGACAATATTCTTGCAGACCGGCCAGCTGTGGGGGGGGGGGGGGGTGTTCAAGTAGGGTTGACAACTTTCTCACTCCCAAGTAAGGGACATAAGTAGCAGTCAAATACAGGACACTTGTGTTTACCCCGAGAAAGACTACCATAACCATGAAGCCTTGCGCGGGCACCTGTGTGCGCATGCGTGTACGCGCTGATTTTTTTTTTTCTACAAGTCAGTTTTGGCTTAATCTTCCCAGTTCTGTTTGGTGAAACTACACTGTACATACATTATTTCTACTTTATAAAGGCTATGTATTTATCATGTCATTCCTGCTTTTACTATATGTTAGTGTTATTTTAGGTTTTGTGTTATTTGGTATGATTTGGTAGGTTATTTCAAGTTTAACAGTGCATGACAGGGATTGAGGAAGGGTGCAGCTGACTCATATCGTTTCATATCGCCAAATCATATCGTTTCCTAGCGGCCCGGTAGCACATGCTTTGCGGTCCGGTACCGATCCAGGGCCCGGTGGTTGGGGACCACTGATCTAACCTAACGATTGGTTCATTATTGTTACATGAAATGAGATACAGTGAAAAACCTTTGCTTGCATGCCATCAGACAGATCAGGGTAATACAGAAGGAAGAAAAAAGAATGCAGGATATCAGGTCACAGTGATGGAGAAGGTAGAGTGCAAGAAAGTGCAAGAAACATGACAAAGTAGATTAAGAGATCAAGAGTTCAACTTTGCCTCGAAGAGGTCTGTTAAAGAGCCTTAGAACAGCAGGACTGCAGCTGTTCTTGAGCCTAGAGGTACATGCTCCGAAGTTTTTATATCTTCTGCCCAATGGGATGGGAAAGAGGGCCAACATTGTCAACAGATGAATTGCCCATTAGATTCACTTGCTGATTTGCCAATCGGTTATGTTGTGTTGAATCCTGATGGTTATGAGATCCAAAGATTCTTCAGAAGTCAAGAAGGAATATAAAACTAGTTATCTGCAATTATTTTAAGTATTGTAAGAAGGGAAAATGAACAAAAAAGAGGAGCTGAGACATCAAAGAAAAGAGAAATGAAAAATTAGTCATGATCATCTCATACTCAGACTAAAGATGACAAAACTCCAGTGATAAAAATTAACCTATAAACTAGCCAGTTTCAGGTGATGTGACATTTGCTACTAAAAAATGGAAAGTTTCTAGAAGAATGCAGAAGTAATTATACTACAATTACTGTAAATCACAATCATGTGGCTGCAACTCCACGTATAAATCACATAGACATGGCCAAAAGATTCAATTGTCGTTCAGACAAACATCAGAAGGGAGAAGAAATGTGATCTATGAGTCTTTGACTGTGGAATGATTGTTGGTGCCAGAGAGGGTGGTCTGAGTACTCAGAAACTGCTGATCTCCTGGGATATTCACACAGTCTTGAGAGTTTACAGAGAGTGCTGGAAAAAGCAAAACAATACATGTTTCTGATCGCAAACACGAGGAAATCTGCAGATGCTGGAATTTTAAGCAACACACATAAAAGTTGTTGATGAACGCAGCAGGCCAGGCAGCATCTCTAGGAAGAGGTACAGTCAAGCCTCCGGATCCAATATATAATTCTCCATAACTTCAACCACCTCCAACGGGATCCCACCACTAAGCACATCTTTCCCTCCTCCCCTCTCTCTGCTTTCCGCAGGGATCGCTCCCTACCTGACTCCCTTGTCCATTCGTCCCCCCCACCCCTCCCCACCGATCTCCCTCCTGGCACTTATCCTTGTAAGCAGAATAAGTGCTACACGTGCCCTTACACTTCCTCCCTTCCTCCCTCACTACCATTCAGGGCCCCGGACAGTCCTTCCAGGTGAGGCGACACTTCACCTGTGAGTCGGATGGGGTGATATACTGCGTCCGATGCTCCCGATGCGGCCTTCTATATATTGGCGAGACCCGGCGCAGACTGGGAGACGGTTTCGCTGAACACCTACACTCTGTCCGCCAGAGAAAGCAGGATCTCCCAGAGACCACACATTTTAATTCCAGGTCCCATTCCCATTCTGATATGTCTATCCACGGCCTCCTCTACTGTAAAGATGAAGCCACACTCAGGTTGGAGGAACAACACCTTATATCCGTCTGGGTAGCCTCCAACCTGATGGCATGAACACTGACTTCTCAAACTTCCACTAATGCCCCATCTCTCCCTCGTGCCCCATCCATTATTTATTTATATACACACATTCTTTCTCTCTCTCTCCTTTTTCTTCCTCTGTCCCTCTCACTATACCCCTTGCCCATCCTCTGGGCTTTCCTACTCCCCCTTTTCTTTCTCCCTATGCCTCCTGTCCCATGATCCTCTCATATCCCTTTTGCCAATCAACTGTCCAGCTCTTGGCTCCATCCCTCCCCCTCCTGTCTACTCCTATCACTTTGGATCTCCCCCTCCCACTTTCAAATCTCTTACTAGCTCTTCTTTCAGTTAGTCCTGATGAAGGGTCTCGGCCCAAAACGTCGACTGTACCTCTTCTTAGAGATGCTGCCTGGCCTGCTGCATTCACCAGCAACTTTTATGTGTGTTACATGTTTCTGATCGTGTCCACAATATCCTAAAGTGGGAAGGTGAACAGCCAGAGGTTGTGGTACATATTGGTATCAATGACATAGGTAGGAAAAGGGAGGTGGTCCTGAAAACAGACTACAGGAAGTTAGGAAGGAAGTTGAGAAGTAAGACCTCAAAGGTAGTAATCTCGGGATTACTGCCCGTGCCACGTGACGGTGAGTATAGGAATAGAGTGAGGTGGAGGATAAATGCGTGGCTGAGGGATTGGAGCAGGGGGTAGGGATTCAGATTTCTGGATCATTGGGTCCTCTTTTGGGGCAGGCGTGACCTGTACAAAAAGGACGGTTTGCACTTGAATCCAAAGGGGACCAATATTCTGGCAGGGAGATCTACTAAGGCTATTGGGGAGAGTTTAACCAAGAATTGTTGGGGGGGTGGGAACCCAAATGAAGAGACGGAGGAAGAGGTTGTTAGCTCACAAATAGAGAAAGCTTGGAGATAGTGTGAGAGGGAGGATAGGCAGGTGATAGCGAAGGGATGCACTCAGAATGATGGTTTGAGATGTGTCTATTTTAATGCAAGGAGTATCATGAACAAAGTGGATGAGCTTAGAGCATGGATCAGTACTTGGAGCTATGATGTTATGGCTATGACAGGGACCTGGATGGCTCAAGGGCAGAAAAGGCTACTTAGAGTGCCAGGCTTTAGAGGTTTCAGAAAGGACTGGGAGGGAGGCAAAAGCGGTGGGGCGTGGCACTGCTGATCGGAGATAGTGTCATGGCTGCAGAAAAGGAGGAAATCATGGAGGGATTGTTTACTGAGTCTCTGTGGGTGGAAGTTAGAAATAGGAAGGGGTCAATAACTCTATGAGTAATTTTTATAGACCCCCCCCCCCCCCAATAGTAACAGGGACATCGAGGAGCAGATAGGGAGACAGATTCTGGAATGGTGCAATAATAAGGGTTGTCAAGATGGGAGATTTTAATTTCCCCAATATTGACTGGCGTCTCCCAAGAGCAAGGGGTTTAGGTGGGGTGGAGTTTGTTAGGTGTGTTCAGCAAGGTTTCCTGACACAATATGCAGATAAGAGGAGAGGTTGTACTTGATCTGGTATTGGGAAATGAACCTGGTCAGGTGTCATGGCTGTCAGTGGGAGAGCATTTTGGAGATAGTGATCACAATTCTGTCTGCTTTACCAGAGCATTGGAGAGGGATAGGAACAGACAAGTTAAGAAAACATTCAATTGGAGTAAGGGGAAATATGAAGCTATCAGGCAGGAATTTGGAAGTATAAGTTGGGAGCTGATGTTCTCAGGGAAATGTATGGCAGAAATGTGGCAAATGTTCTGCAGATATTTGTATGACATTCTGCATAGGTACGTTCCAGTGAGACAGGGAAAGGGTGGCAGGGTTACGGGAACCATGGTGTACAAAGGCTGTTCAAAATCTAGTCAAGAAGGAAAAAAAGCTTACGAAAGGTTCAAAAACTAGTTAATGATAGAGATCTAGTAAATTGTAAGGCAAGCAGGAGGGGCTTAAGAATGAAATTAGGAGAACCAGAAGAGGCATTGGCAAGCAGGATTAAGGAAAACCCAAACAACAGGAATTCTGCAGATGCTGGAAATTCAAGCAACATCAAAGTTGCTAGTGAACGCAGCAGGCCAGGCAGCATCTCTCGGCTGAGACCCTTCACCAGGGCTAACTGAAGGAAGAGTTAGTAAGAGATTTGAAAGTGGGAGGGGGAGGGGGAGATCCAAAATGATAGGAGAAGACAGGAGGGGGAGGGATGGAGCCAAGAGCTGGACAGTTGATTGGCAAAGGGGATATGAGAGGATCATGGGACAGGAGGCATAGGGAGAAAGAAAAGGGAGAGTAGGAAAGCCCAGAGGATGGGCAAGGGGTATAGTGAGAGGGACAGAGGGAGAAAAAGGAGAGTGAGAGAAAGAATGTGTGTATAAAAATAAATAACGGATGGGGTATGAGGGGGAGGTGGGGCATTAGCGGAAGTTAGAGAAGTCAATGTTCATGCCATCAGGTTGGAGGCTACCCAGACGGAATATAAGTTGTTGTTCCTCCAACCTGAGTGTGGCTTCATCTTTACAGTAGAGGAGGCCGTGGATAGACATGTCAGAATGTGAATGGGATGTGGAATTAAAATGTGTGGCCACTGGGAGATCCTGCTTTCTCTGGTGGACAGAGCGTAGGTGTTCAGCAAAGCGGTCTCCCAGTCTGCGTCGGGTCTCGCCAATATATAGAAGGCCACATCAGGAGCAGCAGACGCAGTATATCACCCTAGCCACACATCGGGAGCACTGGACACAGTATATCACCCCAGCCGGAAAACCCAAAGGCATTCTACAAGACGTGAGAGAATAGGACCAATAAAGTGTGACAGTGGGAAAGTGTGTATGGAACAGGAGGAGATAGTGGAGGCACTTAATGAATACATTGCTTCAGTATTCACTACAGAAAACGACCTTGGCAATTGTAGGGATGATTTACAGCAGACTGAAAAGCTTGAGCATATAGATATTAAGAAAGAGATGTGCTGGAGCTTTTGGAAAGCATCAAGTTGAATAAGTCACCAGGACCGGATGAGATGTACCCCAGGTAACCGTGGGAAGTGACGGAGGAGATTTTTGAGCCTCTGGCAATGATCTTTGGATCACCAATGGGGACTGGAGAGGTTCTGGAGGATTGGAAGGTTGCAGATGTTGTTCCCTTATTGAAGAAAGGGAGTAGAAGTAGCCCAGGAAATTATAGACCAGTGAGTCTTACTTCAGTGGTTGGTAAATTGATGGAAAAGATCCTGAGAGGCTGGACTTATGAACATTTGGAGAGGCATAATATGATTAAGAATAGTCAGCATGGCTTTGTCAAGGGCAGCTCGTGCCTGGCGAGCCTGATTGAATTTTTTGAGGATGTGACTAAACACATTGATGAAGGAAGAGCAGTAGATGTAGTGTATATGGATTTCAGCAAGGCATTTGATAAGGTACCCCATGCCAGGCTTATTGAGAAAGTAAGGAGGCATGGGATCCAAGGGGGCTTTGTTTTGTGGATCCAGAATTGGCCTGCCCACAGAAGGCAAAGAGTGGTTGTAGACAGGTCGTATTCTGCATGGAGGTCAGTGACCAGTGGTGTGCCTCAGAAATCTGTTCTGGGACCCCTTCTTATCATGATTTTTATAAATGACCTGGATGAGGAAGTGGAGGGACGGGTTAGTAAATTTGCTGCTGACACAAAGCAATTTGGTGGTGTTGTGGATAGTGTGGAGGGCTGTCAGAGGTTATAGCGGGACATTGATAGGATGCAAAGCAGAAGTGGCAGATGGAGTTCAACCCAGATAAGTGTGAGGTGGTTCTTTCTGGTGGGTCAAATATGATGACAGAATATAGTATTAATGGTAAGACTCTTGGCAGTGTGGAGGATCAGAAGGATCTTGTGGTCTGAGTCCATAGGACACTCAAAGCTGCTATGCTGGTTGACTCTGTGGTTAAGAAGGCATATGATGCATCGGCCTTCATCAACTGTGGGATTGTGTTTAAAAGCCGAGAGGTAATGTGCAGCTATATAGGACCCAGGTCAGACCCCACTTAGAGTACTGTGCTCAGTTCTGGCCACATCACTACTGGAAGGATATGGAAACTATAGAAAGGGCGCAGAGGAGATTTACAAGGATGTTGCCTGGATTGAGGAGCATGCCTTATGAGAATAGGTTGAACTCGGCCTTTTCTCCTTGGAGTGACGGAGGATGAGAGGTGACCTGATAGAGGTTATAAGATGATGAGAGGCATTGATCATGTGGATAGTCAGAGACTTTCTCCCAGGGCTGAAATGGCTAGCACAAGAGGGCACAGTTTTAAGGTGCTTGGAAGTAGGTACAGAGGAGATGTCAAGGGTAAGTTTTTTACACAGAGAGTGGTGAGTGCATGGAATGGGCTGCCAGCAACTGTGGTGGAGGCAGATATGATAGAGTCTTTTAAGAGACTCCTGGACAGGTATATGGAGCTCAGAAAAATAGAGGGCTATGGGTGACCCTGGGTAATTTCTACAGTAAGTACATGTTCAACACAGCATTATGGGCAGAAGGCCCTGTATCATGCTGTAGGTTTTCCATGTTTCTAGGTTTCTATATCCAGTAAGCAATAGTCCTTTGGTCTAAAGTGCCTTGTTAATGAGAGGGGTCAGAGGAGAATGGCCAGATTGGTTCAAGCTGTCAGGAAGTTGACAGTAGTTCAAATAACCACAGATAACAAGAGTGGTCTGCAGAAGAGCTTATCTGAACACACAACACTTCGAACTTTGAAGCTGATGAGCCACAGCAGCAGAAGGCCACGAACATACACTCTGTGGCCACTTTATTAGGTAGAGGAGGTGTTGTGTAAAGTGGCTAGTGAGTATATATTTACCACAGTGCACACAGCTTTATCATTGATTATAAAAATCCACAAGCATCATGTTTTTATTTTGGATTCTTCACTGCTTTGTAGAAAAGTGCCGATTAAATGTTGGAATGTTAATGCACACACTTCCTGTTTCTGAAAATGATGCTTTTGGCTGCAACAATCCCCTGTGCTGCTGTTCAACAACACACATAAAAGTTGCTGGTGAACGCAGCAGGCCAGGCAGCATCTCTAGGAAGAGGAACAGTCGACGTTTTGTGCTGAGACCCTTTGTCAGGACTAACTGAAAGATGAGCTAGTAAGAGATTTGAAAGTGGGAGAGGGAGGGGGAGATCCGAAATGATAGAAGACAGGAGGGGGAGGGATGGAGCCAAGACAGAGGGATGGACAGTTGATTGGCAAAAGGGACATGAGAGGATCATGGAACAGGAGGCCTAGGGAGAAAGAAAAGGGGCAGGGGGAGGGGGGAGGTGTACCTACATTGTTGGACCTGCTGTTCAACAGCTAGGTCCACTCTCAGTCTGATGTCTGACATGCATCCAGCAATGCAGAATTGGATACCTAAGATTATAAGAGGAATAGATAGGGCAGATAGTCAAAATCTCTATTCCCATGGTAGGGTTATCAAAAATAAAAAGACGTATGTTTAAAAGTGAGCGGTGGGAAACAGAAGATCTTAGGGGTAAGTTGTACAAAGGAGCACCTGGAGAAACGCACACAGTCATGGAGAGAAGTTATTGGGTATATTTAAAGGGGAGCTTGATAGCTTTGTAATTAGAAGGGTGTTAAAGGTTATGGGAAAAGACAGGAGAATGGGGCTGAGAGGGATAATAAATCAGCCATGATGCAATAGTGGAACAGACCCAAAGGGGAAAATGGACTAATTTTGTTCCTGTGTCTTACGGTCTTAAATAGGCAAGGCATAGAAGATCTTAATATGGACAAATAGGATTAATATAAAAGGCTAAAAATGTTAGCATAGATGAATTGTACTGAAGTACAACTCGATGACTCTATTTGACAAAGAACAATCTACTGTCCATAAACTTTTCCACTGAACTATGTAGCTAGACTGTTAATTAAATCCCAGAGGGATAAAATAAAATCACATGTTCCAGATGGAAGTTGTAACAACACCAAATATTGCTTTTTTCCCATCTCCACAGCTGTTCATGGCAATTCAACATTGCCAAGTTGTGACAGTTAGCAAAATGTTCACAACATTTTCTGCCACTCTAGATCCATTCTCCTTGCTGGGATATATCTTCTGGCATCCTCATTTGGTATTTATCACTCTTCCCCAATGGCACTTTAGAATTTGGTGTCTTCAGTGCCGAACCACACTACAGTTAGTCCCTTTCTCCATATCTCAAAAAAGTGTAATATGCAAGGCATCCCTCCTAATTCTCTCTGCATATCTATATCTGTTTCTATTATTAGAAGGTGTCTACAAACAATTATAATCCAAACATTGACCATCCCTTTTGCTTCCACACATGCTGAGTGTCCTGCTGAGTTAAGAACATAGATTATAGAACTTTCCCTAATCTGAGGAAAGACATCCTTGCCATAGAGGGAGTACAAAGAAGGTTCACCAGATTGATTCCTGGGATGGCAGGACTTTCATATGAAGAAAGACTGGATGAACTGGGCTTGTACTCGTTGGAATTTAGAAGATTGAGGGGGGATCTGATTGAAACGTATAAGATCCTAAAGGGATTGGACAGGCTAGATGCAGGAAGATTGTTCCTGATGTTGGGGAAGTCCAAAACAAGGGGCCACAGTTTGAGGATAGAGGGGAAGCCTTTTAGGACCGAGATTAGGAAAAACTTCTTCACACAGAGAGTGGTGAATCTGTGGAATTCTCTGCCACAGGAAACAGTTGATGCCAGTTCATTGGCTATATTTAAGAGGGAGTTAGATATGGCCCTTGTGGCTACGGGGGTCAGGGGGTATGGAGGGAAGGCTGGGGCGGGGTTCTGAGTTGGATGATCAGCCATGATCATAACAAATGGCGGTGCAGGTTCGAAGGGCCGAATGGCCTACTCCTGCACCTATTTTCTATGTTTCTATGTTTCTATTACAGCACAGTACAGGCCCTTCAGCCCACAATGTTGTGCCGACCGTTTAACCTACTCTAAGATCAATCTAACTTCACGCCTACATAGCCCTCCATTTTTCTATCATCCATGTACCTATCTAAGAGTATCCTAAATGTCCCTAATATTCCACCAGCAGTTTGATTTTTATCCTTAGTATCTACCTCTTTAGAAGTACTTTTGATTCCAATAGCTATCTACGTTTATATTTGACTTGGTGTCAAATTATGTTTGAGAACTTTCTAGCAAAGAGCCCTCCTCAATCTGGAGCATTTGAGGTGCTATGCAAATACAGTTTGTCGCTGCTGGTCTATCCAGCATTGACTGATCTCAAGTAGAGAAGCAAGATTCCATGGGTTTCATTAGCTCTGTGAGTGGCAGTTGGCATAACACACAGTAGCCTAGTGTTTAGTGTAATGCAGGTGTGACAAGAATACACATAGATGTTAGCTGTCCTGTGTGATCAGCAGTTGGTCTGCCACCTGTCTTCGGGAGAAGAGAGATAAGGAAGACAATGGAGCAGCATTTGGAGATGTGTAATGAAGGGACGGGAGAGAGAGCTGTCTAGAGCAGCTTCCCCTTTGAACCCTGAACTGTTTGAAGTGATGGACAGGCAATACCCCAGCAGGGGGATAAAAAGGGACAGGTTCGCTAAGGCAGGACACACACACGACACCCGAGGTAACAAGACCCTGGAAGCGGTGCACCTCTCACAAGTCGGTGGGAAGCTTTTTGGACGGCTGATCGCAGGATCAAGCCTTAGACGCTCAGGGTGGAAAGGTACGATCAGCGGAAACCTGGTGTGTGTCCGCCCTTGCCTGGGTGCTGGGTTCACTGCAGAGGATCGACCGCATCTGGAGGAGGGGTCACAGTCGGTGACCTCAGGTGACATCACAAAGGACTCACCCGAAAGCTGCTTGTGAGCAATATCGCCGGTCTGTGAGTGGAAGCCGTTCTGAGTGATCAGTCGTTCTCGTTCTCTCTCTCCCTCCCCTCACGTTGTCCATCACCATGGCAACGATTACTGCGAACTGAACTAAATTGGACTGAACTTTGTGTCACTTTGAAATTGGTCATTTACCCCTAGACAACGATAGAGCTTGATTGATCCTGTTATCTTAATTCTGTGCACATGTGTGTTTATCATTGCTGAACTGTTGCATTTATTATCCTTTCGATTACTGTGTTGCTTGTTTCTTTAATAAAACTTTCTTAGTTCTAGTAATCCAGACTCCAACTGAGTGATCCATTTCTGCTGGTTTGGCAACCCAGTTACGGGGTACGTAACATAAGTTACCTCTGTGAGTGGTGGTTTGCGTAACATAGTCATAGTCATAGTCATAGTCATACTTTATTGATCCCGGGGGAAATTGGTTTTCGTTACAGTTGCACCATAAATAATAAATAGTCATAGAACCATAAATAGTTAAATAGTAATATGTAAATTATGCCAGTAAATTATGAAATAAGTCCAGGACCAGCCTATTGGCACAGGGTGTCTGACCCTCCAAGGGAGGAGTTGTAAAGTTTGATGGCCACAGGCAGGAATTACATCCTATGACGCTCTGTGCTACATCTTGGAGGAATGAGTCTCTGGCTGAATGTACTCCTGTGCCCACCCAGTACATTATGTAGTGGATGGGAGACGTTGACCAAGATGGCATGTAACTTAGACAGCATCCTCTTTTCAGACACCACCGTCAGAGAGTCCAGTTCCTTACCCACAACATCACTGGCCTTAAGAATAAGTTTGTTGATTCTATTGGTGTCTGCTACCCTCAGCCTGCTGCCCCAGCACACAACAGCAAACATGATAGCACTGGCCACCACAGACTCGTAGAACATCCTCAGCATCGTCCGGCAGATGTTAAAGGACCTCAGTCTCCTCAGGAAGTAGAGATGGCTCTGACCCTTCTTGTAGAGAGCCTCAGTGTTCTTTGACCAGTCCAGTTTATTGTCAATTCGTATTTCCAGGTATTTGTAATCCTCCAAAATGTCCACACTGACCCCCTGGATGGAAACATGGGTCACCGATACCTTAGCTCTCCTCAGGTCTACCACCAGCTCCTTAGTCTTTTTCACATTAAGCTGCAGATAATTCTGCTCACACCATGTGACAAAGTTTCCTACAGTAGCCCTGTACTCAACCTCATCTCCCTTGCTGATGCTTCCAACTATGGCAGAGTCATCCGAAAATTTCTGAAGATGACAAGACACTGTGCAGTAGTTGAAATCTGAGGTGTAAATGGTGAAGAGAAAGGGAGACAAGACAGTCCCCTGTGGAGCCCCAGTGCTGCTGATCATTCTGTCAGACACACAGTGTTGCAGGCACACGTACTGTGGTCTGCCAGTCAGGTAATCAAGAATCCATGATACCAGGGAAGCATCCACCTGCATCGCTGTCAGCTTCTCCCCCAGCACAGCAGGGTGGATGGTGTTGAATGCACTGGAGAAGTCAAAAAACATGACCCTCACAGTGCTCGCTGGTTTGTCCAGGTGGGCGTAGACACGGTTCAGCTGGTAGACGATGGCATCCTCAATTCCTAGTCGGGGCTGGTAGGCGAACTGGAGGGGATCTAAGTGTGGCCTGACCATAGGCCGGAGCAGCTCCAGAAAAAGTCTCTCCAGGGTCTTCATGATGTGAGAGGTCAAAGCCACTGGTCTGTAATCATTGAGGCCGCTGGGGCGTGGCGTCTTCGGCACAGGGACGAGGCAGGACGTTTTCCACAGTACAGGAACCCTCCAGAGCCTCAGGCTCAGGTTGAATACATGGCAAAGTACTCCAGATAGCTGAGGGGCACAGGCTTTGAGCACCCTGGTACTGACACCATCCGGTCCTGCAGCCTTGCTTGGGTTGAGACGTTTCAGCTGTCTTCTCACCTGTTCAGCTGTGAAGCCCACCGTGGTGGTTTTGTGTGGGGAAGGGGTATAGTCATGAGAGCAGGGTGGGAGACTGTTAGGAGGGGTAGGAGGGGAAAGTGGAATATGTGTTGATTGGGGGCCGACAACAGATGGCTCATGTGGGGGATGGGCAGGGGCCACAATGTCAAATCTGTTAAAGAACAGGTTAAGTTCATTGGTCCTGTCCACACTGCCCTCAGCTCCTCTGTTGCTAGTTTGCCAGAACCCAGTGATGGTCCTCATCCCCCTCCAGACCTCTCTCATGTTGTTCTGCTGGAGTTTCCACTCAAGCTTCCTCCTGTACCTGTCTTTAGCCTCCCTGATCCTGGCTTTCAGGTCCCTCTGTATTGCCCTCAGCTCCTCCCTATTTCCATCTCAAACACCCTCATAGGAACACATAGTAGCCTAGTGTTTGGTGTAATGCAGGTTACCTCTGTGAGTGGCGGTTGGTGTAACACACAATAGCCTAACGTTTAGTGTAATGCACGTTCAGTTCCACCACGGTCTGTCAGGAGCTGGTGCATTTTCCCTGTCACCCTTGCGGGTTAGCAGGTTAATTGGTCACATGACTATAATGAGTGGTGTGGGCCAATTCGGCTGTAAGATTGTGTTGTATTTCGACATAATAAATAGATAAACAATTAATGGTATGTGTGGATAAATAGATAGACTGACAGATAAATGCTGGAAGAACTCAGCAGGTCAGGCAACAACTAAGTTTCAGGCTGAGAGCCTTCATTCTGACTGGAAAGGGAGGGACAGGAGCCAGAATGAAAAGGCAGATGGAGGGGAAGAAGCATCAGCTGGCAGGTGGTAGGGGAATCCAGACGTGGGCCAGCGAAGACAGAAAAGCAGGAGAGGGGGGCAGAAAGAATACATAATGAGAAGCTGGGAGTTGATAGATGGACTAGGCAGATGGCTGAAGAACAGTAAATCTCATTGGAGAGCACTAGGAACAAAGGGTGGGAGGTGGGAAAACAGAGGGATGAAGGTGAAGACATGAGGGTTGGAGTGGGGAAAGAGAAGGGCTTGATGGACCACATGGATGATGGACAATGGGATGAGAGAGGTAGAAGCAGAGGAGTTGTTACTGGAATTTAGAGAAATCAGGTTGGAGACAATTCAGAAAGAAAATGAGGTGTTGCTTCTCCACTCTGCGAGAGCCCTCAGCATGGCAACAGAGGAGATCATGGACAGACGAGTCTCTGTGGGAAAGGCAAGTGGAATAAAAATGGCTGACTACTGGGACATCTTGGCTGTTGTGCCAAACAAAACAAAGATGCTCAGAGAAGCAATCACTCAGTCTGCGTCAGGCCTCACCAATGTGATGAAAGCAACATTGGAAAAATGTTTGCAATAAATTACATTGATAGATTCACATTTTTTTTAATACTTTAGGATGGATTCACATTTGAAGTGCCCTGAGTGATTGTTTAGAGCGCTGAATGGTGGTACTAGAGGAGGCGTAGGGGCAGGTGTAACACCGAGCATGGTTGCAGGGATGAGTGCCTGGAGGAGGATCAATGGGAAGGAAAAAGTGGACAAGGAAGTGATAGAGAGAACAATCCCTGTGGGAAGTGGCAAGGGGAGTGAAAGATGTACCTGACAGTAGGATCCTATTGGAGATAGAGGAAGTTGTGGAGAATGATATAAGGCCATATGGTCATAAGATATAGGAGCAGAATTAGGCCATTTGGCCCATCAAATCTGCTCTGCCATTTCATCGTGGCTGATCCAATTTTCCTCTCAGCCCCCATCTCCTGCCTTCGCCCTGTATTCCTTCATGTCCTGACCAATCAAGAATCGATCAACCTCTGCCTTAAATATACCCAGTGAATTGGTCTGCACAGCTGTCTGTGGCAACAGATTCCACTTATTCACCACTCTCTGCCTAAAGAAATTCCTCCTTATCTGTGTTCAAAATGGGTGCCCCTCTATTCTGAGGTGGTGTCCTCTGGTCTTAAACTCCCCACCCTAGGAAACATACTCTCCACATCTACTCTATCAAAGACTTTCAAATTTTGATAGGTTTCAAAGAGATCCCCCCACATTCCTCTGAATTCCAGTGAGTACAGGCCCAAAGTCACCAAGCACTCCCTATATGATAAGCTTTTCAATCCCAGAATCATTTTCGTGAATCTCTTTTGAACCCTCCCCAATGTTAGCACATCCCTTTCTTAGATATAGGGAGGCCTCACCAGTGCTTTATAAAGTCTCAACATTACATCCTTGCTTTTATATGCTAGTCCTCTTGATATGAATGCTAACATTGCATTTACCTTCCTCACTACTGACTGAACTTGCAACTTATACTTCAGGGAATCCTGCACAGGGACTCTCAAATCTCTTTGTACCTCAGATTTTTGAATTTTCTCTCGATTTAGAAAATAGTCAACACTTCAATTTTTTTATACCAAAGTGCATGATCATTCATTTTTTTTGGCCACACATTTTAATTCCACATCCCATTCCCATTCTGACATGTCTATCCACGGCCTCCTCTACTGTAAAGATGAAGCCACACTCAGGTTGGAGGAACAACACCTTATATTCCGTCTGGGTAGCCTCCAACCTGATGGCATGAACATCGACTTCTCTAACTTCCGCTAAGGCCCCACCTCCCCCTCGTACCCCATCTGTTACTCATTTTTATGCACACATTCTTTCTCTCACTCTCCTTCTTCTCCCTCTGTCCCTCTGAATATACCTCTTGCCCATCCTCTGGGTCACCCCCCCTTGTCTTTCTTCCCGGACCTCCTGTCCCATGATCCTCTCGTATCCCCTTTTACCTATCACCTGTCCAGCTCTTGGCTCTATCCCTCCCCCTCCTGTCTTCTCCTATCATTTTGGATCTCCCCCTCCCCCTCCAACCTTCAAATCCCTTACTCACTCTTCCTTCAGTTAGTCCTGATGAAGGGTCTCGGCCTGAAACGTCGACTGCACCTCTTCCTACAGATGCTGCTTGGCCTGCTGCGTTCACCAGCAACTTTGATGTGTGTTGCTTGAATTTCCAGCGTCTGCAGAATTCCTGTTGTTTGCATGATCATTCACTTCCCAACATTATATTCGAACTGCCACTTCTTTGCTTATTCTCCTGATCTGTCTTGACCTTCTGTGATCACTCTGCTTCCTTAACACTACCTGCCCCTTGACCTATCTTTGTATCATCCGCAAACTTAACTATAAAGGCCTCAATTCCATCATCTAAATCATTGACTTGTAACGTAAAAAGAATCAGTCCCAACACAGAGCCCTGTGGAACACCACTAGTCACCAGCAGCCAATTAGAAAAGGCTCCCTTTATTACCACTCTTTGCCTCCTGCCAATCAGACAATGCTCTATCCATGCTAGTATCTTTCTTGTAATACCATTGGCTCTTAACTTGTTAAGCAGCTTCATGTATGGCACCTTGTCAAAGGCTTTCTGAAAATCCAAGCGCATGACATCTGATTCTCCTCTGTCTATCTTGCTTATTGTTTCTTCAAAGAATTCCAACAGCTTTGTCAGGCAAGGCCTTCCCATAAGTAAACCATGCTGACTCTGGCCTATTTTATCAAGTGGCTCCAAGTACCCTGAAACCACATACTTAACAACATCTTCCCAACCAATGAGGTCAGGCCACCTGGCCTATAATTTCCTTTCTTCTACTTCTCTCCCTTATTGAAGAGGGGAGTGATATTTGCAATTTTTCAGCCCTCTGGAACCATGCCAGAATGAATTGATTCTTGAAAGATCATTACTTATGTCTCCACAATCTCTTCAGGCACCTCTTTCTGTACACCACTTGGGCCAGGTGACTTATCTACCTTCAGACCTTTTAGTTTCCCAAGAATCTTCTTTCTAGTAATGGTAACTTCACACACTTCATGACCCCTGACACCTAGAACTTCCACCATACTGCTCGTGTCTTCCACAGTGAAGTTTGATGCAAAATACTTATTCAGTTCATTCACCAGCATTACGACCTCTCCAGCAACATTTTCCAGTTGTCCAATATCCACTGTTGCCTCTCTTTTGCACTTCATATATCTGAAGAAAATTTTAGTATCCTCTTTAATATTATTGCCTAGCTTACCTTTGTATTCCATCTTATCCTTCTTTATGACTTCTCAATTGCCTTTTGTTGGTTTTTAAAAACTTCCCAATCCATTAAATTTCCACTAACCTTTTCTCTATGACCTGCCCTCTCTTTGGCTTTTATGTTGGCTTTGACCTCCATTGTTAGCTACAGTCGTGTCATCCTGCCTTTAAGAATACTTCTTCTTCATTGGAATGTACCTATCCTGTACTTTCTGAATTGCTCCCAGAAATTCCAGCCATTACTCTGCTGTCATCCCTGCTATATTCCTTTTCCAATCAATTTTGGCCATCTCCTCTCTCATGCCTCTGTAATTCCCTTTTCTCCACTGTAATACTAATACATCTGACTTTAATTTCTCCTTCTCAAGTAGCAGGATGAATTCTACCATATTATGATCACTTTTCGTAAGGGTTTCTTCGCCGTAAGCTCTCTAATCAACTCAGGTTCATTGTACTACGCCCAATAGTTGATCCCCAAGTGAGCTCAACCCCACGCTGCTCTAAAGGCAGAGGGAAGAGGTGGAGCAGCATGATAACACTGCTAAACGGCGACTCCCTTGCTTGCATTTCAGAAACAGCTCTATTTCCATCTTTAATTTTCTCTTTCAGGGTTCTTTTAAAGACCCTGACCTGGAGTTACACGCTGACTATGGTTCTTTGGGATCGACTCTCGGAGTTTCATGACTGGCCGTTGTTCGGCAAGCCAAAGGGTCTGGCTCAGCTTTGGAAGCCTAGGATCTTGGAGCCCTGGAGACAGGCAGATCGAAGGTCGGTGTCACAGCAGGAGACCCGTGTGCTGTCGGGAGAGTCTGAATATCTGCAGCTGTATGCCCAGAGACTCGAGATTTTTGGGCACAGAGCTCGAAAAAAACAACGTGGTGGACTTTTAACATTGTAAACCAGTGAGTTGTTTGTTATGTCTCCCCTCTTGCTGTGAAAATGGAGACACCTCTTTCTCCCTTATTAGGGAGAGAGAGGCCTGTGGTATGTCGAATACTGGGTGAAACGCAAGTCTTTAGGGTAACTGTAGGTCTGTGTCTTTGTTGTTGCTTTGTTCACGATTGAGTGCTCTGCGGCAGGTGCCGATGCTTTTTTGCCGGTGGGGGGAGGGGTGCTTGCTGCCAGTTATGTGCAGGAGGGGGGAGCTGGGGAGGACTTTGGCATTCATTCTTTAGGGCACTCCTGTTTTCGTGGATGGTTGTGAAGAAAAACCATTTCAGGATGTATATTATATACGTTTCTCTGACATTAAATGTACCTTTGAAAACTTTGAAATGCCATCTCGTAGGTATTCTACAAACTCCCCCTCGGAGATCCAGCACCAACTTGATTTTCCCAATCTATCTGCATAATGAAATCCCCCATAACTATCATAACATTGTCCTTTTGACATGCATTTTCCATCTCCTCTTGTAATTTGTAGTCCACATTTTTACTACTGTTTGGAGGTCTGTATATAACTCCTATCAGGGTCTATTTGTCCTTACAGTTTCTTAGCTCTACCCACAATGATTCTCTACCTATCAATCCTATGTCACCTCTTTCTAAATATTTGATTTCATTTTTTACCAACAGAGCCACAACAACTCCTCTGCATACCTATCTGTCCTTTTGATACAATATGTATCCTTGGACATTAAACTCCCAGTTATAATCTTTCAGCCATGACTCAGTGATGCCCAGAATGTCATATATGCCAATCTGTAACTGTGCTACAAGTTCATCCACCTTGTTCCAATATCCTTGCTGGCTGGTTTGCTATTGCTGTTTTGGAGGATTGAAGTAATTTGGCAGTGGTATGGGAAACAGAGTGATAGAGCTGAGGATGGGGTAATTGGCTTACAAACAGAGGCAGTATGTAGTGAGACTGCTGCTGAGGAGAGGCTGATGATCAGGCAAAATTGTAGTAAATGGGATGACTTGCAATGTAAAAGAGGGACAAAATTGAAAAGGGGGTAATGAATACTGGACTGAAGGTGTTATATTGAAATGCACGCAGTATATTCTGTTGTTTCAGAGGGCCCTATTGTAGTATTCCCCCATGTTCCTCATCCACCTCCTGTCCCATGGGGCTCAAGTCCCACATGTGGGGTATGGGAACGTCTGGTCTCCTGCCTCAGGTGTGTAGGAGCAGGCATCCACCAGCATGTTGGTGAGGCTCCCACATCCCAAACATCCGAATGACATAGGTAGAAAGGTAGAAAGGGGGAAGAGGTCCTATGCGGTGAGTATAGGGAGTTAGTGAAGAGGTTGAAGTGCAGGGCTCCAGGGTAATGATCTCCACATTACTCCAAGCACCATCTGCCAGTCAGAGCAGGATCAGGATGACAGTACAGATGAATGAGTGGCTGAGAAAGTGCTACCAGGGCAGGGTTTCACTTTTCTGGATCATTGGGATCTCTTCTGGGGAAGGTATGATCTGTTCAAAAAGGACAGGTTACACCTGAACCTAAGGGGACCAATATGCTTGTGGGCAGGTTTGTTAGAGCTATTGGGGAGGGTTTACTCTCATTTGGCAGGGGGATGGGAACCTGAGTGGTAAGGCTGAGGATGGGGCAGTTCATATGCAAGTCAATGCATTGTGCAGTGAGACTGTAAGGAAAGACAGGCAGATGACAGGGCATAATTGCAGTCAGTTGTATAACATGGGGCAAAAACTGAAAAGTGTGATGAATGCAGGTCTGAAGGTGGCATATTTAAATGCATGCAGTATATGGAATAAGGTAGATGATATTGTAGTGCAGTTAGAAATTGGAAGGTGTGACATTGTGGGTTGTACTGAGTCATGACTGAAAAGGGATCATAGTTGGGAACTAGCATCCAAGGGTTGAGAGGACAGGCAGGTAGGCAGAGAGGTGGGATAATTCTGTTGGTAAAAAATGAAATCAAATCCTTAGGAAGAGATGACATAGGATTGGAAGCTGCAGAGTCCTTTGGGCAGAGTTAAGAAACTGCAAGAGTAAAAACATCCCGATAGGGGTTATTCGCAGGCTTCCAAATCGTAGCCAGGGAGAGTGATATAAATTACAATAGAAGATAGAAAAGGGATGTACCAAGGGCAATGTTACAATAGACATGGGGGAGTTCAATATGCAAGTCGATTGGGAAAATTAGGTAGCTGCTGGATCCCAAGGAGAGGGAATTTGTAGAATGCCTATGAGGTGGCGTTTTAGAGCAGTGTGGAGTTGGCCCTATGAGCAGAAAGGTAATTCTGGGTTTGGTGTCGTGCAATGACCCAGATTTGATTAGGGAGTTTAAAGTAAAGGAACCCTTGGGGGACAGTGATCATAATACGATAGAATTCACTCTGCAGTTTGAGAGGGAAAAGATGAAGTCAGATGTATTACAGTGGAGAAAAAGGAATTACAGAGGTATGAGAGAGGAGCTGGCAAAAGTTGAGTGGAAGGGGACACTATCAGTGATGATGGCAAAACAGAAATGGCTGGAGTTTCTAAGAGAAATACAGAAGGTGAAGGATAGATACATCCCAAAGATGAAGAAGTATTCTAAAGGGAGGATGAGGCAACTGTGTCTGACAAGGTAAGTCAAAGACAGTATAAAAAACAAAAGAGAGGGCATATAATAGAGCAAAAATGAGGGGGAAGTTGGGGGATTAGGAAGCTTTTAAAAACCATCTAAAGGCAACCAAAAAACCCATAAGGAGAGAAAAGATGAAATATGAAGATAAGCTGGCCAATAATATAGAGGATACAAAAAAAATTTTTCTAGATATATAAATAGTAAGAGGGGCGAGAATCAATATCAGACTGTGGGAAAAAGATGCTGGAGAGGTTGAAAGGGGAGAAAGATATGTACCAATAAGTGCAAATAAATTCTTCTGCAGCTTACAGAGGGGTCCGGGTATCGATTATAACCAAAGTTTCCATGACAGACTCCACCATCTACAACATTACTAATAAAATATGCATTTTGCATTAGTCTTCACTGTGGAAGACACAAGCAGGATGCCAGAAATTCGAGAATGACAGGCACAGAAGTAAGTGTAGCTGCTATTACTAAGGAGAAGGTGCTTGGGAAGCTGAAAGGACTGAAGGTAGATAAGACTCATGGACAAGATGGTGTACACCCCAAGTTTCTGAAAGATGTGGTCGAAGAGATTGTGGAGGCATTAATAATGATCTTTCAAGAATCACTAACTTCGAGAATGGTTCTGGAGGACTGGAAAATTGCAAATGTCACTCCACTCTTCAAGAAAGGAGGGAGGCAGAAGAAAGGAAATTATAGGCCAGTTAGTCTGACTTCTGTGGTTGGGAAGAGGTTGGAGTCTAATATTAAGGATAAAATTTTGGGATATTTTGAGGCACATGGTAAAGTAGGCCAAAGTCATAGTTGTTTCCTTAAAGGGGCAATTTGCCTGATAAATCTGTTGGAATTCTTTGAGGAAATAGCAGCTAAAATAAACAAAGGAGAGTCAGTGGATGTTGTTTACTTGGATTTCCAGAAGGCCTTTGACAAGGTGCGACATGAGGCTGCTTAACAAGACGAAAGCCATGGAATTACAGGAAAGACACTAATATGGATAGGAGACTGGCCGATTGACAGGAGGCAAAGAGTAGGAATAAAGGTGGCCTATTCCTCTTGGCTGCTGGTGACCAGTGGATTTCCGTAGGGGTCAGTACTGGGGTCATTTCTTTTCACATTATATGCCAACAATTTGGATGGTGGAATTGATGGCTTTGTGATCAAGTTTCCAGATGATACAAGGCAGGTGGAGCGGCAGGTAGTGCTAAGGAAGAAGTGACTCTGTGGAAGGACTTGGGCAGATTGGGAGAATGGGCAAAGAGATGGCAGATTAAATACAGTATAGGGAAGGGTATAGTCATGTACTTTGGTAGAAAGAATAAACATAGAACCTAGAACATAGAACATATAGCATAGAATAGTATAGCACACAGTACAGGCCCTACGGCCCACAATGTTCTGCCGACCCTTAAAGCCTGCCTCCCATATAACCCCCCACCTTAATTTCCTCCATATACCTGTCCAGTAGTCTCTTAAATTTCATGAGTGTACCTGCCTCCACTACTGACTCAGGCAGTGCATTCCACGCACCAACCACTCTGAGTAAAAAACCTTCCTCTAATATCCCCCTTGAATTTCCCACCCCTTACCTTAAAGCTATGTCCTCTTGTACTGAGCAGTGGTGCCCTGGGGAAGAGGCGCTGGCTATCCACTCTATCTATTCCTCTTATTATCTTGTACACCTCTAACATGTCTCCTCTCATCCTCCTTCTCTCCAAAGAGTAAAGCCCTAGCTCCCTTAATCTCTGATCATAATGCATACTCTCTAAACCAGGTAGCATCCTGGTAAATCTCCTCTGTACCCTTTCCAATGCTTCCACATCCTTCCTATAGTGAGGCGACCAGAACTGGACACAGTACTCCAAGTGTGGCCTAACCAGAGTTTTATAGAGCTGCATCATTACATCGCGACTCAAACTCTATCCCTCGACTTATGAAAGCTAACGCCCCATAAGCATTCTTAACTACCCTATCCACCTGTGAGACAACTTTCAGGGATCTGTGGACATTTACCCTGAGATCTCTCTGCTCCTCCACACTACCAAGTATCCTGCCATTTACTTTGTACTCTGCTTTGGAGTTTGTCCTTTCAAAGTGTACCACCTCACACTTCTCCGGGTTGAACTCCATCTGCCACTTCTCAGCCTACTTTTGCATCCTATCAATGTTTCTCTGCAATCTTTGACAATCCTCTACACTATCTACAATACCACCAACCTCTGTGTCATCTGCAAACTTGCCAACCCACCCTTCTACCCCCACATCCAGGTCGTTAATAAAAATCACGAAAAGTAGAGGTCCCAGAACAGATCCTTGTGGGAAACCACTAGTCACAATCCTCCGATATGAATGTACTCCCTCCACCACGACCCTCTGCCTTCTGCAGACAAGCCAATTCTGAATCCACCTGGCCAAACTTCCCTGGATCCCATGCCTTCTGACTTTCTGAATAAGCCTACCATGTGGAAGCTTGTCAAATGCCTTACTAAAATCCATATAGATCACAACCACTGCACTACCCTCATCTATATGCTTGGTCACCTCCTCAAAGAACTCTATCAGGCTGGTTAGACACGATCTTCCCTTCACAAAGCCATGCTGACTGTCCCTGATCAGACCATGATTCTCTAAATGCTCATAGATCCTATCCCTAAGAAACTTTTCCAACAGCTTTCCCACCACAGAGGTAAGGCTCACTGGTCTATAATTACCCGGACTATCCCTACTACCTTTTTTGAACAAGGGGACAACATTCGCCTCCCTCCAATCCTCCGGTACCATTTCCGTGGACAACGAAGACATAAAGATCCTAGCCAGAGGCTCAGCAATCTCCTCCCTCGCCTCGTGGAGTGGCCTGGGGAATATTCCATCAGGCCCCAGGGACTTATCCGCCCTAATGTATTTTAACAACTCCAACACCTCCTCTCCCCTAATATCAACATGTTCCAGAACATCAACCTCACTCATATTGTCCTCACCATCATCAAGTTCCCTCTCATTGGTGACTACCGAAGAAAAGTATTCATTGAGGACCTCGCTCACTTCCACAGCCTCCAGGCACATCTTCCCACCTTTATCTCTAATCGGTCCTACCTTCACTCCTGTTATCCTTTTTTTCTTCACATAATTGAAGAATGCCTTGGGGTTTTCCTTTACCCTACTCGCCAAGGCCTTCTCATGCCCCCTTCTTGCTCTTCTCAGCCCCTTCTTAAGCTCCTTTCTTGCTTCCCTATATTCCTCAATAGACCCATCTGATCTTTGCTTCCTAAACCTCATGTATGCTGCCTTCTTCCACCTGACTAGATTCTCCACCTCACTTGTCACCCATGGTTCCTTCACCCTACCATTCTTTATCTTCCTCACCGGGACAAATTTTTCCCTAACATCTTGCAAGACATCTCTAAACATCGACCACATGTCCATAGTACATTTCCCTGCAAAAACATCATCCCAACTCACACCCGCAAGTTCTAGCCTTATAGCCTCATAATTTGCCCTTCCCCAATTAAAAATTTTCCTGTGCTCTCTGATTCTATCCTTTTCCATGATAATGCGAAAGGCCAGGGAGCGGTGGTCACTGTCCCCCAGATGCTCACCCACTGAGAGATCTGTGACCTGACCCGGTTCGTTACCTAGTACGAGATCTGGTATGGCATTCCCCCTAGTCGGTCTGTCCACATACTGAGACAGGAATCCATCCTGGACACACTTAACAAACGCTGCCCCATCTAAACCCTCGGAACTAATCAGATGACAATCAATATTAGGGAAGTTAAAGTCACTCATGATAACAACCCTGTTATTTTTGAACCTTTCCAAAATCTGCCTCCCAATCTGCTCCTCTGTATCTCTGCTGCTACCAGGGGGCCTATAGAATACTCCCAATAGAGTAACTGCTCCCTTCCTGTTCCTGACTTCCACCCATACTGACTCAAAAGGGGATCCTGCTACATTACCCACTCTTTCTATAGCTGTAATCGTATCCCTGACCAGTAATGCCACCCCTCCTCCCCTTCCCCACCCCACCCCCGCATTCCTTTTAAAGCACTGAAATCCAGGAATATTGAGAATCCATTCCTGCCCTGGTGCCAGCCAAGTCTCTGTAATGGCCAATACATCATAATACCATGTATGTATCCAAGCTCTCAGTTCATCACCTTAGTTCCTGATGCTTCTTGCATTGAGGTACACACACTTCAGCCCTTCTACCTTACTGTCTTTACACTGTTTATTCTGCTTCTCTTTCCTCAAAGCCTCTCTATATGTTAGATCTGGCTTTACTCCATGCACTTCTTTCACTGCTCTATCGCTCTGGATCCCATCCCCCTTGCAAATTAGTTTAAACCTTCCCAAACCATGCTAGCAAACCTACCTGCAAGGATATTGCTCCCCCTCGAGTTCAGGTGCAACCCATCCAATCTGTACAGGTCCCACCTTCCCCAGACGAGATCCCAATGGTCCAAAAATCTAAAACCCTGCTCCCTGCACCAACTCCTCAGCCACGCATTCAACTGCCATCTCCTCCAATTCTTACAATCACAGTCACGTAGCACTGGCAGCAATCCTGAGAATGCCACCTTTGAGGTGCTGTTCTTCAGCCTTCTGCCT
Organism: Mobula hypostoma; assembly: GCF_963921235.1. Lineage (NCBI taxonomy): Eukaryota > Metazoa > Chordata > Chondrichthyes > Myliobatiformes > Myliobatidae > Mobula > Mobula hypostoma. The sequence continues at coordinate 78,549,404 of NC_086105.1, read as the reverse complement.
AGTTCCCAAAACTCACACTTCAGGACCTCATCCCTCTTCCTGCCTATGTCATTGGTACCAATATGTATCACGACTTCTGGTTGCTTTCCCTCTCGTACCAGGATGTCGTGCACCCGGTCAGAGACATCCCGGATCCTGGCAGCCGGGAGGCAGCAAACCATTCGGGTGTCCTTCTCACGTCCACAAAATCTGCTGTCTGCTCCCCTGACTATAGAGTCTCCAATGACGACAGCTCTCCTCTTCTGCGTCCCACCCTTCTGCACCACCAGGTCAGAATCAGTGCCGGAGGCCCTGCCACCGTGGCTCACACCTGGTCGGTCGTCCCCGCCAACAGTATCCAGGATGGTAAACTTGTTATTCAGGGGAATGGCTACAAGGGTGCTCTGCACTACCTGTCTGCTCACCTTCGCTTTCCCCCCCGACTGTCACCCAATGACCTGCTTCCAACAGCCTAGTTGTGACTACCTCCCTGTAGCTCTCATCCACAACTGCTTCATTCTCCCTTATGAGTCAAAGGGCATCCAGCTGCTGCTCCAGATTCCTTACATGGTCTTCCAGATCGCCCAGCCATATGCACTTCTGGCAGATGTGACTCTACAGGAGAGGGGAGTTCCCCCAAGACGGCCACTTCTCACATGAGAGGCACATCACCATCTCAGGAGACATTGTAAAGACTAACTGCGATCAAGCTTGTCCTCCACCTCTTCTCGTCGAAGCCTCTCGAGTCAAAGCCTCAAAGCTCCACTCCTTCACTGGCCCACTCACCCACTGACCGCTTTCCACAGGTGTACTCTGGAGAAAATTGAAAAGTTAGAGGTGCAAAGAGACTTAGAAATCTTTGCAACACACATAAAAGTTGCTGGTGAATGCAGCAGGCCAGGCAGCATCTCTAGGAAGAGGTACAGTCGACGTTTCGAGCCGAGACCCTTCATCAGGACTAACTGAAAGAAGAGCTAGTAAGAGATTTGAAAGTGGGAGAGGGAGGGGGAGATCCAAAATGATAGGAGAAGACAGGAGCCAAGAGCTGGACAATTAATTGGCAAAAGGGATATGAGAGGATCATGGGACTGGAGACCTAGGGAGAAAGAAAGGTGGAGGGGGGAAGACCAGAGGATGGGTAAGGGGTATAGTGAGAGGAACAGAGGGAGAAAAAGGAGAGAGAGAACAAGAATGTGTGTAAATAAATAAATAACGGATGGGGTATGAGGGGGAGGTGGGGCATTAGCGGAAGTTTGAGAAGTCAATGTTCATGCCATCAGGTTGGAGGCTACCCAGACAGAATATAAGGTGTTGTTCCTCCAACTTGAGTGTGGCTTCATCTTTACAGTAGAGGAGGCCGTGGATAGACATATCAGAATGGGAATGGGACCTGGAATTAAAATGTGTGGCCACTGGGAGATCCTGCTTTCTCTGGCGGACCAGCAACTATTATGTGTGTTGCTTGAAATTCCAGCATCTGCAGATTTCCTCATGTTTGGAAATCTTTGTACAGGATTCCCTGAAGGTTAATTTACAGGTTGAGTTGGTGGTGAGAAAAGCAAATGCAATGTTAACATTCATCTTGAGAGGACTGGAATATAAAAACAAGGATGTAATGCTGCGACTTTATAAAGCATTGGTCAGACCACACTTGGAGTTTTGCAAGCAGTTTTGGGCCCCTTATCTAAAGAAGTCGGACTGGCATTAGAAAGAGTCGAGGGGGAAGAGCAATCTAATGGCTCTGGGCCTGTACTCACAAGAATGAGGGCGAATCTCATAGAAACCTGTTGAATATTAACAGGCCCAGATAGAGTGGATGAGGAGAGGATGTTTCCTTTAGTGGGGGTTTTAGGACCACAGGCTCAGAATTGAGAGACATTCATTTAGAACAGAGATGAGGAGGAATTTCTTTAACCAGAGGGTGGTGAATCTGTGGAAATCATTGCCTGAGGGTACATGCTGAGAGACACTCCAGGCTTCAGGAGTCATGCTGAGGGACTTTCGTTGCTTCAGGTGTGATAGAATAGGAGGGGCAAGAGGGGGAGGTGTTGCATTGCTTGTCAGAGAAAATATAACAGCGGTGCTCTGGCAGGATAGATTAGTGCACTCGTCCAGGGAGGCTATTTGGGTGGAATTGAGGAATAGGAAAAGTGCAGTGACGCTTATAGGGGTGTATTATAGACCACCTAATGGAGACCAAGAACTGGGGGAGCAAATTTGTAAGGAGATAGCAGATATTTGTGGTTGTGATTGTGGGAGGTTTTAATTTTCCACACGTAGACTGGGAAGCCCATTCTGTATAAAGGCTGGATAGTTTGGAGTTTGTTAAATGTGTGCAAGATAGTTTTTTGCAGCAATACATAGAGGTACCAACTAGAGAAGGGGCAGTGTTGGATCTCCTGTTAGGGAATGAGATAGGGCAGGTGACGGAGGTATGAGTTGGGGAGCACTTCGGGTCCAGTGATCACAATACCATTAGTTTCAATATAATTATGGAGAAGGATAGGACTGGACCTAGGGTTGAGATTTATGATTGGAGAAAGGCTAACTTTGAAGAGATGTGAAAGGATTTACAAGGAGTGGATTGGGACAATTTGTTTTATGGGAAGGATGTAATAGAGAAATGGAGGTCATTTAAAGGTGAAATTTTGAGGGTACAAGATCTTTATGTTCCTGTTAGGTTGAAAGGAAAGGTTAAAAGTTTGAGAGAACCATGGTTTTCAAGGGATATAGGAAACTTGGTTCAGAAAAAGAGAGGGATCTACAATGAATATAGGCAGCTTGAAGTTAATGAGGTGCTCGAGGAATATAAAGAATGTAAAAAGAATCTTAAGAAAGAAATTAGAAAAGCTAAAAGAAGATATGAGGCTGCTTTAGCAAGTAAGGTGAAAATAAATCTGAAGCTTTTCTACAGTTACATTAATAGCAAAAGGATAGTGAGGGATAAAATTGGTCCCTTAGAGAATCAGAGTGGACGGCTATGTGCGGAGCCAAAAGAGATGGGGGAGATTTTGAACAATTTCTTTTCTACAGTATTCACTAAGGAGAAGGATATTGAATTGTGTAGGGTAAAGGAAACAAGAAGGGTAGTTATGGAAAGTATGACGATTAAAGAAGAGGAAGTACTGGCGCTTTTAAGGAATATAAAAAGGATAAGTCTCCAGGTCCGGACAAGATATTCCCAAGGACCTTGAGGGAAGTTAATGTGGAAATAGCAAGGGCTCTGACAGAAATATTTCAAATGTCATTAGAAACAGGGATGGTGCCAGAGGATTGGTATATTACTCATGTGGTTCCATTGTTTAAAAAGGGTCCTAAGAGTAAACCTAGCAATCATCGGCCCGTGAGTTTGACGTCAGGGGTGGGTAAATTGATGGAAAGTATTCTTAGAGATGGTATATATAATTATCTGGATAGACAGGGTCTGATTAGGAACAGTCAACATGGATTTGTGCGTGGAAGGTCATGTTTGACAAATCTTATTAAATTTTCTGAAGAGGTTACTAGGAAAGTTGCCGAGGGTAAAGCGGCGGATGTTGTCTATATGGACTCTAGTAAGGCCTTTGACAAGGTTCCACATGGAAGGTTAGTTAGGAAGGTTCAATCGTTAGGCATTAATATCGAAGTAGTCAAATGGATTCAGCAGTGGCTAGATGGGAGACGCCAGAGAGTAATGGTGGATAACTGTGTGTCAGATTGGAGGACGGTGTGTAGCGGTGTGCCTCAGGGATCTGTACTGGGTCCAATGTCGTTTATCATATATATTAATGATCTGGATGATGGGGTGGTAAATTGGATTAGTAAGTATGCAAATGATACTAAGGTAGGTGGCGTTGTGGATAATGAAGTAGGTTTTCAAAGCTTGCAGAGAGATTTAGGCCAGTTAGAAGAGTGGGCTGAAAGATGGCAGATGGAGTTTATTGCGTATAAGTATGAGGTGCTACATTTTGGTAGGACTAATCAAAATAGGACATACATGGTAAATGGTAGGGCATTGAAGAATGCAGTAGAACAGAGGGATCTAGGAATAATGGTGCATAGTTCCCTGAAGGTGGAATCTCGTGTGGACAGGGTGGTGACGAGAGCTTTTGGTATACTGGCCTATATTAATCAGAGCATTGAGTATAGGAGTTGGGGTGTAATGTTGAAATTGTATAAGGCATTGGTAAGGCCAAATTTGGAGTATTGTGTACAGTTCTGGTCACCGAATTATAGGAAAGATGTCAATAAAATTGAGAGAGTACAGAGGAGATTTACTAAAATTTTGCCTGGGTTTCATCTCCTAAGTTACAGAGAAAGGTTGAACAAGTTAGGTCTTTATTCTTTGGAGCGTAGAAGGTTGAGGGGAGCTGGATAGAGGTGTTTAAAATTATGAGGGGGATTGATAGAGTTGACGTGGATAGGCTTTTTCCATTGAGAATGGGGGAGATTCAAACAAGAGGACATGAGTTGAGAGTTAAAGGGCAAAGGTTTAGGGGAAACGTGAGGGGGAACTTCTTTACTCAGAGAGTGGTAGCTGTGTGGAAAGAGCTTCCAGCAGAAGTGGTTGAGGCAGGTTCGATGTTGTTGTTTAAAGTTAAATTGGATAGATATATGGACAGGAAAGGAATGGAGGGTTATGGGCCGAGTGCAGGTCGGTGGGACTAGGTGAGAGTAAGAGTTCGGCATGGACTAGAAGGGCGGAGATGGCCTGTTTCCATGCTGTAATTGTTATATGGTTATATGGGCACACTCTAAGCTTCAGAAGTCATGCTGAGAGACACTCCAGGCTTCAGGAGTCATGCTGAGAGACACACTCTAGGCTTTCAGGAGTCATGCTGAGAGACACTCCAGGCTTCAGAAGTCGTGCTGAGGGACACTCCAGGCTTCAGAAGTCGTGCTGAGGAACACACTCTAGGCTTTCAGGAATCATGCTGAGAGGCGCACTGAACCTTAGTGCAGCCATCACAACAGCTCAGTGGGGAAGGACCAGAGTGTAGAGTTCTTCCTCTACCGGACAGGGAGAAACCAAGTTCGGTAAGGAAGCCCCTCAGTTATTATTGTAGTGTTCCACTACTGAGTACCACATCAGTGGCAACAATCCTATTGTTGTGTAGGTATGTAACACAACAGTACTGGAAGCATTAGCTGTGAAGGTAAACATGAAAATCCATTGCCCAGTCCATTCTTGTCAATAATTGCTTATTATGAATAAAGTTTATTTCCATACAAAATATTTTTAACAATAAGCCGAAATTCTTGAACTTAAGATTTCCATCCACACAGAATCAGTAGCCTACCACCATCAGGGCTGAAGGAGAACTGGCCTCAAGATCAAGATTCAAATTTATTCATCACATGTACATGGAAACACAGTGAAATATGTTGCTTGTGTTAATTGTTGTAAGTGAGGAAACAGATTTGGTAGGTCTCAAAGGCGAGGACTCTGGACACAGTCTTGGTGTAAAGGATTTTATTTACAGAAGGCAAACGTGAGAAAATAGCAATGCGCACATGCGCACAATTTACAGTAGTCGGATCAGCAATAAAACACACGTGGACAATTAATAACAAACGTGGGAAAATCGCGTGGGGACACAGCACACGCGCGCACACACACACACACACACATACAACCAAGGGAAAAGTCAATACGATACCTGCAACCCCTTAACCCTGTGCAGGCACAGCTCTCTGCTTTAAGGGACAATAACCAATGGTTCCAACGCTGTTCAGTGCACAACTGACCAATAATTTCTCCAGCGCTGTTCCGCAGTTCTCGGCCTGGAGTGAAGCAGGGTGATCCCTCGGATGGCAAAGAGGAAGGATCCAGCACACGTGGCACCCTTTATAGTGCAGCAGCACTGGAGGGTCCCACCCAGGTAATTCACAGGAAAGCCAATTGCCTGAGGCCAAGTACAAGGCTAATTAAAGGGGCCAATGGTTAGGTGTGCATTGATGGGCGAGGAAGGGTCAAACCTTGACTGGCAGGTGGCTTGTCATTCGACCAGGTAATGGGCAGTGCTGTCACATGACAGTCACGACCCCCCCCCAGGGCTGTGTGCTCAGTCCACTGTTGTTAACTCTGCTGACCCACCACTGTGCTGCAACACACAGCTCGAGCCACATCATCAAGTTTGCCGATGACCGACCATGGTGGGTCTCATCAACAAGAACGATGAGTCAGCATACAGGTTTGAGGTGCAGCGGCTAACGGACTGGTGCAGAGCCAACAACCTGTCTCGGAATGTGAACAAAACAAAAGAGATGGTTGTTAACTTCAGGAGAGCACGGAGCGACCACTCTCCGCTGAACATCGATGACTCCTCTGTAGAGATCGTTAAGAGCGCCAAATTTCTTGGTGTTCACCCGGCGGAGAATCTCACCTGGTCCCTCAACACCAGCTCCATAGCAAAGAAAGCCCAGCAGTGTCTCTACTTTCTGCGAAGGCTGAGAAAAGTCCATCTCCCACCCCCTATCCTCACCACATTCTACAGAGGTTGTATTGAGAGCATCCTGAGCAGCTGCATCACTGCCTGGTTCGGAAATTACACCATCTTGGATCACAAGACCCTGCAGCAGATAGTGAGGTCAGGTGAGAAGATCATCGGGGTCTCTCTTCCCGCCATTACAGACATTTACACCACACGCTGCATCCGTAAAGCAAACAGCATTATGAAAGACCCCACACACCCCTCATACAAACTCTTCTCCCTCCTGCCATCCGGCAAAAGGCACCGAAGTATTTGGGCTCTCACAACCAGACTATGTAACAGTTTCTTCCCCCAAGTCATCAGACTCCTCAATACCCAGAGCCTGGACTGACACCAACCTACTGCCCTCTACTGTGCCTATTGTTTTGTTTATTATTTATTGTAATGCCTGCACTGTTTTGTGCACGTTATGCAGTCTTGAGTAGATCTGTAGTCTAGTGTAGTTTTGTGTTGTTTTACGTAGTTCAGTACAGTTTTTGTATTGTTCATGTAGCACCATGATCCTGAAAAACGTTGTCTCATTTTTACTGTGTACTGTACCAGCAGTTATGGTCGAAATGACAATAAAAAGTGACTTGACTTGAACCAACACAAGCAAGGATATGCCAGGGCCACACATTCATTGCTAACGCAGCATGTTCACAACGTTCATCAGACCAATGCAGAACACAACAACAAAACAAGCCCCATTCCTCCCTCCCACCCACCTATTCACGCAGTCCTCCAGCCCCATAACAGCCCGTCTTCTTCTGATTCCAGCTTCTGATAGACGTTGTGCCTTCAACTACCCCAGTGGACTCACACAGATTCACAGACCTGGGGCTCCAGCTAACAGACCTGGTGCAACTAGGGACAAATGTGCAGAGTGGAGGAAACTGGGCGAATCAGGATTGATTTACGGGAGCAAATGGTGACAAATTATGTAAGCCCTCAAAGCACTGAAATACTGACGACGTGTATGACTCTGTGGGCACTTTACGAGGTGCACCTGTACACCTGCTCTTTAATGCAAATATCTAATCAACCAATCATGTGGCAGCAACTCAATGCATAAAAGCATGCAGACATGGTCAACAGGTTCAGTTGTTCATAACAAACATCAGAATGGGGCAGAAATGTGATCTAAGTGACTGCACAACAGGGCTGCGTGCTTAGCTGCCTGCTCTACTTGCTTTACCCTTATGACTGTGTGGCTAAGCACATCTTCAAGCCATATTCAAGTTTGCTGACAAAACTACTGTCATATGCAGAATCAAAAAATGTGGTGATGAATCAGCATACAGGAGGGAGAATGGATGAGTGGGGCCATAACACAACCTCTTACTCAATGTCAGCAAGACCAAGGTACTGATTATTGACTTCAGGAGAAGAAAACCAGAGGTCCATAAGCCAGTCCTCTTTGGAAGATCAGAGGGGGAGAGGGTCAGCAACTTAAATTCCTAGGTGTTATTATTTCAGAGCACCTGTCCAGGGCCCAGAACATACCTGAAATTATGAAAAAAAGCATGGCACCATTTCTACTTCTTTAGGAGCGTGTGAAGATTCGACATGACATCAAAAGCTCTGACAATCTTCTGTAGATATGTAGTGGAAATTGTATTGACTGGTATGGAGTTTTGCCCTTGAATAGAAAATTCATCAAAAAGTAGTGGATATGGCCCATTCTCTGTCATTGGAAATATCTACATGAAGCATTGTCACAGAAAAGCAGCTATCCATCATCAGGAACCCTACCATCTAGGCCATGCTTTTTTCTTGCTGTTGCCATCAGGAGGAAGGTACAGAAGCCTCAGGACTCACCCTACCAGGTTCAGGAACAGTTACTACCCCTCAACCATCCGGCTTTTGAACCAAAGGGGATAACTTTACTCATCTTCACTTGCCCATCACTGAAATATTCCCACAACCTACGGACTGACTCTCGAGAATTCTTCATCTCATGATCCCAATATTTTTTGCTTGCTTATTTATTTATTTATTTATTTATTCATTTATTTATGTATTTATTTATTTATTTATTTAGTTGGTTATTTATTTAGTTGGTTATTTGTTTATTTATTTATTTTTATATATTTGCACAGTTTGTTGACTTTTGCTCATTGACTGAACATCCAAGTTGTGGTCTTTCATTGATTCTGTTATGGTTATTATTCCATGGATTTATTGAGCCTGCCCACAAGGAAATGTATCTCAGGGTTGTATGTGGTGACATATATGTACCTTGAGCTTTGAACTTTGACCATGGAATGATTGTTGGTGCAAGCTGTAGTGGTTTGAGTACCTCAGAAACTGCTGATCTCCTGAGATTTTCATGCACGACAGTCTCTAGAGCTTACAGTGCATGGTGTGAAAAACAAAAACCCATCCAGTGAGCAGCAGTTCTGTGGGTGAAAATGCCCTGTTAATGAGAGAGGTCAAAGGAGAGTGGCCAGATTGGTACAATACAAACCGACAGGAAGGCAACAGTTCCTCCAAAGACCACATAATTATAATAGTGGTATACAGAAGAGCATCTACACATTAAACTTTGTAGTGGATGGGATACAGCAGCAGAAGACTATGAAAGTACACCTAGTGGCCATTTCATTAGGTACAGAATGTACCTAATTAAGTGGCCACTGAGTGTATGTGTATAAATCAAGAGGCAAAGAATAGGTGGTGTAGTGGGGGATGGAAGGGAGAACACAGCACTGTTAAATCCTCTCACAGTTCCTGAAAAGCTGCCCAGAAGAACTCAGTATGATTTCATTCATGTACTATTCAAAAAATTTCATGAGTGGTTTGCCAAGCATTGAAATGCACGGTTAAGCAAAGAGAATAAATAGAACTGAATAACTTGGAAACTCTTGGAACTCTATCCCTCACTAGCTTCTGCAGCACCACTCATCAGTGAATCCAAGAACCTGCAGGCTCCATCATGGCCTGCACTAGCCTCCACACTATCGAGGAAATCTTCAAAAGGCAATGCCTCCATCATGAAGGAGTAATGGTAGCTGGGTGACTGTCAGGAGGAGAAAGGGAAATGGATAGACAGTACAGAGTACCCCTGTTGCTGTTCTGCTCAATAATAAATATACTGTTTTGGATACTGTTGAGGGGGAAGACCTACCAGGTCTGCCATTGTGTTTGGTACTATAGCTCAGAAGAGAAAAGAACATAGAACATAGAAATTTACAGCACATTACAGGCCCTTCAGCCCACAAAGAAGTGAAGAGGACTGCAGTAGTGGAGGTCTGTAATTAGTGGTGTTTTTCAGGGATCTGTGCTGGGATCTCTGGAGTTTGCAATGTATGTAAATGACCTGGATAAAAATGTAAAGGGGTGGGTTAGTAATTTGCGGATGATACCAAGATTGATCAAGTTGTGGATAGTGTAGAAGACTGCAAAAAAAAATACAACATGACACAGACCAGTTGCAGATATGAGATGAGAAATGGCAGATGGAGTTAAACCCAGATAAATGTGAGTTTTTGCACCTCAGTAGCAAATACAAGGAGACAGTACACTGTTAAGGGCAAGGTCCTTAACAGCGTTACTGAGCAGAGAGATTTTGGGATCCGGATTCATAGCTCCTGGAAAGTTTATACACAGGTCGATTAGGTGGTTAAGAAGGCCAATGGAATGCTTGCTTTTATTCGTCGAGGCATTTGGTCCAAAAGTCGGGAGGTTAAGTCATAATTTTATAAAATTCTGGTTAGGCCACATCTGGAGTATTTCAAACTGTTCTGGTGGCCCCACTATAGGTAGGATGTGGAGGCTTTGGAGAGGGTGCAGAAGAGGTTTGCCAGGATGCTGACTGGCTTTGCGGTCATGTGCCATCTTGAGAGGCTGGATAAATTTGGGTTATTTTCTCAGGAGTTCTGGAAGCTGAGGGGAAATCTGACAGGGCTTGCAAGATTATGAGAGGCATAGATAGAGTAGACAGGGAGCATCTGTTTCCCAAGGTCGAAATGTCTCATACCAGAAGGCATGCATTGAAAGTGAGAGGGGGTAGGTTCAAGGAGGATGTGAGGGGTAAGTTTTTCACTCAGAGAGTCCTGGATACCTGGTATGGTGGTAGAGACAAATAAGAGGCTTCTAAGAGACTTTTGGATAGGCTCATGGATGTAAGGAGGGATATGGACATGGTGTAGGTTGGAGAGATTAGTGTTTGGGTGTTCTTGATATGCTTTTTACTTGGTTTGGCACAACGCTGTGGGCCAAATGACCTGTTCCTGTGCTGTACTCTTCTATGTTCTATGTTCTGTGAAACCATGCTGACCACAGCCTATTTTATCATGTACCTCCATGAACCCCAAAACCACATCCTTAAAAAGCGACTCCATCATCTTTCTAACCACTGAGGTCAGACTAACTGGCTTATAATCTCCTTACTTCTGTCTCTCTCCCTTCTTGAAGAGTGGAGTGACATTTGCAATCTTCCAGTCCATCAGAACCATGTCAGAATCTATTGATTCTTGAAAGATCATTACTAATGTATTTATAATCTCTTCAGTTACCTCTTTCAGAACCCAGGGCTATAGTCCATCTGATACAGGAGATTTATCTACCTTCAGACCTTTCTGTTTCCCAAGAACCTTCTCTCTAGTAACAGTAAATTAACTTACTTCTGCCCCCTGACACTCCTGAACATCTGGCATACTGCTAATGACTTCAAGAGTGAAGGTTGATGCAACATAATTATCCAGTTTGTCCACCATTTCCTTGTCCCCATTACTAGCTCTCCAGCATCATTTTTCAGTGGTCTGATATTATTCTCACTCCTCTTTTTCTCTATATATCTGAAGAAACTTTTGGTGTCCTCTTTGATATTATTGGCTAGCTTACCTTCGTATTCCTCCTTGTCTTCTTTTTGACGTATTTGAGTTACCTTCTGTTGTTTTTAAAAGCTTCCCCATAATTGATGGCTTTGAGGCCAAGTTTGCGGTCAATAGGAAGATAGGTGGAGGTGCAGGCAGTGTTGAGAAAGCAGAGAGGCTATAGAGGATTTAGACAGATTAGAAGAATGGGAAAAGATTCCGTTAAAGATGGCGCCGGTAACTGGCGACTTCGCACGTGCTCTCCCGAGCAAACTGCCCTCTCCACTATCCAATACCCGAAAAACCCTTTTAAACCTCCAATTTAGCAAGATAAAGATCAACAACACCCTGGCGAAGCTATTGACCCAGCTGGAGACCACCGCACCAGAAGTGCTTCTTAAACTCCGGACCGCGCCTGGACCCAACCAACGAGGCCCACCACGTTCCAGGAGGCCTGCGGTCTGCTACCGTGCCGGAGCACTGGGAGACACGACCCATTCTGACCAGCACCTCTCCGGAGCAGACGACCACACAGCAGTGACGGCGGAGAACTCAAGGTGCCCCAGACGCTTCCCCAGAGCGACCACCATAAATCCCCGTTGGTGGCCATCCACAGCTGCCGGAAGTGAGGCCTCCACCGCCGACCTCGGAAATCAAGCCCGAGGCTCGACTGGAGCGGAGGCCTCCTCAACTGTGACTCAGCTTAAGGGCTTGTTTCAGCAAGGAGCCCGGCCCTCTGGGATTAAGTGCGGCTTCGGGGCCCGACCCAATCGACAGCCCAGTCCCCCGGCAGCTGGAAGTGGCAGCGGAGCCTCCCCCATTACTTGGCCCGACCCAGAGCGCAAGACAACGGGACCCGCCAACATCAAAGAGCTGACAACAACACACTGCATCGATGGAGACCTGGAAAGATGCACTACTTACCAGGGAAGCATGGGAAAAGAGCTGGACTGCTGGTCAGATTGAAGCTGAGGGGATTCAGGGTCCCTATGCTCACCATCCTACTAGCTAATGTGCAAGCCACAGAGAACAAGGTGGATGATCTTAAAGGGAGACTCACCTACTGCAGGGAGATGCAGAACTGCTGTGTATTCTGTTTCACTGAGACCTGGCTCTCCCCTGCCACCCCCAACTGTACCATTCGACCGGAGGGATTTTCGATCCATCGGATGGACTGCACGGTGTCTTCAGGAAAGACGAGGGGAGCTGGTGTGGGCCTACTGATCAACACTGGGTGGTGCTTGGACACAGTGGCACTGACAAGCTCCTGCAGCCCAGACCTGGAACACCTGTCAGTGAAGTGTCGTCCCTACTATCTGCCACGGGAATTCACCTCGGTCATACTGACAGCAGTCTACATTCCTCCCCAGCCGGACGTGGAGTGTGCTCTGAACATACTGTATGCCAATATCAGTGAATTTGAGACCAGGTATCCAGAGGCTTTGCTCATTACAGCCGGTGACTATAACCAGGCCAACCTCAGAAAGGCGCTGCCAAAGTTATACCAACATGTCTCCTGCCCCACCAGAGGCCCAGATATACTTGACCACTGCTACACAGCAGTCAAGGATGCCTACCGTTCCGTCCCACAACCTCACTTCAGAAATTCGGACCATCAGGCCATACTCTTCCTCCTGGCTTACAAACAGAAACTGAAACAGGAGGTCACGGTATCAAAAGTAGTGTCGCGTTGGACGGAGGAAACAGATGAGGTCCTCCATGACTGCTTTGAACCAGTGGACTGGTTAGTATTGCCAAGAAGGCCCACCAGCTCCTTTACTTCCTGAGAAAACTAAAGAAATTTGGCCTGTCCCCTAAAACCCTCACTAATTTTTATAGATGCACCGTAGAAAGCATTCTTCTAGGGTGCAACACAACCTGGTATGGAAGTTGTCCTGTCCAAGACCGAAAGAAGCTGCAGAAGATCGTGAACATGGCGCAGCACGTCACACAAACCAATCTTCCGTCTGTGGACTCATTTTACACCGCATGCTGTCGGAGCAGTGCTACCAGGATAACCAAGGACATGACCCACCCAGCCAACAGACTTTTCGTCCCTCTTCCCTCTGGGAGAGGGCTCAGGAGCTTGAAGAATCATACGGCCAGATTTGAGAACAGCTTCTTTCCAACTGTGATAAGACTGCTGAACGGATCCTGACCCAGATCTGGGCCGTACCCTCCAAATATCCGGACCTGCCTCTTGGTTTTTTTGCACTACCTTACTTCCCATTTTTCTATTTTCTATTTATGATTTAAAATTTAAGTTTTTAATATGTACTATTTTTAACTATTTTTAATATCTTTAATATTTAATATTTGTAATCAGGGAGTGTGAAGCGCAAAATCAAATATCGCTGTGATGATTGTACGTTCTAGTGCCAATTGTTTGGCGACAATGAAGTATAAAGTATAAAGAAGTGGCAGATGGAATACAATGTTGGGAAGTGTGTTGGCATGCACTTTGGTACAAGGAATAAAAGCACTGAGTATTTTCTAAGTAGGGAGAAAATTCCAAAATCTGTGCATGAAAGCAGTGAATGAGCCAGTGTTTGCCCATTGCTGGAGTAGTCTTCGAGGTGATTTGACATTGCAGGACCAACGTGAGGTGGGCAGAGGTGATGCAGAGTGGAGGTGGTGGGGCCTAAGAATGAGGAAAGACCCAAGATTGACCAATTGTACTTTGAACCTTGAGTCCAATGGTCCAAAGGAACTTGAGAGTCCTCCTGCAGGATTCCCTAAAGCTTTTCAGGCTGAGTAGGTGGTGAGAAGGCAAATGCAACGTTAGCATTAATTTCAAGAGGACTAGAATATAAAAGCAAGGATGTGATGCTGAGGCTTTATAAGGCCCTGGTGAAGCCCCACTTGGAGTATTTTCAGCAGTTTTCAGCACCTTATCTAAGAAGAGATGTGCTGACATTGGAGATGGTCCAGAGGAGGTTCCCAGGAATGAGAGCTTTTTTTTATGAGGAGCCTTTTTTAAAATGGCTCAGGGCCTTTACTCACTAGAGTTTAGAAGAATGGTGGGGGGGGGGGATCTCATTGAAAGCTATTAAATGTTGAAAGGCCTTGATAGGGTGTATGTGGAGAGGATATTTCCTGTGGCGGGGGAGTCTAGGAACTGAAGCCACAGTTTCAGAATAGAAGGACTTCCATTTTGAACAAAGAAGAAAGGACGTTGATGGTGAATCTATGGAATTTGTTGTCACAGTTGGCTATGGAGGCCAGGTCATCAGGTGTATTTAATGCAGAAGTTGGTAAGTTCTTGATTATTCGGCGTGTGAAGGTTTGCAGTGAGAGGGCAGGAGAATGGTGTTCAGAAGGAAGTTCTGCTCCTGTGTCTTATGGTCTTATAGGTAGCTACGCCCAAGATGCAGGACACAGGAAACTTGGTGGCAGTCAGGAAGGTGAAAGGGAATAGACCACCAGTGCAGAGTACCCCTGTGGCCATTCCCTTCAACAACAGGTATACCACTTTGGATACCGTTTGGGTGGGGGGAGAGAAATGACCTAGCAGAGAAAAGTCACAGCAGTCAAGTCTCTATCACTGAGTGTGGTTCTATGGCACGGAAGGGAAGAGTGGAGAAGAGACAAGCTGTGTTGATAGGAGATTAATTACTTAGGGGAAGCAAAATGAGGTTCTATGGACGAGAAGGAGATTTCCAGATGATATGTTACCTCCAGGGTGCCAGGGCCTGGGATCAAATCCTTAGCATTCTTAAGTGGGAGTGTGAGCAGCCAGAAATCGTGGTCCATGTCAGTACCACTGACATAAATAGGAAGAGGGATGACACTCTGCAAAGTGCGTTCAGGGATTTAGTTGTTTAGTTAAAGGATAGGATCCCCAGGGTTGTGATGTCAGGATTGCTACCCCTGCCACATACTAATGAGGCCAGCAATAGGAAGATTACACCATTTAACACATGGCTAAGGAGTTGGTGCAGAAGGGAGAGCTTCAGATTTTTGGATCATTATGTTCTCTTCCAGGGAAGGTGGGACTATACAGAAGAGATGCACTTAAACTGGAGGGGTGCAAATCTCCTGGTGGGAAAGTTTGTTAGTGCTGCATAGTGGGGGGGGGGGTTAAACTGGAGTTGCAAGGTGATAGGGACCAGAGTGCCAGAACGGATAGTGGAGTAATTGTGGAGACAGATGTTGTTAAGACTTCAGACAAGGTCAGGAATCAAGTGGTTGAGCATGGTGGGGCTAACATTCTGGGCTGTGTATATTTCAATGCAAAAAGTATTGTAGGAAAGGGAGATGAGCTTGGGCATAGATTAACCCATGGAATTATGACGTTGTACCCATTAGTGAGACGATTGCAGGAGTGTCAGGACTCACAGCTTCATATTCTAGATTTCATTGTCTTAGACCTGATAGAGCAGGAGGAATTAAAGGGGGACGGGTGGTGTTACTGGCCAGAGAAAATGTCATAGCAGTGGTCTTTCAGGACAGACTGAAGAACTTGTTTAGTGAGGCTTTATGGGTGGAACTGCGAAATAAGAAAGGTATGACCACATTAATGAACTATATTATGGACCATTCAATAGTCCACAGTATTTAGAGGAACACATTTGACACTCAAAACTGCTGCGTAGGTTGACTCTGTGCTTAAGAAAGCATACGGTGCATTGGCCTTCATCAACCGTGAGTTTAAAAGCTGAGAGGTAATGTTACAGGCATGTTGGACCCTGGTCAGACCCCACTTGGAGTACTGTACTCAGTCCTGGTCTCCTCACTACAGGAAGGATGTGGAAGCCATAGAAAGGATGCAGAGGAGATTTAAAAGGATGTTGCCTGGATTGGGGAGCATGTCTTATGGGAATGGTTTGAGCGGCAGAGGATGAGAGGTGACCTGATAGAGGTGTATAAGATGATAAGAGGCATTGGTCGTGTGGATAGACAGAGGCTTTTTCCCGGGGCTGAAATGGCTACCACGAGAGGGCACAGTTTTAAGGTGCTTGGAAGTAGGTACAGAGGAGATGTCAGGGGTAAGTTTTTTTACACAGAGAGTGATGAGTGCGTGGAATGGGCTGCCGGCAATGGTGGTGGAGGCAGAAACGATAGGGTCTTTTGAGAGACTCCTGGATTGACACATGGAGCTTAGAAAAATAGAGGGCTATGGGTAACCCTAGGACATGTTGGGCAAAGCTTTGTGGGCCGAAGGGCCTGTATTGTGCTGTAGGTTTTCTATGTTTCTAAATTTGTGGAGAGATCGCAGACTTTTGTAAGAAACATAAGTTTGTGATAAGTAGGTGATTAAAACTCTCCACATTTTGACTGGGACTCCCATACTGTAAAAGGACTATATGGGATAGAGTTTGTCAAATGTGTTCAGTGAAGTTTCCATAAACAGCACTTAGAAGTCCCAACAAGAGAGTGTGAAATACTTGATCTCCTATCAGGAAATGAGACAGGGCTGGTGACAGGAATTTGCGTTGGGGAACACTTTGCATCTAGTGATCATAATGCCACTGGTTTCAAGGTAATTATAGAAAAGGATAGGTCTGGTCCTCAGGTTGAGGGGTTAAATTGGAGAAAGGCTAATTTTGATGGTATTAGAAAGGATCTGGCAAGTGAGGATCAGTAAAAGTGGTTTTCTAGCAAGTAGGAGACCTGCAAAAGTGAAATTTCGAGAGTACAAAACATGTATGTGCCTGTCAGGAAAAAAGACAACAATCAACACACATCAAAGTTGCTGGTGAACGCAGCAGGCCAGGCAGCATCTCTAGGAAGAAGTGCAGTCGACGTTTCAGGCCGAGACCCTTCGTCAGGACTAACTGAAGGAAGAGTGAGTAAGAGATTTGAAAGTTGGAGGGGGAGGGGGAGATCCAAAATGATAGGAGAAGACAGGAGGGGGAGGGATGGAGCCAAGAGCTGGACAGGTGATAGGCAAAAGGGATACGAGAGGATCATGGGACAGGAGGTCCGGGAAGAAAGACAAGGGGGGGGAACCCAGAGGATGGGCAAGGGGTATATTCAGAGGGACAGAGGGAGAAAAAGGAGAGTGAGAGAAAGAATGTGTGTATAAAAAAAAAGTAACAGATGGGGTACGAGGGGCAGGTGGGGCATTAGCGGAAGTTAGAGAAGTCGATGTTCATGCCATCAGGTTGGAGGCTACCCAGACGGAATATAAGGTGTTGTTCCTCCAACCTGAGTGTGGCTTCATCTTTACAGTAGAGGAGGCTGTGGATAGACATGTCAGAATGGGAATGGGATGTGGAATTAAAATGTGTGGCCACTGGGAGATCCTGCTTTCTCAAATTAAAATGTGTGGCCACTGGGAGATCCTGCTTTCTCGAATTAAAATGTGTGGCCACTGGGAGATGCTGCTTTCTCGAATTAAAATGTGTGGCCACTGGGAGATCCTGCTTTCTCGAATTAAAATGTGTGGCCACTGGGACCTCCTGTCCCATGATCCTCTCGTATCCCTTTTGCCAATCACCTGTCCAGCTCTTGGCTCCATCCCTCCCCCTCCTGTCTTCTCCTATCATTTTGCATCTCCCCCTCCCCCTCCAGCTTTCAAATCTCTTACTAGCTCTTCCTCCAGTTAGTCCTGACGAAGGGTCTCGGCCTGAAACGTCGACTGTACCTCTTCCTAGAGATGCTGCCTGGCCTGCTGCATTCACCAGCAACTTTGATGTGTGTTGCTTGAATTTCCAGCATCTGAGGAATTCCTGTTGTTTGCGTTTTTAAAAAGACAACGATGACAGGTTTAGGGAACGTTGTTTTTTGAGAGATATTGAGGCCCTGCTTAAGAAAAAAAAGATGCATGGCAGGTCTAGGAAAGTGGGAATAAATGAGGTACTTGTGTTACGTAACCGGCAACAATGAATATTAATCGAGACAGGTTTTATAAAAACAACCAAACATTTATTAAACACGTATAAACAATAAGGGGAAAAAAAAACAAAGGAAAACTTAAACTGGAGGTTAACAGGTACGCAGCCGTTCACCAACTTCACTTGGCTCTGGTTCTTAAAGCGTTAAATGCGAAAACAGTTCTTAAAGTGATACAGTCAGATATAGTTCTTAAAGCAATAACTTCGGAAGTCCAACAGTTTTACACATTCGATTGGGAGAGACTTCTCTGGAGAAAGATTTCTTCACAGACACAACTTTACTGCTGGTTCTGTCCACAGGATTCCCGATGCCGAAAATAAACAGTTTAAATTGACTGACCTTAAATTCCTTTAGAGAGAGAGAGCACCTTTTTGCACGAACTCAATGCAAGAGTTATCTTAATGCAGGTTCTCTCCAACGAAGACTCAATAAGGTCGATTCTTTATTAAACTGCCAAACGATGCCGACTTCTCTCGATCCTTCACTTCAAGGAATTCTTCACTTTCCCTTCAAAATTGTCGGAATTGAGTAAATTGGCACTTCCAGTCACAAATTTCCAGTCCATTAATACAAATCTTGTCAGAGAACACACCTTCCGTTTTAAAAATGAAATTGCATCACAAAAACAAACACGCAACAGAAACAGAGGTACAACACGTTCTACCTGGGAATCTACAAACTCAAAAACTAACTGCGTCACCTGGGTCAACCCTTATATAGTAACGGGGCACATGTCATAACGTGACCTCACATCAGCAGGTAAATCACATCAGGTGACCTCCAAAAGACCATTACATCATTCTCACAAAAAACAACAGATCTCCTTGAGCATGTAACACCTCCCTCCAAGAAAAATTTTGGTTTCTTGAAGAACAAAATTTTTTAAATTTATACAAAAAAAATATAAAGGTATAAAATTTACAAAACACACAATACCTACAATCTTATCTTTCAGCCCTTTATAAACTAATGTACAGTAGGAGTGATACAAATGATAAAATATCACTCCAAAAAAGACAAATTTTCATTGTACGTTTAACATCTAGACAGTCACCGATCACATTGTCTTTACTCTTGATATGGGTGATCAAAATATTGTACTCCTGTAACATTAAACTGGATTATTAAATTGGAGTTTAATTTCCTTAACCCTTTTCCTTAACAGTCACAGTAGCAACCTTTCTTTCATAATACGATTTTATCATATTAATATGACACAACTGTGTTGTCTTTCTCCTATCTGGGGTTTTTACCACATAATCCACCTCATTTACCTTAGATTTAATCTCATAAGGACCATGGAATTTTGCTTGTAATGGGTTCGTTTACACTGGGAAAAGAACCAACACTTTATCTCCAGGCTTAAATGACCTCATCTTAGCTTCCTTATCATACCACGTCTTCATCTTCTCTTGAGCTAACTTTAAATTTTCCTTGGCCAAACTATAAGCTTTGTACAATCTCTCTTTAAATTTCAAAACGTAATCTAACAAACTAGTGTATACTTCTTTATTAATCCACTGTTCCTTCAACAAAGCCAAAGGTCCTCAAACTCTATGTGCAGACACAAGTTCAAAAGGACTAAAACCTAATGATTCCTGTACTGCCTCCCTTACTGCACAAAGTAGTAAATGTATACCTTCATCCCAATCCTTTTCATTTTCCACACAATATGTCCTAATCATAGTTTTTAGTGTAGAATGAAATCTCTCCAAGGCTCCTTGTGATTCTGGATGATAAGCTGAGGAAATAATCTGCTTTGCTCCCAGTTTATAAACTATCTGCTGAAACAACCCAGATATAAAATTACTACCTTGATCTGATTGTACTTCCTTAGTTAGCCCAAAATAAGTGAAGAATTTTATAAGAGCCTTTGTCACAGTTTTGGATGTTATATTCCTAAGAGGTACTGCCTCTGGAAACCTAGATGCTGTGCACATAATAGTTAATAAATATTGACGTCCAGTTTTAGTTTTTGGCAAAGGACCTACACAGTCAACAATGATTTTTGAAAACGGCTCACCAAATACAGGAATTGGCTGCAGTGGAGCCACTGGAGTAACCTGATTAGGTTTACCAACGATTTGACATGTATGACATGTTCTACAAAATGTCGCCACATCTTGTCTTAAACTAGGCCAATAAAAATGTTTAGAAACTTTGTTCATAGTTTTCTTTACCCCTAGATGACCATCCAAAGGAATACTATGAGCCATAGTCAAAATCTCATTTTGGTAAATTTTAGGAACAACAACCTGATGATTAACTTCCCATTCCTCACTAGCAGGAATTGTAGACGATCTCCACTTTCTCATTAATATCCCTTTTCAAAATAATATCCAACTGGTACTTTTCCAATTTCACTATCTGGAAGAGCTTGCTCTGTTGATTTAACAATCTCAGGATCCCTACCCTGCTCTGCTATCATCTCCTTCTGAGATAAAGACAAATCTTCCTGATCAGAGTTACCACAAGAATCCTGATCAAATAAGGTAGGTAAGAAAGTTTCTGTTACATCCTCAAAATTTGAATCTTGATTTGAACTGTCATGGGTATGTTACGTACCCCGTAACTGGGTTGCCAAACCAGCAGAAATGGATCACTCAGTTGGAGTCTGGAGTACTAGAACTAAGAAAGTTTTATTAAAGAAACAAGCAACACAGTAATCGAAAGGATAATAAATGCAACAGTTCAGCGATGATAAACACACATGTGCACAGAATTAGGATAACAGCATCAATCAAGCTCTATCGTTGTCTAGGGGTAAATGACCAAATTTCAAAGTGACTCAAAGTTCAGTCCAGTTTAGTAGTTCAGTTCGCAGTAATCGTTGCCATGGCGATGGACAACATGGGGGAAGAGAGAGGGAGGGAACAGGAACAACTGATCATTCAGACACGGCTTCACTCACAGACCGGCGATTTTGGGCGGGTCCTTGGTGATGTCACCTGAGGTCACCGACTGTGACCCCTCCTCCAGATGCGGTCGATCCTCTGCAGTGAACCCGGCACCCAGGCAAAGGCGGACACACACCGGGTTCCCGCTGATCGTACCTTTCCACCCTGGCCGTTGTCTGGTACTTCCCACCGACTCGTGAGAAGCGTACCGCTTCCAGGGTCTCGTTACCTCGGGTGGCGTGTCGCCTTAGCGAACTGGTCCCTTTTTATCCCCCTGCTGGGGTATCGCCTGTCCATCACTTCAAACAGTTCAGGGTTCAAAGGGGGAGACGCTCCAGACAGCTCTCTCTCCCACGTCCCTTCATTACACATCTCCAGATGCTGCTCCATTGTTCCTTATCTCTCCTTCCCCTGAGGTCAGGTGGCAGACCACTTGCTGATGTCACTGATGCTAACCCAGGCCAGCAAACATCTTAATTTTATGTGTATTCTCGTCACACTTCCCCCCTTTAAGGATTTTTACCAGGAGGTAAAAATTACAAACATGAATACATTATTTGATACATACACAAATATACATCTTTAACAGCTATTTGGTTAACACAGCGAGTTTGAAGCTGTCCACACCTTGACAGACAGTCATCACATTTTCTGTTCCTTTTACACGTGTTATTAATAATCCCTTAGACCAGGCTCCAACTCAGCAAACTTCATAGTGGCCAAAAACACTGATGACTTGCGACCAATGTAACCTCTCATTTGGTTTTGTCCCGGACCACAATAACAAGGGTCGTCCCATTCCGACTCAGTTTTCTCTCGCAAGGGCTTAGTAGGAGGGGGACAGGTATTGACCGCAGAGTTATTGCAAAACTTCCTGCAGTACCCCACCATCTCCAAGAGCCTTCTGAGGGCCCTCTTGTCTGTCGGGGTTGGGAGGTCAGCGATAGCCTGCACTGTAGCTTGCATCGCTGCCAGCTGCCCCGTGTCACCACAATTCCCAGGTAAGTGACCCTCGTGTGGCCGAATTCATTTTTTTCAAGGTTCACTATCAAACTGGCTTCAGACAGCCGTATTAAATTGCCAATACACACCTCTGTGTTCATCAGTCCTTTAGTCACTGAATTACTCATTAAATATGAGTGTTCTTTACTAGGCTGCCCTATTGTAACAGACATCACCCAACGTCCCAGTTCTTTGCATTTCCTCGGGACAATCAAACACACGGGTGCGAGTCGTTTAATTACTTCTTCTAAAGATTCGCTTTGTTTGGGGATTAAGGGAGAGACCTTATCAGTAGACCTGGCCAAAACAATAGCCTTCTCCCATCTGATCGATCCCATCCTAATCTTTTCAAAATGTTTTTTTCCTCTTATCAGGGGGCCCCTAGCTTCATTGATTTCCACGCTAACACCGACTAGGTTTGTTAGCATATCAAAAGCCGGTGACCGTCTCAGTTCGCGTCGGTCATGATCAATAACATTCTTCCCCCTGGGCAGCCGGTAAATCTCTTTCATGATTCCACCAACTGTTTCCTCCAGCACCGCAAAATGTCCACCGGGGGGTACCTCGTGGGCCATGTTAAAAACCTCATCCCCATAACTCTTTTGCATCACCCCCCATTCCTCATCTGCGGGTACTGTACTTGATTTCCCTTTTTTCCTTAGCACTTCCTTCTCCGCACAATAGCCTACTAGTTCCCTTGTTAAAGCTGTGTCAGAGAGAGCTGTCTCTGCCAAAACCATCAGACCCTCGTCTCGCTCCTGCGTCTGCACAAATTCTTTCCTGGCTACTGCTACGTCCGTCCCAGCTCCCTCATTACCTCTTGTCTCACTACACCCCGTCTCATACAAGGTTGGCAGAAATGTTTCAGCTAAATTCACTATCGCGGGCCCGTGATGAACCTGTGAGTCCATCGGCGGGGCCTCAATGCGGGCAGGCTGACCTGTCAATCTCACGACTGGGAACACGATTCCTCCGGCGATGTCATTACCGAGCAAGACTTCCACGTCTTTCATTGGTAATTCGGACCTCACCCCGATCGTGACTAGTCCAGAGACCAGGTTGCTCTGTAAGTGTATCTGGTGCAAAGGGACTGACTCTGTCCCGTCCCCAACACCTTTGACCTCTACCTTCCCAGTCTGGGTCTCCGAGCTAAACTCTAATACACTCTTCAGTATTAGTGACTGACACGCTCCCGTGTCTCTCCAGATCCGCACTGGAACTGGTTTTAACCCCTCCTTCACTGACACCAATCCGGCCGAGATAAACCTCTCGCGCCCTTCCTGGACTTTTTCAGACCTGTCCTTCCCTAGCGGTTTGCTTAACAGCTCGATACAGCCATTCACAATTTCCGCTTTTCCTTTCCCCGTCTCCTTCCTTGGGGCAAAACACCTGGACGCAAAGTGTCCGGCTTTCCCACAATTATAACAGACGACCCCAGGAGACTTCCTACCAGACTGCTCCCGGTCTACCTTATCCTTTTCACTAGTCCCCGGCTTACTTTCTGACTTTTCCAGCGGACTCTCCCCGCCGTCCTGACTACCCTTCTGGTAGCCCTTACTCGGGGCAAACTTCATTTTATGCATCAACGCATACTCATCCGCTAACTTAGCAGTTGCGGCTAACATGGCTGCCTCTTTCTCATCGAGGTAGGGTCTCATACCCTCAGGGACACAACCTTTAAACTGCTCAATCAGGATCAGTTGTAGCAGTCTGTCATAATCCCCCTCTACCCCCTTCGAGGCGCACCATCACTCACAATATGTCTGCATCTCACGGGCAAACTCCAAATATGCACGGTCCCACTGTTTCCTCGCATTCCGGAACCTCTGCCGGTATGCCTCTGGGACCAACTCACAAATCCTGAGGATGGCCTCTTTCACCACCTCATACCTCTGGGCATCTTCCGCGGACAAAGCGGAGTAAGCTTCTTGGGCCTTCCCTTTCAGTACACTCTGAAGTAAAACAACCCACTTATCCCTCGGCCAGTCCTGACTTATAGCCACTTTTTCGAAGTGGAGGAAGTACCGATCCACGTCAGTATCGTCAAATGGGGGAACCAGCCTAACCTCCTGGGTCGCCCGGAACCCTCCACCTTGGTTCGGCAGGAGCCCCTGCTCGGCCCTTATCTTTAACTTCTCTAGCTCAAATTCCCTTTCCCTCTGTTTCTCCTCTCTCTCCAACTGTCTGTCCCTCTCTCTCTCTTCTCTCTCCAACTGTCTTTCTCTCTCTTGCCTTTCTAACTCTCTCTCCTTCTCTTCATGTTCTAACTGCCGTACCCGGAACTCGTGCTCGAGTCTCAGTTTTTCAAGCTGTACCTGTACCGCGTCTCCAGCAGGTTTTTCAATAGACACCACCCCCAGCTCACCTTGGGGAAACACACCTTTAGATACATAGTGCTCTACAATAGCTCTGTGTATCTCCTCTCTCCTCATTGTTGACTTCACCTTAGCAAGATTCAACCGTTTGGCCACAGCTATCAATTCCAATTTCCTGGCATCCTCTAATGCCTCCAAGGTCGGCGCCTTTATAAATTCCTCAGCCTCCATTTCTGCTGTTTGTCTTTTCTTTCTTTCGGGAATTTTAACCCAATCAATTTACTCCGTCCCAAATTTAGCGTTCAAAATCCTGGACGAGAACCCCACTTATGTTACGTACCCCGTAACTGGGTTGCCAAATCAGCAGAAATGGATCACTCGGAGTCTGGAGTACTAGAACTAAGAAAGTTTTATTAAAGAAACAAGCAACACAGTAATCGAAAGGATAATAAATGCAACAGTTCAGTGATGATAAACACACATGTGCACAGAATTAAGATAACAGCATCAATCAAGCTCTATCGTTGTCTAGGGGTAAATGACCAAATTTCAAAGTGACTCAAAGTTCAGTCCAGTTTAGTAGTTCAGTTCGCAGTAATCGTTGCCATGGCGATGGACAACATGGGGGAAGAGAGAGGGAGGGAACAGGAACAACTGATCATTCAGACACGGCTTCACTCACAGACCGGCGATTTTGGGCGGGTCCTTGGTGATGTCACCTGAGGTCACCGACTGTGACCCCTCCTCCAGATGCGGTCGATCCTCTGCAGTGAACCCGGCACCCAGGCAAGGGCGGACACACACCGGGTTCCCGCTGATCGTACCTTTCCACCCTGGCCGTTGTCTGATACTTCCCACCGACTCGTGAGAAGCGTACCGCTTCCAGGGTCTCGTTACCTCGGGTGGCGTGTCGCCTTAGCGAACTGGTCCCTTTTTATCCCCCTGCTGGAGTATCGCCTGTCCATCACTTCAAACAGTTCAGGGTTCAAAGGGGAAGCCGCTCCAGACAGCTCTCTCTCCCACGTCCCTTCATTACACATCTCCAGACGCTGCTCCATTGTTCCTTATCTCTCCTTCCCCTGAGGGCAGGTGGCAGACCACTTGCTAATGTCACTGATGCTAACCCAGGCCAGCAAACATCTTAATTTTATGTGTATTCTCGTCACAGGTAACAACCACATCATTTACATCAGTCTTTTTAGCCATAGCTCTTGTTACAACACAGGAAGAATCTGTGTTAGAATCCCTCTGTGGTTTCTCAGAATTTGAATTTATTGTCAAATGCACTTCAGGAAAAACTTGTCCACCTGCTAAATCATTCCCTAACAAAAGAGAAACATCATTCACAGGTAAACTGGATTGTGTTCCTACTTTAACAACCCCTATAACTAATCCTGACCTCAAATTTACTCTATGTAAATGTACTGACATAAGGGCACTCCCTACTCCCCTTATATAACTTACCTCACTAATATCAGACTCATCACTAAACCTTAACACACTATCTAATATTAGTGATTGCGAAGCTCCAGTATCTCTAAGTATCCTTATCGGGACTGCATTGCATCCTTCTTTCAAGGATACAAATCCTTCTGTTATAAAAGCCTCATATCCCTTCTTAACTTGGTCAGTCTCTGACACATCTTCAGTAATATTTTCTAAACCCTGTGGTTTTACAGGTTTTCCAATATGCTGCACACAAGCATCTGGGGCCACTTCTTTCTCTTTCCGTTTCAATTGGAAGCAATTAACCACCACGTGTCCAGGTTTCTTACAATAATTACAAATAATACCAAAATGTCTTTCCTTCACATGTCTCCCTTCATCCTTACTTTTCTCACTAACTTCAGATTTAATTTCTGATTTACCTTGACTCTCCAGGCTAGTTTTCCTTTTAAAAATTTTACCTGGAGAAAATTTATTCTTGTGAACTAAAACATACTCATCAGCCAACTTAGCAATCTCCTGCAACGTAGCAGTGTCCCGTTCATTTAAGTATGTTCTCACTTCAACAGGAATACTTCTTTTAAATTCCTTCTGCAAAATCAGCTCTTTCAATTTATTATACTCCCCATTCACATTTTTAGAGGAAACCCATCTCTCAAAACACACAGATTTCTCATAGGCAAATTCCACGTAAGTTTTTTCCACCGATTTCTTTAAACTTCTAAATCTTTCTCTATACGTTTCTGGAGCCATCTCATATGCCTTTAATATATTCTCTTTAACAATATCATAATCCAGTGCTTGCTCAGCATTTAAAGCTGTATAAACTTGTTGTGCCTTGCCTTTAATTACACTTTGTAACATCACTGGCCATTGGTCCTTCGGCCACTTTAAACTCAAAGCAACTATTTCGAAATGTTGGAAATATGCATCCACATCAGCTTCATTAAATGGAGGAGCCAAAACAACCTCACGACTAGCAACAAATTGTTTCATAGAACCAGAAGACTGACTCCCGAACTTTAATTTCTGTATCTCTAGCTCGAATTTCCTCTGGTTTTCAGCTTCTCTTTCTGCAAACTCCCTTTTTCTAAGGGCTTCTCTTTCTTCAAATTCCCTTTTTTTATTAGCCTCTCTTTCGGCCATTTCCACTTTAAATGTTTCAAACTTTAACCGTTCAAGATGCAACTGCATTTCCAGGTTACTCAGTGGAAACTTATCTAAAACCTTCTGATCAAACAATTCCAAATTAATATAATGTTCAGCAATTTTTCTTTGTATGAAAGCCTTGGTAGAATTTCTTGTAATCCCTTTAATATCCAAACTCTTAGTAATCTCCAATGCCACAGGTTTTCTCGCATTCTCTAAAAATCCCAGGTCAGGCGCCTTCAAAAAACCGTCAATATCCATTGTCGCCGAATACAACACACACACCAATCAAACCAAAAAAAATCGGATATTCCCCTTTTCCAAATCAAAATGGCAATTACCAGCACTTAAACTCAAAATCGGAACATTTCCTGGCTGAGCCCCCACAAATTATGTTACGTAACCAGCAACAATGAATATTAATCGAGACAGGTTTTATAAAAACAACCAAACATTTATTAAACACGTATGAACGATAAGGGGAAAAAAAAACAAAGGAAAACCTTAACCGGAGGTTAACAGGTAGGCAGCCATTCACCAACTTCACTCGGCTCTGGTTCTTAAAGCGTCAAATGCGAAAACGGTTCTTAAAGCGATACAGTCAGATATAGTTCTTAAATCGATAACTTCGAAAGTCCAACAGTTTTACATATTCAATTGGGAGAGACTTCTCTGGAGAAAGATTTCTTCACAGATGCAACTTTACTGCTGGTTCTGTCCACAGGATTCCCGATGCCGAAAATAAACACTTTAAATCGACTGACCTTAAATTCCTTTAGAGAGAGAGAGCACCTTTTTGCACGAACTCATTGCCCCTTTACAAGAGTTATCTTAATGCAGGTTCTCTCCAAAGAAGACTCAATAAGGTCGATTCTTTATTAAACTGCTAAATGATGCCGACTTCTCTCGATCCTTCACTTCGATGAATTCTTCACTTTCCCTTCAAAACTGTCAGAATTGAGTAAATTGGCACTTCCAGTCACAAATTTCCAGTCCATTAATACAAATCTTGTAAGAAAATGCACCTTCCGTTTTAAAAATGAAACTGCGTCACAGAAACAAACACGCAACAGAAATGGAGGCACAACACATTCTACCTGGAAATCTACAAACTCAAAAACTAACTGCGTCACCTGGGTCAACCCTTATATAGTCACGGAGCACATGTCATCACGTGACCTCACGTCGGCGGGAAAATCACATCAGGTGACCTCCAAAAGGCCACTACATCATTCTCACAAAAAAAACAGATCTCCTTAAGCATCTAACACTTGAGAAGTATAATAAATACAAAAGAACACTTAAATAAATCAGGAGGGTTACAGGAAGGCATGAGGTTGCCCTAGCAGGCAAGATGAAGGAGAATCCTAAGAGAATCTAGAAGATCAGAAAGTTAATCCATACGTGGAGCCAAAAGAGAAAGGGGAGATCTGAAATGGATATTTTTGTATCCTAATTTACTTGGGATACAGACACAGCCTCCCTCCTGGTGTTCTACCAGTCTGTTGTAGACAATGCAATCTTCTGTGCGGTGGTGTGCTAGGGCAATGGCATCAACACAGGTGATGCCAATAGGTTTAATAAACTGATTAGAAAGGCTGGCTCTAGCTCTGGAGTCAAACTAGACACACTGGAGGCTCTAGTAGAACAAAGGACCCTACATAAATCCTGGCAGTTCTGGACAATGTTCTGGCACTCTGCCTGCCGCCCTGGCTGAACAGGGGAGCGCTTTCAGTAAAAGACTGAGACAACTGTGCAAGGGAAGCACAGGAGCATAGAACCATAGAACCATAGAAACTACAGCACAGAAACAGGCCCTTTGGCCCTTCTTGGCTGTGCCGAACCATTTACTGCCTCGTCCCACTGACCTGCACATGGACCATATCCCTCCATACACCTTCCATCCACGTATCTGTCCAATTTATTCTTAAATGTTAAAAAAGAACCCACATTTACCACCTCGTCTGGCAGCTCATTCCATACTCCCACCACTCTCTGTGTGAAGAAGCCCCCCCTAATGTTCCCTTTAAACTTTTCCCCCCTCACCCTTAACCCATGTCCTCTGGTTTTTTTCTCCCCTTGCCTCAGTGGAAAAAGCCTGCTTGCATTCACTCTATCTATACCCATCATAATTTTATATACCTCTATCAAATCTCCCCTCATTCTTCTATGCTCCAGGGAATAAAGTCCTAACCTATTCAACCTTTCTCTGTAACTGAGTTTCTCAAGTCCCGGCAACATCCTTGTAAACCTTCTCTGCACTCTTTCAACCTTATTTATATCCTTCCTGTAATTTGGTGACCAAAACTGAACACAATACTCCAGATTCGGCCTCACCAATGCCTTATACAACCTCATCATAACATTCCAGCTCTTATACTCAATACTTCGATTAATAAAGGCCAATGTACCAAAAGCTCTCTTTACAACCCTATCTACCTGTGACGACACTTTTAGGGAATTTTGTATCTGTAAAACCAGATCCCTCTGTTCCACTGCACTCCTCAGTGCCTTACCATTAACCCTGTATGTTCTACCTTGGTTTGTCCTTCCAACGTGCAATACCTCACACTTGTCAGTATTAATCTCCATCTGCCATTTTTAAGCCCATTTTTCCAGCTGGTCCAAGTCCCTCTGCAGGCTCTGAAAACCTTCCTCACTGTCTACTACACCTCCAATCTTTGTATCATCAGCAAACTTGCTGATCCAATTTACCACATTATCATCCAGATCATTGATATAGATGACAAATAACAATGGACCCAGCACTGATCCCTGTGGCACACCACTAGTCACAGGCCTCCACTCAGAGAAGCAATTCTCTACCACCACTCTCTGGCTTCTTCCATCGAGCCAATGTCTAATCCAATTTACCACCTCTCCATCTATACCTAGCGACTGAATTTTCCTAGCTAACCTCCCATGTGGGACCTTGTCAAAGGCCTTACTGAAGTCCATGTAGACAATATCCACTGCCTTCCTTTCATCCACTTTCCTGGTAACCTCCTCGAAAAACTCCAACAGATTGGTCAAACATGACCTACCACGCACAAAGCCATGTTGACTCTCCCTAATAAGCCCCTGTCTATCCAAATGCTTGTAGGTTCTGTCTCTTAGTACTCCCTCCAATAACTTACCTACTACTGACTCACCGGCCTATAATTTCCCGGATTACTTTTTGATCCTTTTTTAAACAACGGAACAACATGAGCCACTCTCCAATCCTCTGGCTCTTCACCCGTAGACAGCGACATTTTAAATATTTCTGCCAGGGCCCCCGCAATTTCAACACTAGTCTCCTTCAAGGTCTGAGGGAACACTGTGTCAGGTCCCAGGGATTTATCCACTTTAATTTTCCTCAAGACAGCAAGCACCTCCTCCTTTTCAATCTGTACAGCTTCCATGGTCTCACTACTTGATTCCCTCAATTCCATAGATTTCATGCCAGCTTCCTTAGTAAATACAGACGCAAAAAACCTATTTAAGATCTCCCCCATTTCCTTTGGTTCCGCACAAAGCCGACCACTCTGATCTTCAAGAGGACCAATTTTATTCCTGACAATCCTTCTGCTCTTAATATACTTGTAAAAGCTCTTTGGATTATCCTTCACTTTGACTGCCAAGGCAACTTCATGTCTTCTTTTAGCCCTCCTGATTTCTTTCTTAAGTATTTTCTTGCACTTCTTATACTCCTCAAGCACCTGATTTACCCCCTGTTTCCTATACATTTCATACAACTCCCTCTTCTTCTTTATCAGAGTTGCAATATCCCTTGAGAAACAAGGTTCCTTATTCCTATTCAATTTGCCTTTAATCCCGACAGGAACATACAAACTCTGCACTCTCAAAATTTCCCCTTTGAAGGCTTCCCACCTACCAATCACATCTTTGCCAGAGAACAACCTGTCCCAATCCACGCTTTTTAGATCCTTTCTCATTTCTTCAAATTTGGCCTTCTTCCAGTTCAGAACCTCAACCCTAGGACCAGATCTATCCTTGTCCATGATCAAATTGAAACTAATGGTGTTATGGTCACTGGAACCAAAGTGTTCCCCTACACAGATTTCTGTCACTTGCCCTAATTCGTTTCCTAACAGGAGATCCAATATTGCATCCCCTCTGGTTGGTCCCTCTATATACTGATTTAGAAAACTTTCCTGACCACATTTTACAAACTCTAAACCATCTAGACCCCTAACAGTATGGGTGTCCCAATCAATGTATGGAAAATCTTCAAATCCAGATGAGTATACTGCAGTTGTTACCAACTTCATTAAAACCTGTGTGGATGAATGTTTGCCTACAAAGATTTACTGTACATTCCCAAACCAAAAGCCATGGATGAACCAGGAGGTGCATTGTCTACTGAAGGCTAGATCTGTTGCATTCAAGTCTGGTGACCCAGGCCTGTACCAGAAAACCAGGTATGATTTGCAGAGGGCTATTTCAAGGGCAAAGAGGCAATTTCGAACGAGGTTGGAGGCAACATCAGATGCACAGCAACTTTGGTCCGCAAAACATTACTTCCTACAAAGTGAAACTTCACTGCCAGATGAGCTCAATGCCTTTTATGCACACTTTGAAAGAGAAAACACAACTACAGCTGTGAAGATCTCTGCTGCATCTGATGACCCTATGATCTCTGTTTCAGAGGCCAATGTTAGGCTGTCTTTAAAGAGAGTGAACCCTCGCAAGGGGGACGGTCCTAATGGAGTGCCTGGTAAGGCTCTGAAAACCTGTGCCAACCAGCTGGCGGGAGTACGCAAGGACATTTTCAACCTCTCACTGCTACAGGTGGAAGTTCCCACTTGCTTCAAAAAGGCAACAATTATACCACTGCCTAAGAAAAATAGTGTGAGCTGCCTAAATGACTATCACCCGGTAGCACTCACATCGACAGTGATGAAATGCTTTGAGAGGTTGGTCATGACTAGACTGAACTCCTGCCTCAGCAAGGACCTGGACCCACTGCAATTTGTCTATCGCCACAATAGGTCAACGGCAGATGCAATCTTAATGGCTCTCCACATGGCCTTAGACCACCTGGACAACACAAACACCTAAATCAGGATGCTGTTCATCAACTATAGCTCAGCATTTAACACCATCATTCCCACAATCCTGATTGAGAAGTTGCAGAACCTGGGCCTCTGTTACTCCCTCTGCAATTGGATCCTAGACTTCCTAACCAGAAGACCACAATCTGTGCAGATTGGTGATAACATATCCTCCTCACTGACGATCAACACTGGCGCACCTCAGGGGTGTGTGCTTAGCCCACTGCTCTACTCTCTATATACACATAACTCTGTGGCTAGGCATAGCTCAAATACCATCTATAAATTTGCTGATGATACAACCATTGTTGATGAAAGAGCTGATTGTGGACTTCAGGAAGGGTAAGACGAAGGAAAATACACTAATCCTCATAGAGGGATCAGAAGTGGAGAGAGTGAGCAGCTTCAAGTTCCTGGGTGTCAAGATCTCTGAGAACCTAGCCTGGACCCAACATATTGATGCAGCTATAAAGAAGGCAAGACAGCGACTATACTTCATTAGGGAGTTTGAAGAGATTTGGCATGTCAACAAGTACACTCAAAAACTTCTATAGATGTACCATGAAGAGCATTCTGACAGGCTGCATCACTCTCTGGTATAGGGGAGAGGGCTACTGCACAGGACCGAAAGAAGCGGCAGAGGGTTATAAACTTACTCAGCTCCATCTTGGTTACTAGTCTACAAAGTACCCAGGACATCTTCAAGGAGCGGTGTCTCAGAAAGGCGGCGTCCATTATTAAGCACCTCCAGCACCCAGGGCATGCCCTTTTCTCACTGTTACCATCAGGTAGGAGGTACAGAAGCTTGAAGGCATACACTCAGCGATTCAGGAACAGCTTCTTCCCCTCTTCCATCGGATTCCTAAATGGACATTGAATCCATGAACGCTACCTCACTTTTTTAATATACAAACCCCATTTCCAGAAAAGTTCGGATATTTTCCAAAATGCAATAAAAACAAAATCTGTGATATGTTAATTCACGTGAAGCTTTATTTAACTGACAAAAGTACAAAGAAAAGATTTTCAATAGTTTTACTGACCAACTTAATTGTATTTTGTAAACATACACAAATTTAGAATTTGATGGTTGCAACACACTCAACAGAAGTTGGGACAGAGGCATGTTTACCATTGTGTTACATCACCTTTCCTTTTAATAACACTTTTTAATCTTTTTGGAACTGAGGATACTAATTGTAGTAGATTTGCAATTGGAAATTTGTCCATTCTTGCTTGATATAAGACTTCAGCTGCTCAACAGTCCATGGTCTCTCTTGTCTGATTCTCCTCTTCATGACGCGCCATACATTTTCAATAGGAGATAGATCTGGACTGGCAGCAGGCCAGTCAAGCACACACACTCTGTGTCTACAAAGCCACGCTGTTGTAGCCCGTGCAGAATGTGGTCTGGCATTGTCCTGCTGAAATAAGCATGGACGTCCCGGGAAGAGTCGTCGCCTTGATGGCAACATATGTTTCTCTAAGATCCTAATATACACCTCAGAGTCAATGGTACCTTCACATACATGCAACTCACCCATGCCGTGGGCACTGATGCACCCCCATACCATCACAGATGCTGGCTTTTGCAGCTTTCGCTGATAACAATCTGGATGGTCGTTTTTATCTTTGGCACAGAGAACTCGACACCCATTTTTTCCGAAAACTAACTGAAATGTGGACTCACCTGACCACAGCACATGGTTCCACGGTCTTTCGGTCCATCTGAGATGAGCTCGGGCCCAGAGAACTTGCTGGTGTTTCTGCATAGAGTTGATGTATGGCTTCCTCCTTGCGTAACACAGTTTGAAGTTGCATTTCTGGATGCAGCAACGGACTGTGTTGAGTGACAATGGTTTTCCAAAGTACTCCCGAGCCCAGTTGGCTATAATTGTCACGGTAGCATGATGGTTTGTTAGGCAGTGCCGCCTGAGGGCTCGAAGATCACGCACATTCAACAGTGGTTTCCGACCTTGCCCTTTACGCACTGAGAAGTCTCTGAATTCTCTGAATCTTTTCACAATATTATGTACTGTAGATGTTGAAAGACCTAAATTCTCTGCAATCTTGTGTTGAGAAATGTTCCTTTTGAACTGACTAACAATTCTCTCATGAATTTTGGCACAAAGGGGTGAGCCACGACCCATCCTTGCTTGCAAAGACTGAGCCTTTGATGGACGCTACTTTTATACCCAGTCATGATACCTCACCTGCTACCAATTAGCCTGCTTAATGTGGAGTCTTCCAAACCGGTATTACTTGAATATTCTGTGCACTTTTCAATCTTATTTTAACTCTGTCCCAACTTTTGTTGAGTGTGTTGCAGCCATCAAATTCTAAATTTGTGTATATTTACAAAATACAATTAAGTTGGTCTGTAAAACTATTGAAAATCTTTTCTTGGTACTTTTGTCAGTTAAATAAAGGTTCACGTGAATTAACACATCACAGATTTTTGTTTTTATTGCATTTTGGAAGATATCCCAACTTTTCTGGAAATGGGGTCTGCATATTATTTTTGCTTTTTGCATGATTTTTAATCTATTCAATATAGGTATACTGTAATTGATTGATTTATTTATTATTTTTGCTTCTTCTTCTTCTTCTATATTAATGTATTGTATGAACTGCTGCTGCTAAGTTAACAAATTACATGACACATGCCGGTGATAATAAACCTGATTCTGATTCTGAAAAAACTGTGCTTCTCCAAAGAGTGCTGTCCAAGGTCATTGCTACTCACAGCCATTAGGCTCTATAATCAACCTATAGCCAGGGAATTGATGAGCACCTCCTGTTAGACAGTTATTGACCTCCATTTACCAGAACTCTGTTTAAGTCCTGTTTATCACACCTTGCTATCACAGAGACCTTGTGCAATACTACCACCACTTCTTATCTGGACAGTGTGAATGTGTACCCGTTACTGTATAATATTATGGTAATCCTTGCACTACCATTTAACTAGTGTGAACTTGGAAATCTTGAGATCTTTGACTTGCAAATCTTGTACATCTTATTTTTTATCTTTTCTTACTTCTCTTCTAATATTTGTCTATCTGTGCACTTTGAATGCTACTGTGACACTGTAATTTCCTTTAGGGTCACTAAAGTATCTATCTGTAGAAGTGAGGCGAAGCAGCAGAAAGGTCATGGACCCTACACAGACTGCAGAGGAGGATGTGTTTGCTGTCATGATGCAAATTAAGGTACATAGTGTGAGCAGAATTGTCTGCAGCTTAATGTGAAAAAGATTAAGGAGCTGGTGGTAGACCTGAGGAGAGCTAAGACACCGGTCCTTTAACATCTGTCGGACGATGCTGAGGATGTTCTACGAGTCTCTGGTGGCCAGTGCTATCATGTTTGCTGTTGTGTGCTGGGCAGCAGGTTGAGGGTAGCAGACACCAACAGAATCAACAAACTCATTCGTAAGGCCAGTGATGTTGTGGGGATGGAACTGGACTCTCTCACGGTGGTGTCTGAAAAGAGGATGCTGTCCAAGTTGCATGCCATCTTGGACAATGTCTCTCATCCACAACATAATGTACTGGGTGGGCACAGGAGTACATTCAGCCAGAGACTCATTCCACCGAGATGCAACACAGAGCGTCATAGGAAGTCATTCCTGCCTGTGGCCATCAAACTTTACAACTCCTCCCTTGGAGGGTCAGACACCCTGAGCCGATAGGCTGGTCATGGATTTATTTCCTGTCATAATTTACATATTTACATATTACTATTTAACTATTTATGGTTTTATTACTATTTAATTATTTATGGTGCAACTGTAACGAAAACC
Source organism: Mobula hypostoma (assembly GCF_963921235.1). NCBI lineage: Eukaryota > Metazoa > Chordata > Chondrichthyes > Myliobatiformes > Myliobatidae > Mobula > Mobula hypostoma. Next base: position 78,513,645 of record NC_086105.1, on the reverse strand, counting down.
AATTTCCCCTGGGATCAATAAAGTATGACTATGACTATGACTATGACAAATCCTAATGGCCTGACAAGGTGTTTCATTGGACCTGTGGGAGGCAAGTGCAGAAACTGCAGGGGCCCAGGAGAGATAATTAAAGTCAAGTTGATTGTCATTTAACTACAGTACCTATAAAAATTATTCACACACACCTCCCTTCACCCCCCCACCCCCCCCCCCCAGCTTGGAAGTTTGCATGTTTTATTGTTTTACAGCACTGAATCACAGTGGAATTAATTTGCCTTTTTTTTACACTGATCAACAGAAAAAGACTTTTTCATGTCAAAGTGAAAACAGATCTCCACAAAGTGATCTAAATTAATTGCGAATATAAAACACAATATAATTGATTGCATAAGTATTCACCCCCTTTAATAAGACACACTAAATCATCACTGGTGCAGCCAATTGGTTTTCAAAGTCACAGAATTGGTTAAAGGGATATCACCTGTGTGCAGTCAAGGTATTTCAATTGATTGTAGTAAAAATACATCTGTATCTGCAAGGTCCAACTGCTGGTGAGTCAATATCCTGGCAAAAACTGCACCATGAAGACAAAAGAACATTCCAAGTCCATGAAAAGGTTATTGGAAAGCACAAGTCAGGAGATGGATACAAGAAGATTACCAATCCAGGGCCGTATCAGCCAAAATTCCCTTGTATGGTCTGTAACAAAGCTGCAAAGGATGGGCAACAAGCAATTGAGTGTGAAACTTGTAAGTTTTGGTTTCATCATGCATTCATTGAAATGAATGTACAGATTTATAATATTTTAGTAGAGCGTCCATCTTACTCCTGGATCTGTTGTAACTGTGGTCTCGCCAATTTCGATTCTTCCGTCTTCACTGTTGATAATATTGAAACTTATAATAGATTCGATTTATTTGCATCTCAGTCCTCGGATCCCTCAGAGTCAGAGTCGGACTTAAATGTCCCCCCAGATATTGGATCCCCTACCAAGGCATCCAGACCATACTTTAAAATTAAAGGCAAGAGTCGTAGACCTACAAAGACCTGCAACTGGCAGAGTTTTAAGACTTTAAAAATTATAAACATGAATTGTCAGAGCTTCAGAGCAAAGAAAGTTATTTTTCAAGCCTTGATTGACAATGAAAACCCCGACATAATAGTTGGTACTGAGTCATGCCTCAACAACGACGTTGTTTCGGGAGAAATCTTTCCCCCTACTTCCAGGTTTTTAGGAAAGACAGGAAATCTAGCTCCCATGGTGGAGTGTTTATTGCAGTGAAAAGTACTCACATTGTTACTGAAAAAAATACCCTAGATTCAAATTGTGAAGTAAAGTGGATTAGTATTCATGTTAAAGGTCTAAAACCGGTGTACGTTGGAGCATTCTATCGTACTCCATCATCTGATGTTGATTATTTAAAGGAACTGGATTTGTCTCTTTCAAAAATCCCTCAATCAGCATCTATTTGGCTTCTTGGAGATTTTAATTTGCCTAGAGTGGATTGAGACAGCAGTATTGTCCGCCAAGGGGGCAGCTATGTAACGGTCAGTAAACCAATGCTTGATATTGTAGCTGATTTTAATCTGACACAAATTATTAGACATCCAACTAGAGAAAGTAACATACTGGACTTATTTTTTGTGTCAAATCCAGCCTTAGTTGTGAATCACCATGTCACTGCAGGGATTAGCAACCATGATGTTGTTGTTATGAATGTAAAGCTTACTGTGAAATTAATTAAACCCCCCCCACAAAGGAAAATATTTCTGTATAGGAAAGCAGATTTTAGTGGAATTGCAAAACTTGTTAGTGATTTTGACCAGTCACTAGTATTAATAAGTATTAATACTCTTTGGTCTAACTTCCAAGAGGTCCTTCAAGCAGTAATTGACATGTATGTCCCCTCTAAAATGAGCTCTTCCAGGTTCAACTTACCATGGGTAAACCAGTCCACCCGGCGTGCGATACGTAGAAAGCAAAGACTCTATAATAAAGATAGGAAATCCGGTCATAGTTGTGATGGGATCCTGAATTATCCCTTATGAACTGTGCTTTTAAAAAGAGAGAGGGAGAGCATACAGCTGGTGGAGGCACCGCTGAGAGCTGTACAGCGCAAACAACTTGTTATTAAGAGAGAGAGAGGTGAAGACTGCCCACAGTTTGTTTGAAATTTCTGCAAGGACACTGTCAGCTTCTGAGTTCCTACAAAGAGAGAAGGGAGGAGTTACTTGATGGACAGCTGGTGTTCAGCACAACAGTATTTAAACCAGCGTAATTGCTTGTTTCATGGGACACACAGACACACTAAGGTGTTGTGAAGTTACCGCTATCCTGTTCAGGTGCCCACACGTGTGGGACTGAGGATTGATTGTGAGGGATTGATCTGTGATTATTAGTGCGTGAAAGAGCAACCCTGTGGAGACTACCTATGTGTCTAATCTTTGCCTGGGTTGGTAGACTATCACTTGAAGATGGTGCTCTTAAGTTGGTCAAGTTTGGCTAACTTGGAAATTTCAGAGGACAACGGGAAGAATCGACGGCATCGGCTTACTTGGACAACCACAACACCTCTCTCCCTCCATCACTACTCAACTCAATACCACGAACTGAACTGATTCCCTTTACCCATCACCGTAAGACTGTATCCATTTATTCCCTAGGATTGAAGAAGCTTGGTTTTTATATTTCCACATATATAATCTTTCCTAACCTGTTTGATATATCTGAATTGACATTACTGTATTGCGTAGTTACTAATAAACGAGCATTAGTTAACAACAATATTAGACTCCGAGGTGTTTTCCATTTCCGCTGGTTCTTTAACCCGTTACAAGGTACGTGACAAAATTAGGGGCTTGTTCGGGATTTGAACAAATTGGTTGGGGGCTTATTCGAATTGATTGGTGAAAATCCCTTTTGATTTGGTCATGTGGAAAAACAGCAGACATGGATGTTCAGGATTTTCTGGCAGGGCCACACCCTATGGTTTTGAAGAGAGCTAAAAAGGATGAGTTGCAGAAAATTGTAGGGGAACTGGAACTTAAGATGGAAAAGAAGGGTATGACAAAGGCAGAAATTCAAAGAAAAATGGTTGAATATTATATTTTGATGAAGCAATTTACTGAGGATATATTGAAAATGTTCGCGGAAAGTAAGCCTACTGAGGCTGAGCTTCAGCTTCAGTTGGAAAAATTAAAGATGCAGCATGAATTGCAATTAAAACGTTTCAAGGCTGAGTAGGCAGAAAAGTGGAGACAGTTCAAGAGGGAGATGTGGCAGCTGGGATGTCCAGTGTTGGACCCTGCTGATTTTTACAGCTTGAAAGAGCTGGCATTGATTGAAGCATTTAAGAGTGTGGTCCCAATGAAAAGAGCACCGCTACCTTGCGGGAGTCTGCTAGATTAGTAGACGAGCATGTTTTAACCCATAAGGTGGAGTTTACTCCGGATGAGAGTTTCCCAGAGAGTAGCTGGGAAGATCAGAGTAAACTTGAATTTGAAACTGAGACAAGTGATGACAGCCTAGAAAAGGCAGCTGTCCCGATTGCCTGTGTTCAGGTAATGGAAGTTCCTGTGCATTCCCAGCGTACTAAATCTTGTGTTGAAGCTCAGTTAAGGCCTGAGGGGTCTGACTCAGTTGAAAAGGAATGCAGTCCTTTTGTGTCAGATGGACTTGGTTCAGTGAATAAGGGGTTAACCTTGGTACCAGTGGAAACTGAGGATTCTCAGTCACTTGTATTAGGCTGTGTTCTAAAAGTCAGTGATGAGATGAAAATTGTTAAGGTAAATGTTACTGAAGATATTGAGAAAAGTGTTATTTCTGGACTTTTGAATAAAGTACTGGGGAAGTTTGGATTGGTTTTGTGACCTTTGACCCTGCTTTCAGGACAATGGCCTGCTAAAGAAGTATGGGCCACTCTGTTGAATTTTGTTTTAACATTTGGATGTAAACATCTTCAAGGTTATGGACTTACTTTTCACGATTGTGATGTGGAGAAAAAGGATTGTTTTGGTTCTGAGAGGCCACTTGCAGAGGTTACTATAGAGACAGATCAAGCTGAAGGTTGTCGGAACGTAATAAATGGATTGCTTGGGATTTTTCACAATATACACATGGTTTTCGTAAGTCTAGTGATAGTGCTGAGTTTAGTAAACATTGAGGGGAGGTTGATACCTATTGGCGGGAGGCAGCTGCTGAAGACCCACCCACGAATATTGATATTTACCCCCCCTGCGCAGTAACATGAAGCATGTCTAAAAAGTCTGCTGATGCTCATGATGATTTATCAGAGACTTTTTTACCATCCCTATTCCAGCAGGACTTAGAGGGTAGTGAAACTGATGAGAGTAAGGTTGATGAGAAAGGTTTGTCCTTATCTAGAAAGGAATTAATAGAGGAACAGAATCGAGATTCTGAAATTGTGGCTTTAAAGGAGACAGCTCTCACAGAAGAGGAGGTTCAGAGAGAGTCAGTAGATGGGGTGTTAATGAGGAAGTGGAAACCAGCCACTGTGCCTGCAAATGAGGATTGGGCGATTGTGCACCAGGTAGTGGTTCCAAAGGGTTACAGGGCTGAAATTTTAAACATGGCTCATAATATGCCTTTAGGTGGACATTTTGGAGTGAGAAAGACAGTGAACAGGATTATGAAGGAATTCTACTGACCTAATTGAAGAAAGGACGTTGTGAATTTTTGCAGGACTTGCCATACCTGCCAGGCTGTGGGGAAACCTAATTAGGTTATTCAAGTAGCACCACTTAAACCGATACCTGCTTTTGGTGAACCTTTTTCTAGGGTCATAGTGGATTGTGTAGGCCCATTGCCAAAGACTGCAGCTGGTCATCAGTATGTGCTAACTGTTATGTGTGCTGCATCTAGGTTCCCTGAAGCCGTGCCTCTCAGAAACATCCAGGCCAGACTGTGGTAAAGGCACTCATCAAGTTTTTCATACTGGTAGGTCTGCCCAAAGAAATTCAATCTGACCAGGGTAGCAACTTTACTTCGAGAACATTCCAGGGGAAAGTTAGAGAACTGGGAGCTCAGCACATTGTGTCATCTGCATATCACACAGAGTCCAAGGGAGCCTTGGAATGGTTCCACTTCACTCTTAAAACCATGATTAAAACATATTGTGTGGAAAATGGAAAAAACTGGGATGAGAGGGCTCCCCTCCTCTTATTTGCTGTCAGGGATTCGATTCAAGAATCATTGGGCTTTAGTCCGTTTGAGCTTTTTTTCGGTCACAGGCCCAGAGGACCTTTGACCTTGCTCAGAGAACAGTGGTCTGATCCGAAAGTATGTGTCAGTGTGTTGGATTATGTTTTGAAGTTTCGAGATAGGTTTAACAAGGCTTGTGACCTTGCAAAGCAGAATTTGCAGAACACTCAAATTAAAATGAAACATGGATTTGATAGGAAAGCGAGGGGACAGGTGTTTCAGGTCGGAGATAAGTCTTGGTCTTGTTTCCCCTTTTGACCAACCCCCTCCAAGCGCAATTTCATGGACTGTACTAGATAATTAAGAAAATTGATTCTTTAAATTATGTTATTAGAACTCATGACTGAAGGAAAACCACTCAAGTCATTGACGTAAACATGCTCAAGCCTTACAATGACAGAGACATCACCTGTGAGTACTGTTATGAAAACAAATGAAGCTGTGGGGCCTGGTACCAAGATAACAGATAATTTTAATGTACTCAGTGTAGTCTGCACAAATCTCAAAAACACTATTATTTTGAAAAATATTAATAAAAATTTGAAGGGGGTGACTAATTATGCAATCAATTATTTTGTATTTAATAATTGTAATAAACTTGGACTAATCTGTAGAAATTTGTTTTCACTTTGACACAAAAGAGTCTTTTCTGTTGATCAGTGTCAAAAAAAAACCAAATAAATTTACTGTGATTCAATGTTGTAAAACAATAAAACATGAAAGCTTCTGGGGGGGGGGGTTGAATATTTTTATAGGCAATGTATATATAATGTATACAATCATATAAGTATAAAGTTTCTACAAACCAGGGTGTAAAACACAGTAGTACATATAACACACGGTGACTTAATGAGGTAAGGTTAAAATCTACAGATGAATCAAACCAAAGTGCACTAATATTAAATATTGTAAGGTACGGAACAAATTAACCAGTGACATTCGAATACAATGTGGCAGGGAGTTCAGAAGCCTAATGGCCTTGGGAAGAAACTGTTTCTCATCCTGACCCATTCTTATTTTTATGCATCGGAGTCTCCTGCCTAATGGTAGAAAGTCAAAGAGGACGCTGAATGGATGAGTGGGATCCTTGATGATACTAAGGACGCTGCCTATTAAACGCTCCCGCTAAGTAATTCTAATGGTTACTAGGAAGATCCCTATGATCCTTTCATCTGTTCTCACAGTCCTTTGTAGGGACTTCTGGTCTGATGCTGGACTGCTCCCATACCAGATGGAGATGCAACTTGTCAGGACATTCTGAAACGCAGTTAAGATAGGGGTGGGGGGAGTCTTACTTGCCTCAGTCTTGTTGGGTAGTGAAAGTGCAGCTGTACCTTCGTGTTCAGGGAAGTGACGTCATCCATTATATGAACTCCCAGGAACTTGGTGCACTTAATTCTCTCTATGAAGGAGCCATGTATTTGCTGAGGGATATAGCATGTCTGTACCTTCCTGAGGTCCACAATGATTTCCTTTGTCTTCTCCACATTCAGGCTTAGGTTGTTCTTCTCACACCAATCCATCTGCTGTTCCATTTCCTCTCTATACTCTGTCTCATCATCATTCTTGATAAGGCCACCCACTGTTGTGTCATCTACAAGGTTGATGAGACGGTTTGAGCTGGATCCTGTGTCAGCAGTGTGAACAGCAGTGGGCTGAGCACACAGCCTTGGGGAGCACCAGAGCTCACTGTAACAGGACGAGAGACCCAGCTGCCCACACGGACTGACTGTGACCTTACTGTTAAGAAGTCCAATATCTAAATGCAGAGGGAGGTGTTGAGACCCAGCGAGGACAGTTTCTGGGGTATGATGGTGTTGAATGCTGAACTGAAGTCTATAAACAGCAGTCTGGCATATGAGACCACATTTTCCAGGTGAAACAGGACAGAGTGGAGGGTGGAGGCTATTGCATCATCAGTGGATCGATTTGAGCAATAAACGAACTCACAAAGCCATAAGAACAGAAGACATGGGAGCAGGATTAGGTCACTTGGCCCATCGAGTCTGCTCTGCCATTCAGTCATGGCTGATCCTTTATTTACCTCCTCAGCCCCACCTCCCCATCCTTCTCCCCGTAACCTTTGATGTCATGTTCAATCAAGAAACTACCAAGCTGTGCCTTAAATAAACCCAACTACCTGGGCTCCACAGCTGCCTGTAGTAATAAGTTCCATAAATTCACCACCCTCTGGCTATAGAAGTTTCTCCGTATCTCTGTTTTAAATGGATGCCCCTTTATTCTGAGGCTGTGCCCTCTTGTCCAAGACTCCCCCACCATGACCAGCCAGTCAAAGCATTTCATGATGGTTTATGTTAAGTACTGTTGTTAAATCATGCATAGTGACAGGTGAGGTTCTGGAGGATTTGAGGATAGCTGATGTTGTTCCGCTGTTTAAGAAAATCTCTAAAAATAAATATAAATTATAGGTGGGTAAGCCTGACATCAGCAGAGGAAAAGATATTGGTAAGTGTTCTCAGACACCGGATTTATGAGTATTTGGATAGACGGGAACTGATTAGGGATAGTCAGTAATGGGTTTGTGGATGGTAGGTCATGTCTAACCAATCTTATAGAGTTTTTTGCATTCCTGAATGTGTAACTTGTGCACTCTAGCAGGGCAATTGCCATTGCAGAGCAGTGTGCTCTGATGTTACAGTGTGGTTTCATTCTCCAGATGGGGTTACAGTGTGCTCTGGTGTTACAGTGTGGTTTCATTCACTAGATGAGGTTACAGTGTGCTCTGATGTTACAGTGTGGTTTCATTCACTAGATGAGGTTACAGTGTGCTCTGATGTTACAGTGTAGCTTCATTCTCCAGATGGGGTTACAGTGTGCTCTGGTGTTACAGTGTGGTTTCATTCACTAGATGAGGTTACAGTGTGCTCTGATGTTACAGTGTGGTTTCATTCACTAGATGAGGTTACAGTGTGCTCTGGTGTTACAGTGTAGCTTCATTCTCCAGACTAAAAGTTTAATTAGAACAATGACTGTGCTGAATGGAATCATGAGATGAAAGAAAGAACAGACACAGAGGACAGAAGAACTTCCCCCAAATGTCATTTCACTTCCCTTCAGACAGTCCTCTTCTCCTCCCTCAGACAGAACCACCCAATAAAATGAAGCCCGTAGATGGAACCACCCAGACCCACAGCTGCATTGGTACAGAATACAACTCACAAATCAGGTGAAGCCTGACTGGAACTTATTGAAGAAACTTAAATACTATTCTTTTGAATGACCTTGCTATTTGAGTGCATACATTTAAAATTTTTTAAAATATTGTTGTTCAATGTAATGTACATTCAGTGGCCACTTTATTAGGTATCTGTTGAAGCCCGTCCACTTTGATGTTTAATATGTTGTGCATTCAGAGATGCTTTCCTGCACACAATTGTTGTAACACACAGTTATTTGAGTTACTCTTCCTTCCTGTCAACCAGAACCAGCCAGACCATTCTCCTCTGACTAACAAGGTGTTTTCATCTACAGACTGCAGCTCACCGGATGTCTGAATGTTTTTTAAATCATTTTTGCACCATTCTTGGTAAACTCTAGAGACCGTTGTGCATGAAAATTCCAAGGAAATCAGCAGTTTCTGAGATACTCAAAACACCCCATCTGACACCAACAATCATTCCACTGTCAAAGTCACTTAGATCACATTTCTTCCCTATTCTGATGTTTGGTCTCAACAACTGATAATCTTGACCATGTCTGTATGCTTTTATGCATTGAGTTGCTGCCACGTTCGGATGATTTAGATCTTTGCTTTAAAGAGCAGGTGTACAGTGTACATAATAAAGTGGCCACTGAATCTATATTTGAAATGCTGTGTATGGTATTCTTCACTCTGATCAGTATAAATATCATTCATTCAAAAGGGCTCTACTGCCACCTATTTGTAAGAAACTCAGACTCCAGCTGCCAGAGCAAAAGAAAGACACCCATACACACTCCACACACACACTCCACACACACACTCCACACACACACTCCACACACACACTCCACACACACACTCCACACACACACTCCACACACACACTCCACACACACTCCACACACACACTCCACACACACACTCCACACACACTCACTATCCTGGAGGAAAACCAGACACCTCTCTGATCAGCTGAACAACTGAAGGAGGGGCTGATCCCCTGAAATGATTCCCCTGGCACTGCAAGCAACTTAGCTGCCCTCCTAGCCAGAGAAGACACACTGAAAACTTACCCCCCCTTTCAAAAAACTGACAGCTGTCATGACAGTGTAATTGAACCTGACAGTTCTAACACCGTCACCAGCCCACCTACTTAAACTTTCAACCAATCCCTGTCACTCTCCCTCAACCGAGCACTGCCACTCATCTAACAACTGAGAGATCCGCTCCGCCCACGCCTCACACGCCTCCGCCCCTCTTGGAGTGGACACTATCCCAAATGCCAGGCGGACCCTGCCAGAGCTAGAATATTTATTCGCAGACACCCCCTCCGAATCAGACCACTCTTTCCTCTCTCTCCCAACAGCATGGACAGCCCCGAGTTCCACCTCCAACTCATCAACGCTATTCTGAACTCAAAGACCTCACCCAACACGCATGCAGCAATAACCAGCAAATAACTCACAGAGACACACATTACTGGTTTATATAGGGCAACCACACAACATACCACTAGATCCAATCCCGGACGAGCCCTCACAATGTAGCCCCCCTGGCCAACCTCAGGGTCTCTTGGCTCGCTCTCATCTAGGGAAACAGCCCTCGGCCCCGCCAAACTGGGTAATTAGTTTGTGTGGATGCTGTGGGATGTACCCCACCCCGCCCAAATAACAGACAATGCACCAGATACGATTAAATGATTTACAGTTTATAGATATTACTGGAACTATATAATTAATAGAGAATAAAATACAAAAGGAACATAAAAGGCACCACACTTATCAAAGTTCAATCTCTTCCTGCACAAATAGTTGGAGCTCAGGACCCTCCTTCTTCCTCCTGCGACCCGTCGGACCACCTCGAACTGCCGCCTGGGACAAACGACGGTGGTCGACCAGACGCTCCACACGAGTCCGTCTCCTCTCCTCGCCGAACACCCTGGACCTCAGACTCCTCTCGGGGTCTGACCCCGTTAGTGGACTCACAGCACTTGGTCCATCCTCTGTCTCTCTCTCCCGCCTTCTCCCCCAAAACCCTGCACATACAATATCTTACAGACACACCAAAAGCATAACAACAGTCCCAATTGGTTCGTAACACCTTCTGATCAGTAACGTGATCCAAACAAACTGCTAGTGGGAGGACTTTCTCAGCAGTTAACGTAACAAAGAAGCCTTTTCAATTATAACATAACAAAGAAGCCATTTTAATTAGACTATGCAGTGACAAAAAAAAGAAACCCCTTACACAGGTATGATTTGTGGAGGGCTATTTCAAGAATGAATAGACAATTCCAAGTGAGGTTGGAGGCAACATTAGATGCATGTCAATACTGGCAGGGTTTGAAAAACATTACCTCCTACAAAGTGAAACCCAATAGTGTAAATGGCAATGATGCTTCACGACCAGACCACCTCAATGCCTTCTATGCCCACTTTGACTACACCTGTGAGGATCGGATCCCTCCTGCACCTGGTGACACTGTGATCTCTGTCTCAGAGGCCGACGTCAGGCTGCCTTTCAGGTGGGTGAACCATTGCAAATTGGCAAGCCCTGATGGAGGACCTGGTAAGGCTCTGTAAACATGTGCCAACCAACTGGCAGGAGTATTCAAAGACAATTTTCAACCTCTCACTGCTACAGTCGAAAGTTCCCACCTGCTTCAAAAGGGCAAAAATTATACTGGTGCCCAAGAAGAGCAGGATGAGCTGCCTCAACAACTATTGTCCAGGAGCACTCACATCTACGGTGATGAACCCACAGCATGTCCACACATTCCCACAGTAGCTCTACAGTAGACACAATCTCAATGCTTCTTCACATGGTCTTAGGTCATCCAGACTATACAAACACCTATATCAGGATGCTGTTCATTGACAGCGTTCAACAGCATCATTCCTAGAGTACTGATTGAAAAACTATAGAACCTGGGCCTCTGTACCTCCCTCTGCAATTGGATCCTCGACTTCCTAAACGGAAGACCACAATCTGTGTGGATTGGTGATAACATATCCTCCTCACTGACGATCAACACTGGCGTACCTCAGGGGTGTGTGCTTAGCCCACTGCTCTACTCTCTATATACACGTCTGTGTGGCTAGGCATAGCTCAAATACCATCTATAAACTTGCTGATGATACGACCATTGTTGGTAGAATCTCAGGTGGTGATGAGAGGGCATACAGGAGTGAGATATGCCAACTAGTGGAGTGGTGTCACAGCAACAACCTGGCACTCAACAGTAAGACCAAAGAGCTGATTGTGGACCTCAGGAAGGGTAAGACGAAGGAACACATACCAATCCTCATAGAGGGATCAGAAGTGGAGAGAGTGAGCAATTTCAAATTCCTGGGTGTCAAGATCTCACAGGATCCAACCTGGTCCCAACATAATGATGCAGTTATAAAGAAGGCAAGACAGCAGATATATTTCATCAGGAGTTTGAGGAGATTTGGTTCATCATCTAAAACTCGCGAAAACTTCTATAAGTGTGCCATAGAAAGCCTGCACCACAGGCTGAATCACTGTCTGGTATGGTGGAGGTTACTGCACAGGAATGAAAGAAGCTACAAAGTTGTAAAATTAGTCAGCTGCATTGTGGGTACTAGCCTCCGTAATACCCAAGACATCTTCAAGGTGCTTCAGTAAGGTGGCATCCATTATTAAGGACACCCATCACCCAGGGCATGCCTTTTTCTCATTGTTACCATTAGGAAGGAGATACAGACGCCTGAAGGCACACACTCAGTGGTTTAGAAACTGCTTCTTCCCCTCTGACAAATGATTCCTTAATGGACGTTGAACCCATGAACACTACCTCACTTTTTCATTTCTGTTTTTTTACATCTATTCTTAATTTAACTATTTAATATACATATATGTGCTTACTGTAATTCAGTTCTTTTCTATATTATAATGTATTGCATTGTACTGGTGCCAGTAGGTTAACAAATTTCATGACATATGCCAGTGATAATAAGCCTGCTTCAGATTCTGATCACAAAAGAGAAGTTCGGTGATCGCATGACCTGAGGACGATGCCGAAGTTCAAGGCCCAAAGGTTGAATCAGAAGTCTGGACATCAAGGCCTGTTGGCCGGAGCCTGAGTCTGTGAATCTCTGCGAGTCTGCTGGGGAAGCTGAAGGCCCAATGTGTACGAGTCTGAGGCCACTGGAGACTGAAGACAGAAGGTGACGTATCCTGGGGTCAGGGGAGTGTGTATGCGCGTGGATGCGAGGAGGAATGGGGCTTGTTTTGCTGTTGTTCTTTTGTTGCTTGTGTTCTGTGTCATTCTGCCAAACTTTGTGGACATACTATGTTGGCGGCAGAAGGTGTGGCAACACTTGCCCCTGTACACACAGTGAAATGCCTCACTGGCGTTAACAACCCTAATGTTGTGTTGGTTGTTAATGCAATGACAGATTTCACTGTATGTTGCAACGTACATGTGATCAGTTAATGAATCTGAAATCTGACTGTAAACACAGAATCTGAAATGGAAAGAGAAACAGCATGTCAGGAGCGCCTGTGGAGAGCAGAACTGGATTACTTCCTCTGTTCAAAGGCCTACAGAATGTTTCCACCATTTCCTGTCATAACTGGAGTGTTTTCTTCTTGCAGCAAATGTGTAAGTCACTCGAACTCTCCACCCAAGAGAAACTGTGAGGACTAGATCATTGAGAGCATTTATTGAAGAGGAGATGCACTTTTGAATGATGAGGGAATTGATCAGGGGAATTTGAGATGTGGCACAGAGAACAGGAGTTTCAGGGAGACAGTCACCCCTAAGAGTCAGGAGACAGGTAGCTGGGTGACTGTCAGGAGAGGGAAGGGGAACAGACAGAATGAGCAGAGCACCTCTGTGGCCGTTCCCACCAATAATTACATCGTTTTGGATTCTGTTGATGGAGACAACCTAACAGTTGCAGTGGTTGCATCTCTGGCACCAAGATGGGACCCTCAACTCAGAAGGGAAGGAGGGAAAAGAGGAGAGCAGTAGTGATAGGGGATTCGATAGTTAGGGGGACAGATAAGAAGTTCTGTGGAAGAGATCGAGAATACCGGATGGTCTGTTGCCTCCCTGGTGCCAAGGTCCGTGATATCTCAGATCGAGTTCTCGGTATTTGCAAGAGGGAGGGTAAGCAGCCGGATGTCGTGGTCCATGCAGGGACAAATAACGTGGGTAGGAAGAGTGAGGAGGTCCTGAAAGGTGAGTTTAGGGAGTTAGGCGCCAGGTTAAAGGACAGGACCTCCAGGATAGCAGTCTCAGGATTGCTACCAGTGCCACGTGCAGGCGGGTTTAGAAATAGTAAGATAGCACAGATCAACATGTGGCTGAAGATATGGTGCAGGAGAGAGCGCTTCAGACTTATAGGTAATTGGGCAGTCTTCCAGGGAAGGTGGGACCTGTTCCAGTGGGACAGTTTACATTTGAACTGGAGGGAGACAAATATTCTTGCAGGTAGGTTTGCTAGAGAGGCTGCGGTGGATTTAAACTAGATACGAGGGGGGAGGGGAAGCAGAGTGTAGGAACAGATGTAGGGAAGAAGGAAAGCAAAGAAAATAGTAAAGTTGTTTTCACCAGTAGTGATAAACAGAGAGTAAGAGGTGGAAAATTTCTTAAATGCATTTATTTTAATGCTAGGAGCATTATAAGAAAGGTGGATGAGCTTAAAGCATGGATTGATACCTGGAAGTATGATGTGGTCGCTATTAGTGAAACATGGTTACAGGAGGGGTGTGATTGGCAACTAAATATTCCTGGAGTTCATTGCTTCAGGTGTGATAGAATCGGAGGGACAAGAGGGGGAGGTGTGCATTGCTTGTCAGAGAAAATATTACTGTGGTGCTCTGGCAGGATAGATTAGAGGGCTCGTCTAGGGAGACTATTTGGGTGGAACTGAGTAATGGAAAAGGTGTAGTAACACTTATGAGGGTGTATTATAGACTACCTGCAGGAAACACACCAAAAAAATTAAAAGAATGCAGAGAAAATTTACATGGATGTTGCTGGGACTTGAGGACATGAGATATAGGGAAAGTTTTAATAGGTTAGAGGTCCACCAGTCCTCCAGGTTTAGGGGTTTAACTCAGGGCTAACAATCTTGACTGGTCAAACAAAACTGTTACAGAAACACCAATGAACAATCATTTTACATCTGTGTTTGACAGTATGACGTATCATAGAGTCAGGACTCTGAAACACACCTGGGGCGCAATAGAGAAGATGGTCAAGGACAGACAGCGATGGAGGACCTTCATTGTTGCCCTAAACGCGAGCAAGTGTGATGGGCAGTAAGTAAGTATGTAGGTTAGGTCTTTATTGCCTGGAGCATAGGAGAATGAGGGGAAATTTGATAGAGGGATACAAAATTATGAGGAGTATAGTTAAGGTAAAGGCAAGCATGATTTTTCCACTGACGTTGGGTGAGACTAGAACTATAGGTCATGGGTTAATGGTGAAAGGTGAAATGTTTAAGATGAATTTGAGAGGAAACTTCTTCACTCGGAGTATGGTGAGAGAGGGGAACAAGATGCCTGCAGAAATGGCAAAATGCGGGTTCAATTTCAACATTTAAGAGAAATTTGGTTAAGTTCATGGATGGGAGGTTTATTGGTCCAGGTGCAGGTCGATGGGACTAGACAGAATAATAGTTTGGCACGGAGTAGATGGTCTGAGGGGCCTGTTTCTGTGTTCAATGATTCTATAACTTTAGGTGTCAATTTGTTTCCCTCAGTGGGACATTCAAAGAAAGCCAGAACATTAGAGCCTTTATTATATCTCTGACCAAGGCACCTTTCCTTATTGCTTTTGTGACTTTTATTCACTTCCTGTTTTGATTTTTGGACACCAATCCTTGCTTTTCAGGAATTCAAAAGTCAGACCTACCAAGGATTCTCATGTGCTCTGTATTTGGGATGAAATCCATTAACTTCCTGTTAAATTAATCTAAGATAAGTGTGACTGACCCTTGACAGGAGGGCGCTCCCAGGGTGGTAAGCTGGCAGCAGGCCACCATGGACACAGAAGGTTCTCAGCAAGTTCTGCAGCCAACTCTGAGCTAAAAGAGCATTTTACGTAAGATCAAAGAGACACGGGCCTCAGTATCCTTTTCTTCTGTGCATTCTTGAGTTTGTCTGAATCTGTACCAGAAACAAATATGACATTCAACACACAGAATAAGCAATTAGTCCTCTGGCGTTGCAGCAGGGACAGAAATGTCCATTGTGTGCAAATGCAGATCAATTCATTGTCAACTACTTTCTTTCATCTTTCAGCTGCTGACATAATCAATGATGCTGGTATACAGAACCTTGAAAAAGTATTCAGCACTCACATTTTACTCTCATTTTCTGAATTTCAGTATTGAAGTAGGACTTTTTGAGTTAATCTACAAAACATTGTGTATCATGTCAAATCAAATGAAAAATTCCAAAACCTGTCAACAATTTACTGAAAATTAAAAACCAAAACTGAGAGTCTAAAAAAGTATTCATCTCCTTTGTAATTACCTCATCAACTTTCCTCAGGTGCAGTACTGTATATTACCTTACAAAATCACCCAATTTGTTGATGTAGAAAATTAGAGATCACCTGAGTAAATACCCCCTCTCTCTGACAGGTCCAACAGAATTGTAGATTTTCAACAGACCGAATCAAAATGAAGACAAAAGAGCCTTCTGTGCAAGGCCGGGAAGTGATAATAGAGAAGCATGAATGTTGTTGGGAAGGGTACAAGAGACCATCTCAAAGGCACTGAATATACCTTGGAGCTCAGTGCAGTCTATCATGAAACAGGTGAAAACATATCAAACCACAGCCACACTGCCTAGGTCAGGCCACCCCTCTAAATTTGGTCGCCAGAAAGAATGGCAATTGCAAGAGAGACTACTGTGATGCCAACAGTCACTCTGAGTGAGCTGCAGAAGTCAATGGTTGCAACTGGAGATAAAGTTCATGGCTCCATAATCTCTAAGACCATGCACTAAAAGTGTATTTATGGAAGAGTGGCAAAGAAGAATCCCTGGCTAAAAAAAAATCATACCCTTGCCTATATAAACATTGTAAAGTGTTATTTAGAAGATACTGTAAAGATATGGAAGAAGATCTTGTGGTCAGATGAGGACAAAGTGGAACTTTCTGGCCTCAACACTAAGTGGTACATGTGGTGCAAATCTAATGCTGCACATCAGCCAGGTAACACCATCCCTACTGTAAAATATGGTAGAGGTGGCATCGTGCTATGGGGATGCTTTTCAGCAGCAGAGACTGGAAAGCTGGACAGGATTGATGGGAGGATGAATGCTGCTAAATTCAGAGAGATCCTGGATAAAAACCTGCTAGCCTCTGCCAAAAGTTTAAACTGGGGAGGAAGTTAATCTTTCAGCAGGACAACAACCCAGAGCGCACTGCAGTGCTTCAAATGAAAAAAGTTGATGTCCTTGAATAGCCCAGTCAGAGTCCTGACCTTAACCAGATCCAACAGCTCTGGCAAGACTGTAAGATTGCTGTCCACCACTTATCCCCAACTAACCTAGCACAGCTTGAATAACTTAGCAAGGAGGAATGGGCATATCTTGCTCCAACACGTTGTGCAAAACTAACAGAGTCTTATCCAAATAAAACACTGGCTGTAATAGTTGTCAGAAGTGGCTCAACATAGTACTGAACATAAGGGGATGAAAACTTTGCAACTGCTGATGTTTCCGTTTTTGAATGTTTAGTTTTTCATGCTTTACAATTTTCCTTGGGTTTTATTTTGGGCTCTACTGTAGAAAAAGGAGGATGTGATTCACAAATAAAATTTCTCGGTTAAATTGATCAAAATCCCTGGTTGTAATACTCATTCATGTGAACCCTACTTCCCCGTATGAGAGGTGGAAACAGATAATGCCAGACAACAGGGCTCTGGTGAAGCTGTATTGACCAGACTCTTGTACAATGGATACAATGGGTTACAGAAACATTGCTGAACTCCAACTAGGGATGTCATCGATGACCAATGATCCACGAGGAGCTAAAGGCCCAAAAAGAAGAAAAATGTGAATATATTCTGGGGACTGAATACATTTAGTCATAGTCATAGTCATACTTTATTGATCCCAGGGGAAATTGGTTTTTGTTACAGTTGCAGCATAAATAATAAATAGTAATAGAACCATAAATAGTTAAATAGTAATATGTAAATTATGCCAGTAAATTACGAAATAAGTCCAGGACTAGCCTATCGGCTCAGGGTGTCTGACCCTCGAAGGGAGGAGTTGTAAAGTTTGATGGCCACAGGCAGGAATGACTTCCTATGACGCTCTGTGCTGCATCTCGGTGGAATGAGTCTCTGGCTGAATGTACTCCTGTGCCCACCCAGTACATTATGTTGTGGATGGGAGACATTGACCAAGATGGCATGCAACTTAGACAGCATCCTCTTTTCAGACACCACCGTGAGAGAGTCCAGTTCCATCCCCACAACATCACTGGCCTTACGAATGAGTCTGTTGATTCTGTTGGTGTCTGCTGCCCTCAGCCTGCTGCCCCAGCACACAACAGCAAACATGATCGCACTGGCCACCACAGACTCGTAGAACATCCTCAGCATCATCTGGCAGATGTTAAAGGACCTCATCTCCTCAGGAAATAGAGACGGCTCTGACCCTTCTTGTAGACAGCCTCGGTGTTCTTTGACCAGTCCAGTTTATTGTCAATCAATTCGTATCCTCAGGTATTTGTAATCCTCCACCATGTCCACACTGACCTCCTGGATGGAAACAGGAGTCACCGGTACCTTAGCTCTCCTCAGGTCTACCACCAGCTCCTTAGTCTTTTTCACATTAAGCTGTAGATAATTCTGATCACACCGTGTGACAAAGTTTCCTACCGTAGCCCTGTACTCAACCTCATCTCCCTTGCTGATGCATCCAACTATGGCAGAGTCATCCGAAAACTTCTGAAGATGACAAGACTCTGTGCAGTAGTTGAAGTCCGAGGTGTAATTGGTGAAGAGAAAGGGAGACAAGACAGTCCCCTGTGGAGCCCCAGTGCTGCTGATCACTCTGTCAGACACACAGTGTTGCAAGCACACGTACTGTGGTCTGCCAGTCAGATAATCAAGAATCCATGATACCAGGGAGGCATCCCCCTGCATCGCTGTCAGCTTCTCCCCCAGTAGAGCAGGGCGGATGGTGTTGAACGCACTGGAGAAGTCAAAAAACATGACCCTCACAGTGCTTGCTGGCTTGTCCAGGTGGGCGTAGACACGGTTCAGCAGGTAGGCGATGGCATCCTTAACTCCTAGTCGGGACTGGTAGGCGAACTGGAGGAGATCTAAATGTGGCCTGACCGTAGGCCAGAGCAGCTCCAGAACAAGTCTCTTCAGGGTCTTTATGATGTGGGAGGTCAATGCCACTGGTCTGTAGTCATTGAGGCCGCTGGGGTGCAGCGTCTTCGGCACAGGGACGAGGCAGGACATTTTCCACAGTACAGGAACCCTCCGGAGCCTCAGGCTCAGGTTGAATACATGGCGAAGTACTCCACATAGCTGAGGGGCACAGGCTTTGAGCACCCTGGTACTGACACCATCCGGTCCTGCAGCCTTGCTTGGATTGAGACGTTTCAGCTGTCTTCTCACCTGTTCAGCTGTGAAGCCCACCGTGGTGGTTTCGTGTGGGGGAGGGGTATAGTCATGACAGCAGTACAAGGCACTATATACTCCTTCCCTGAGGGTGTAAAAGCTAATTGAAAATACTTGTGACCTCAGTGAACGACTGAGAATTCAGTTCAGATTCCCAGGACTCTGATTCATAAGGTTATAGTATCCCTGGATGACAACATTGACCATCAATCACACAGGACACAGGACACAATTTAGTGGGATTGAGGGGGATAATAAATCAGGTATGATAAAATGGTGGGAAGATCCAATGGGCAGAATAGCCTAATTCGGCTACGATTTTTGATGGTCTATGGTTTTAGAGAATGGCCAAAGTTCTTATTTGGGCTCAGTGTGCGGTGACTTCTGTTTGACATAAATCATCTGAGTTTTTCACATTTTCTGTTGTATTTTGTTATACTCCAGTAAATTCCTGCAAAAAGAGTCTCAAAGTACAATATGGTGGCATTTACGTACTTTCAATGACTCTTATTTATTCATTATTATTATTTTTGTCTATACTTGCACAATTTGTCTTTAGCACATTGGTTGTTTGTCCATCGTTGTTTGAATGTAGCTTTTCATTGCTTCTGTTGTGTTTCTTTGTATCTACTGTGAATACACAAGGAAATGAATCTCAGGGTAGAATGTGGCGATATATAAGTATGTACTTTGATAAAAAGAATTACTTAGACTTTGAGAACATCAGTTGAGAAAATGATCAAATACTAATGCAGTAGACATGAGTTTTCTGATTATCTGTTTCTCTTTCCACAGATGCTGCCTGATCTACTGAGTTTTTCCAATATTTTCTGTTTTATACCTGAAGGAACTTTTGGCCTCCTAACCTCCTTTGAATCACCTTGGGACATCTCAAAATATCTCATCTTCATGGCTCAGAGTATTTAATTACCCAGTGGTTTGGCTCTTTAAAAGAAAATCCATTCTTTTAATTATGAACACCAAAGATTGTGTAGATGCTAGAAATCCAGAGCAACACACACAAAATGCTGGAGGAACTTGGCAGGTCAGGTAGCATTTATGGAGGGGAATAAAGAGCAAACCCTTCAGGTTGAGACCCTTCATCAGGACTGGAAAGGAAGGGGAAGAACCCAGAATAAGAAGGTGGGGGGAAGAAAACTAGTACAAGCTAGAAGGTGCTAGGTGAATCTGAGTGATAAGTGGGAAAGGTAAAGGGTTGAAGAAGAAGAAAGACAAGAGAGTGGACCTTGACAGAAAGGGAAGGCGATAGGCAGATGGGAAAAGAGAAGGAGTAAGAGGGGAGCCAGAGTGAGGAATAGAAGAAGGAAGGGGGAGGGGGAAAATTTGCCATAAATTGGATAAATCGATGTTCATGCCATCAGGTTGGAGACCCAGACAGAATATGAGATGTTGCTCCTTCACCCTGAGAGTGGCCTCACCATGGCAGTGGAGGAGACTGTGAACTGACATGTTGCAATGGGGGTGGGGATTGGAATTAAAATGGTTGGCCACCAGGAAATCCCACTTGTTGCAGATGGAGTGAAGGTACCTGATTTTTTTCAAGGATGGGAAAGAAGCCTCAGTAATCACCAGCCAGCTTCTCATTTCACATTCTTTTAGTTGTTTGCTAATATTTTGTACATTTGAAGAAGCCTGCCTTTGTTACAGCCTGTCTGAGGAGGATAGGTTGAGCAAGCTAGGATTTTTCTCCCTAGAGCAAAGGAGGACAAGAAGTGATTTGATAAAGATGCATAAAATTATGAGAGGCATAGATAGAGTGGACAGCCAACAACTTTATCCCAGAACAGTAATGCCCAATACTAGGGAACATCTATTTAAGTATAGGAGGATGTTAGAGGTCGTTTTTCTCCACAACAGCCGGGGGTACCTGGAATAAACTGATGGCAGTCGTGATAGAGCCTGAAACAGAAGGGCATTTAATAGATTCTTTTGGACTGTGAGAGGAAACCCACGCAGTCACAGGGAGAATGTACAAACTCCTCACAGACAACAGCGGAAATCAAACCTCAATCCTAGAGCCGGTGCTGTACAGCGTTGCACGAACTGCAGTGTTACAGTGCCACCCTCACACTACTGTGCTGTCCTGTATCACAGAGAAGAGCCGAAGTGTCTGCACTTTGCTGTACTGTTCTATGTCGGGTGGCATGGAGTGTCATATTAACGTAGCACTTACACAGCACCGGTAACCCAGGTTCATTTCCATTCGTATCTGTAAGGAGTTTGTACATTAAGCCATGACCAGATAGGTTTCCTCCAAGTGCTTCCTCCCACATTTCAAAGGCATGCAAGTTAATAGGTCAATTGGTCTTATGGTGCTAACTGGGTGGCATCAGATCGTTGGGCTATAAGGGCCTTTTATCATGCTTTATCTCCAAATAAATACAAATAAATAAAATGTTCTATGTTCTATTTAATATAATTTGCATTAGCTGGATATTATCGACATTAAAAGATAAATTAAAGATTACTTATTAAAAAGAAGTAGCATTTAATTCTATTTTGGCACTATATTTTGAATTCCTAATTCCTATAAAAGGAAGTGGGCCTATTTTTCATGACTGACTGACATAGGGGAATATGGAAAGCATAAAGAGTGAGGAAATCTGTTCACAGGACAGAGCTTTCACTGAGGGAATCTGCAATCCCTTATTTACAGCATCATCAGCTGATCAGAGTGAGTCAATCAGCAGTGGGCAATGGGCCAACATTCCAGCTCCCCGACATAAATGCCAGGGCTGACGGATCAGCAAGATCAAAGGGAAGTCAGCCATCTTCCTGCCAACTGGTTCCCTTAGTCTGTGCAGACAGACAGCAGCAGCAAGGAAGTGAGAAGAATGGTGGGGGAGGAGAAGGGGGTGGGCGGGAGAGAGAGAGAAAAGGAATTAATTGTTCTCAGACTTAAGTTTAGAAAGAAAGCCTTTCACAGAGGTAATCACAGGAAACAGGGAAGGAAGAAAAGATGTGGAAAATCAAATAGGGAAGCAGTATGGTTTAGGAGACAGAAAGTGGGGCCATGGGATATAAAAAGACTGCTTGATTAACAGTGATGTTCGCTCTACTCCCCATGCCAGCACTATACTGGGACCACTGATAATATATTTAAAGTGTCTGATTTGGAAAGCAGAAACTAATGAAACCTTGGCTGCACAATAATTCTTACACATTTCTTTTATAAAAGTGGTGAATGATTAAGTGCAGGAGAATGTGTTCAAAATGAATCCTTTCAAAGGAAGCTCAGACCACAGGTGGGAATGTTGAATAAAGCTAATAGTATCTAATCAAGACAAGAACAGCTCATAAACCTCGTGTTAATTCGGAATATTAGTGCCATTTTGAAATATCTGTGCCTTAATAGCAACAAAGGCACAGAAATTAAATAGAAAAGGATTTAAAAGCCTTCCCTAAATCCAATTTTGCTTCATGGTCCAAAGCACAATACAAAACAAAAACAAAAACACAATAGGTTCTGCAGATGCTGGAAATCCAAGCAACAGCCACAAAATGCTGGACGAACTTATCAGGTCAGGCAGCATTTATGGAGAGAAATGCCACAGCCATAAGACTATAAAACTGTAAGACGTATTAACAGAATTAGGCCATTTGGCCCATCGGTCTGCTCCAGCATTCCATCTTGACTGATTTATTATCCCTCTCTAACCCATTCTCTGGACTTCTGCCTGTCCCCTTTGACACCCCAACTAATCAAAAATCTATCAACTTCCACTTCAAAAATATCCACAGCCATCTATGGCAATGAATTCCACAGATTCACCCTCCTCTGGCTAAAGAAATACCTTCTCATCTCTGTTCTAAAGGGACGTTCTTCTATTCTGGGGTGATGCCCTCCCTTCCTAGACTTCTCCACTATAGGGAACATCATCTTCACATTCACTCTATCTAGGCCTTTCAATATTTCATAGGTTTCAATGAGATCCCACCTTCATACTTCTAAACTCTAGCAAGCACAGGGCCAGAGCCTTCAAACACTTCTCATACCTTAACCCTTTATTCCCAGGATCATTCTTGTGAACCTCCTCTGGACCCTCTCCAATGCCAGCACATCCTTAGGAAGAGGCAACATTTATACAATACCCAAACAACTCTCCTACCTGTGTCAAGTATATATCTAGCTATGGATTCAAAGCCACTGGAACTCAAATTAAGATCTTTAAAGACAGTTGGAGATCTCCAGGGTCTCAATAAATATTGTAATTTGATGTTAGCAAAAGATTTAACATCAGAGCAAGTTATTTCCAAGAATCACACCCACCCACCAAGACACACACACACACACACACACACACACACCCGCCAACTCCACACACACATACACCTACACACACCTACTCACCATTGCACACACCCACCCAACCACTAACACACACCCATCGACCACATCGACCAACACACACTCTTTCTCCACCAGCATCGACAGGAAAGCATGCATGAGGACGGCCTAAAGCTATCTACATAAAAATGTGACACTCAACCAGTGGGACATAAACAGAATAGCAGGAAAGGGGCTCTGCTTCCTGTTTGGGTAGAAATCTGGCAAGCCCTGAGAATAGGATAATATATACTGAGGTACTTTTCTTCCTCCTGCTAGGTAAGAATGACGCAGGAAGAGAGACTTCATGAACCTAAAGCCTAAAACAGATGAAATAATAAACAGAGAATAATAATAGATATTCTGAGCTTATTTTCTGTGGTATCCAGTAAAGTGAAGACTCATTACCATTAGCTGTCATTCTCTCAAACAGCTGATATAGTAAGTGCATCAGTCTCCGGTGGAAGTACTTGTAATTGTGCAGAAGTATAGTTTTGCCAAAGTGTGTTTAAATACACCCAAGAATTTTATCTGACTTTATGTATCTGCATTTGTACCCACTATCATACAGCCCTGAATTTGTCAACTAAAAGCAAAAGGAATACAATTCACATTGGTGGGATGATGTGAAATTCTATCAGTACACGTGAGACGATCGCCATCTGCTGGATTTAAGTAAATATACAAGAAAGAGCAATGAGAGAAAGGTGAGCAGCGCAAGTAGATCTTCACATTTAATTAAATAATATATACCTGCAGATCTTTACATATAATTAAATTATTTTTATCTACGTGTACACAGTAGTGTGTCTCTTCCACACAATGCCAAGATCTTCGGTCTATCTCACCTCTCCACTGAAAGCTAAACTCACTGCTTTAAACGGCCAACACTGACCAATAACTTAAACAACTGTTCAATTCTAACTGGTGTGTGGCTCAGAGCTTATCATTTCCAAATACTGCAAAGCAAAGTTAGTTGTTCCTCTAAGACACACTCTTCTGAATAATCAGTCATTGCTTTTCAATTTGTTGATTTGAGTCAATGACTGAAATTTTTACCAACAACGATGTTGCCTTTATGTCATTATGTTGCATTACGTCAATTTAGACATTCTTAGCAGCTTCTTTCTGGTCTTTATCTTGCATTTTCTTGCTAGTTCTTTTAAAATGCAGAATCTGGAATTCTTGACTCTTTTATCTTCTAACTTTTGCCCTTCCCAATTACTACTACGAGCATTGATTGTATCAAATAACATTGGATAGGAGCAACAAACATCTCCTGCATGCTTTGCTGAATGGCTTAAAAACCTTCAGCATTGTCCATGGGAGAAGTCAACCAAAGAGAGCATTTCAATCTTTCTCACTGACAGATTCCTCAACGTTCAGATATTATTGACGCAGTCAGTCTTTTAATATAGAAGAGGTTTACTAGAATGTTTCCTGGATTAGAGGGTATGTTCTATAATGTGAGGCTGGACAAACTTGAGTTTTTTCTCTGAAGCAGCGGATGCTGAGTGGAGATCTGACAGATGTTTTAAAGAATAAGAGATGCATAGATAGAGTGGATAGACAGCACTTTTTCCCAGGGTTGAAATGTCTAATACCAGAGCTCAAGTTCAAAGTAAATTTACTATCAAAGTACACATATATATATCACTACATACAACCCTGAGATTCATTTTCTTGTGGGTATCCTCAATAAATTCAATAATCATTATAAAATCAATGATATAGGGCAGGCATTTAAGCTGACGGGGTAAGTTCAAAGGAGATGTCAGAGACAAATTTCGTACAGAGAGAGTGGTGGATGCTTGGAATATGCTGCTTGGAGTGGTGGTAGAGGTAGACTTTTAAGAGAAATTTAGATAGCATGTGAATGTGAAGAAAATAGAAGTGTATGGACATTGTATTGACAAAAGAGATTAGTTAGTTGGCCGCAAACAACAGGAATTCTGCAGATGCTGGAAATTCAAGCAACACACATCAAAGTGGCTGGTGAACGCAGCAGGCCAGGCAGCATCTGTAGGAAGAAGTGCAGTCGATGTTTCAGGCCGAGACCCTCATACCCCATCTGTTACTTATTTTTATGCACACATTCTTCCTCTCACTCTCCTTTTTCTCCCTCTGTCCCTCTGAATATACCTCTTGCCCATCCTCTGGGTCCCCCCCCCCGCCGTCTTTCTTCCCGGACCTCCTGTCCCATGATCCTCTCGTATCCCCTTTTGCCAATCACCTGTCCAGCTCTTGGCTCCATCCCTCCCCGTCCTGTCTTCTCCTATCATTTTGGATCTCCCCCTCCCCCTCCAACTTTCAAATCCCTTACTCACTCTTCCTTCAGTTAGTCCTGACGAAGGGTCTCGGCCTGAAACGTCGACTGTACCTCTTCCTAGAGATGCTGCCTGGCCTGCTGCGTTCACCAGCAACTTTGATGTGTGTTGCTTTAGTTAGTTGGCCATTTGATTACACTGGGCAACAAAGATTTTGCTTCCTGAATACTTTTGAGTAAATTTTATGGATTTTGGGCTCTGCTAAGCATGAATTATGAATTGAAATTGCCTATATTTTTTATTTCAATACATAATTCAAGGTAATTAAAATGCTGCCCACAATGTAAGCTGAAAAGTTTTCTATCTTGTCCAGGCACGCCTAGGCAGGATGGATGCTGCATGACAGGACAGGTTTTAGAAAGGTTATAAAAGCATCCTGCACACATGGTTCTAAACATGCGTTTACATTTATATCGGTTTGCGATCTCTACGCGCACAGCATATTGTGTGTACTTATTATAATAAGGTTATTGTATTTTCAGAAGTACTTGTGATAGCAAAATGTCTCGCCAATGTTGCAAGAGTCATGATACTTTCTGTTATGTTTGTGGTGAGTATACTCTTAGGTCTCATAGACATAGCATGACTGTTCTTTATGAGCTCTACTTAGAGTGTAAAATTGTTGACCAACACAAAGATTGGGTTCTCACACTTGTTGTGCAACATGCACTGTTGATCTTTGAGCTTGGCTCAGAGGTACGCAGAAGTCAATGCCATTCGCAATCTCGATGGTTTGGCGAGAGCAGAAGGATCATGTGACAGACTGCGACTTCTGTCTGACCAGCGTGTGTGGTTTGCCACGTGCCCCGTGACGGGTTAAAGAACCAGCAGAAATGGAAAACACTTTGGAGTCCGGTATTGCTATTAACGGTATTTATTAGTAATTATGCAATACAGTAATATAAAATCAGATATATCAAA
Organism: Mobula hypostoma; assembly: GCF_963921235.1. Lineage (NCBI taxonomy): Eukaryota > Metazoa > Chordata > Chondrichthyes > Myliobatiformes > Myliobatidae > Mobula > Mobula hypostoma. Next base: position 78,487,037 of record NC_086105.1, on the reverse strand, counting down.
CAGGTTAGCAAAGATCATATGTATATAAGTGTGGAAATATAAAACCCAAGCTTGTTCAAGCCTAGGGCTAAATGGATACAGTCTTACGGTGATGAGTAAAGTTCAGTTCAGTTCGTGGTATTGAGTTGAATAGTGACGGAGAGAAAGAGGTGTTTGGTTCTTCAGATGAGCTGATGCCGTCGATTTTCCCGTTGTCTCCGAAACTTCCAAGTTAGCCAAACTTGACCAAATTAAGAGCACTGTCTTCGAGTGATAGTCTACCAACCCAGGCGAGGGTTAGACACACTAGTAGCCTCCACAGGGTTGCTCTTTCACTCACTAATAATCACAGATCGATCCCTCAGAATCAATCCTCAGTCCCACACTCGTGGGCACCTGAACAGGATAGTGGTAACTTCACCACACCCTTCTGCGTCTGCATGTCCCGTGTCCTGTGAAACAAGCAATTACGCTGGTTTAAATACTGTTGTGCTGAACACCAGCTGTCCATCAAGTAGCTCCTCCCTTCTCTCTCTGTAAGAACTTAGTAGCTGCCAGTGTCCTTGCAGAAGTGTAAACATGCTGCAGAGAAACCATAACATCATCTCCAAGCAGTCTTCGCCTCTCTCTCTCTTAATAACAAGGTGTCTGTGTTGGACACTTCTCTCTCTCTCTTTTCAAAAAGCACAGTTCATAGGGGTAATTCAGGATCCTGTCACACCCCCTTACTTTTAGTAAAAATTTTGATGTAGGCAAAATTTTTAGTTTAACTGTAAATTACAAAGTTTAAAACAATACATGTATGATCATCAGATAACGGAGCAAAAATGTGTACAATTTCTAACTTAACACCTGGACAAGCAATCAGCTATAATATTGTCAGTACCTTTCACATGTTTGATTTTTAGGTCATATTCTTGCAATATCAGACTCCAGTTTAAAGGTCACTCCACACAAATCTTTCACTCTTCCCTAGGAGTTTCGATAGGGGGAGAGCGATATCTGCAAAGTTCTTACAAAACTTTCGGTAGTACCCAACCATTCCCAAAAACCTTCTTAAAGCTTTCTTGCCCGTCGGAATGGGAACCTCAGCAATAGCTTGAACCTTGGCATGTACAGGAGCCAGTTGGCCCTGACCTACCACATAGCCCAGATATGTAACTGTGGCATGGCCAAACTCACTTTTATCGAGGTTCACAGTAAGATTGGCCTTGGAAAGTCTGTCAAGTAGTATTTCTACTGTTGCAATATGCTCTTCCCATGAGTTACTCCATACAACCAAATCATCAATATAAGCCCCTGTGCTTTCTAAACCTCTAATCACAAAATTGATCATTCTTTGAAATGTCCCTGGATCATTTTTCATCCCGAAGGGTAAAACATTGTATTCATACAGTCCAGAAGGTGTGACAAACGCTGAGATTTCCTTGGCCCTTTCAGTCAAAGGAACACACCGGTATCCTTTTAACAGGTCACTCTTTGTAAGGTACTTAGCCTTCCCCACTCTATCAATACAGTCATCCACTCTCTTTCCTTGTTCTTTCTTGTTTCCAATTTCTTGTTCAACCATTTTACTTTCCTCTAAATTCATTCTGTAAGGATGCTCTTTGATTGGCTGGGCTGAATTTATAATGACGTCATGCACTGCAGTTGTACACCATCTTAGAATGTCAGGAAATAAATCTTCATGCTTGCTAATTAATTCTTTCAGTTGTTTTTACGGTGTAGGCTCCAACCGATGGACCTTGTCAGTAATATTTTTCAAAACAATAGTGCTTCCAAGCTTTGTGAGTGCACTGAGTACATTAAAATTATCTGGTATCTCAGTACCAGCCTTCATGACTCTATTTGTTTTCATAACAGTACCCACAGGTGCTACCTTATCAAACCAATGTTCCATTTTAATTTGGGAGTTTTGCAAATTCTGTTTTGCAAGGTCACAAGCTTTGTTAAGTCTCTCCCAGAATTTCAAAACATAATCTAACACACTGACACACTCTTTTGGGTTAGATCACTGCTCTCTGAGCAGGGTCAAAGGACAGGCCTGTGACTGAAAACAGCTTCAAATGGACTACACTCCAATTATTTTTGAATCGAATTTCCAACAGCAAATAAGGGTAGGGGAACCCCTTCATCCCAGTTTTTTCCATTTTCCACCCAATATGTTTTAATCATGGTTTTTAAAGTGGAATGAAACCCCCTTGAGGCTCCGGGTGGTAGGCAGATGACACAATTTGCTTAGCTCCCAGTTCTCCAACCATCCCCCGGAAAGTTCTCGAAGTAAAGTTACTACCCTGGTCAAATTGAATTTCTTTGGGCAGACCTACCAGTGTGAAAAACTTGATGAGTGCCTTTACCACAGTCTTGGCCTGGATGTTCCTGAGAGGCACGGCTTCAGGGAACCTAGATGCAGCACACATAACAGTTAGCACATACTGATGACCAGCTGCAGTCTTTGGCAATGGGCCTACACAATCCACTATGATGATGGAAAATGGTTCGCCAAAAGCAGGTATCGGCCAAAGTGGTGCTTTTGGGACAGCCTGATTAGGTTTTCCCACCACCTGGCACGTATGATACCCTCTGTAGTAATTGACAATATCTTTCCTCACGTTAGGCCAATAAAATTCCATCATAATCCTGTGCACTGTCTTTATTCCAAAATGTCCTGTAAAGGCATCTTGTGGGCCAGGTTTAAAATTTCAGCCCTGTAAACCTCTGGAACCACTACCAGGTGCAAAATAGCCCAATCCTCACTTGCAGGCACAGTGGCTGGTCTCCACTTCCTCATTAACACCTCATCTTTAAGGTAATATCCCACTGTCTCTTTCTGAATTTCATCCTCAGAGAGAGCTGTCTCTTTTAAAGCCACAATTTCAGGATCTTTATTTTGATCCTCTATAAATTCTTTCTTCGATAAGGACAAGTCTTCCTCATACACCTTACTGTCCTCAGCCTTACTACCCTCTAGGTCCTGTTGATATAGAGACGGGAGGAAAGACTCGGATAAATCAACATTAGCATCAGCAGACTTTTTAAACATGCTTTGGGTCACTGCGCATGCGGCGTACATATCAGTCTCTCTGTATGGGTCATTAGCAGCAGCTTTGCTCGTTAGCTGAACTGCTAAATAAACATTACCTTGAATAGGTGTCAACCTCCCCCCAATGTTTACTAAACTTCGCACTATCACTAGACTTACAAAAACTGTGTATATTGTGAAAAATGCCAAACAATCCATTTATTTTATTCCTACAACCTTTATCCTGACTTGTCTCCATAGTAACTTCTTTAGATGGCCTCTCAAAACCATAACAATCCTTCTTCTCCACATCACAATCGTGAGCAACATCATAACTTTGACGGTGTTTAAATCCAAATGTTAAAACAAAATTCAACAGCGTGGCCCATACTTCTTCAGCAGGCCATGGTCCTGAAAGCGGGGTCAAGGGTCACGAAACCAATCCAAACTTCCCCAGTACTTTATTCAAAAGTCCAGAAACAACACTTTTCTCAATATCTTCAGTAACATTTACCACATCAATTTTCATCTCATCACTAACTTTTAGAACACTGCCTAATACAAGTGACTGAGAATCCTCAGTTTCCACTGGTACCAAGGTTAACCCTTATTCACTGAACCAAGTCCATCTGACACAGAAGAACTGCATTCCTTTCCAACCAAGTCAGCCCCCTCTGGCCTTAACTGAGCTTCAACACAAGGTTCAGTACCCTGTGAATCCACAGGTATTTCAACAACCTGAACACTGGCAATCGAGACAGCTGCCTCTTCTGGGCTTTCATCACTTGTCCCAGTTTCAAATTCAAGGTTACCCTGAATCTCTCAACTACTCTCTGGCAAACTCTCATCTGGAGTAAACTCAACCTCGTGGGTTAAAACAACTTTGTCTGCTGTCTTAGCAGACCCCCGCAGGGTGGCAGCATCCTCTTCATCTAGGTATGCCCTTACAACATCAGGAACACACTTCCTAAATCCATCAAACAATACAAGCTCTTTTGAGCTATAGAACTCAGTAGGGTCCAACACTGGACCTCCCAGCTGCCACATCTCCCTCTCAAACTCTCTCTGCTTTTCTACCTCCCGAGCCTCGAGCTGCTTCAGTTGCAACTCATGCTGTCTTTTCCTCTCCTCAGCCTCCAGCCTGCATTGCTCCACCTGAAGCTGAACCTCAGCCTCAGTAAGTTTACCTCCAGCAAATAACTCCAACACCTCCTCTTCAAACGTTCCCTTATCTATATAACACTGGGCTATTATCGTCTGTATCTGAGCTCTCCTCATTATAGTGTCACCCTTAGTCTTAACTTTGAGCAATTCCCAACAGCACATTCCTCGTAGCATCATCCAACGCCTCAGGGGTTGGTTCCAGCAGAAACCTCTCAACACTAATGTCTACTTCTGCTGTTTTTCCACACAAGCAAATCAAAAGGGATTTTCCCCAATCAATTCAAACAAGCCCCCACACAATTTTTAGAACAGCTCCCACCAATTTGTCCATTTCCCAGACACAGGCCCCAATTTTGTTGTGTGCTCCATGACGGGGTTAAAGAACCAGCAGAGATGGAAAACACTTTGGAGTCTGGTATTGCTATTAACTAATGGTATTTATTAGTAACTATGCAATCCAATAATATAAAATCAGATATATCAAACAGGTCAGCAAAGATTTTACGTACAGGTGTCTCCCGCTTTTCTAATGTTCACTTTATGAAACCTTGCTGTTACGAAAGACCTACATTAGTTACCTGCTTTTGCTAACAGAAGGTGTTTTCACTGTTACAAAAAAAGACAGCGTGCGCCCCGAGCAGCCAAGCTCCTCCCTCAGAACTGCATTCTAGCCGGCATTGCTTAAACACGTGCCTGTGAGCAGCCGTTAGCAAGATGAGTTCTAAGGTATCGGAAAAGCCTAAAAGAGCTCATAAAGGTGTTACACTTAGCATAAAACTAGACATAATTAAGTGTTTCGATCGTGGTGAACGAAGTAAGGACAAAGTGAGTTTGGCTTGTGGAAGTTGACGAAAATGATGTTGAAGAGGTTTTGGCATCCCATGACCAAGAACTGATAGATGAAGAGCTGATGCAATTGGAAGAGGGAAGGATAAGAATCGAAACCGAATGCAGTAGCGAACTGAACGTGAAGCAACTGCGTGAGATTTTCGCTGCAATGATTGCAGAAAAGTATGACTTTAATTTTGAAAGGGTAGGTAGGTTTATGGCATATTTGCAGGATGGTTTGAGTGCTTACAAAGAATTATATGATAGAAAAATGCACAAGGCTAAGCAGTCAAGCATACTGTTATTTTCCAAGCCTTCCGCATCAGCCACAGCAGACGAGGAACCTCAACCTTCGACATTGAGGCAGGCAGACATAGAAGAAGATGACCTACCTGCCCTGATGAAAACAGACAAAGATGAGATGACACCCTAGTGTCCCACCACCGCAACCCCCGAGCCGCGGACCGATACATTGCCGTGGAGAATGCGGCGGTAGCCGGGACGCATCCTACACATCGCTAAGAAAAAAGCCAAAATAAACAAGCTAATTAATTAGGTGCCGTCTGGCACGTAACTGTCGGCATTTACGTGCCGGGCGGCACCTCATTCATTATCTTGTTTATTTCAGCTTTTTTCTTAAAGATGTGCTGGGTGTGTCCCAGCTACCGCTGCACCCCTGCATGCTTCGTGGCAATATATCAGTCCATGGCCTGAAGGTTAGGGTCCATTGCACCACCCCAACCTCCGACGACTCAGCCTAACACACCATCATCAGTGTGCTAGGTGTTGTCTTCCCGATTCCAGTAAGCGATACTGCACTGTACATACATTACTTCTACTTTATATCAGCTGTGTAGTTTTGTGTGTTATTTGGTATGATTTGGTAGCTCCATGACTTAAAGGTTACTGGAGAGAGTGTTTCTGCCGAGAGCGCTTGCGTGAGATTTTCGCTACGGAGAACAGTGCAGCAATGATTGTAGAAAAGTATTTCTACTTTATATGGGCTGTGTATTTATCATATCATTCCTGCTTTTACTATATGTTACTGTTATTTTAGGTTTTATGTGTTATTTGGCATGATTTGGTAGGTTATTTTTTGGGTCTGCGAACACTCACAAATTTTTCCCATATAAATAAATGGTAATTGCTTCTTCACTTTACGACATTCCGGCTTACGAACCATTTCGTAGGAACGCTGTACCTTCGGATGGCGGGGGAAACCTGTATATAAGTGTGGAAATAGAAAAACCAAGCTTCTTCAAGCCTAGGGGTAAATTGATACAGTTTTACGGTGATGAGTAAAGTTCAGTTCAGTTCATGGCATTGAGTTGAGTAGTGATGGAGAGAGAGAGGTGTTTAGTTCTTCAGATGAGCTGATGCCGTCGATTTTCCCGTTGTCCTCCGAAACTTCCAAGTTAGCCAAACTTGACCAATTTAAGAGCACCGTCTTCGAGTGATAGTCTACCAACCCAGACGAGGGTTAGACAAACTAGTAGACTCCACAGGGTTGCTCTTTCACTCACTAATAATCACAGATCGATCCCTCAGAATCGATCCTCAGTTCCACACTTGTGGGCACCTGAACAGGATAGTGGTAACACACCCTTGTGCATCTGCGTGCCCGTGTCCTGTGAAACAAGCAATTACGCTGGTTTAAATACTGTTGTGCTGAACACCAGCTGTCCATCAAGTAGCTCCTCCCTTCTCTCTCTGTAAGAACTTAGTAGCTGCCAGTGTCCTTGCAGAAGTGTAAACATGCTGAAGAGAAACCATAACACCATCTCCAAGCAGACTTCGCCTCTCTCTCTCTTAATAACAAGGTGTCTGTGTTGGATACCTCTCTCTCTCTCTCTTTTCAAAAAGCACAGTTCATAGGGGTAATTCAGGACCCTGTCACAGGTTTCTCTGCTAAAAACAAGAAAGCTATTGAATACCCCAATCTCCCTTTAGCTATAAGACCCGTGCCACATGATGATAGTTTTCCAGTACCAAAACTATCAGAGACATGGAGTCAAGAGGAGGCAGATGAAGATGCCATGATGAACGAGCTAGGAATGGAAAACAATACTGATACTGAAACAGACTTTGAACCATTTATGTCAAGTGAGCCTCATATGATAACTCAGTCTGAGTTAAATGACCTGGTCAGAGACTTGGGTTTGTCAAAGGCAGAAGCAGAATTACTGGGCTCAAGACTGCAAAGAAGGAATCTGCTGTCACCAGGTACAAAAATATCCATGAAGGATTTCAATATTTGAGACAGATGTAACTGATACCAAGATTAAGGATGGAATTTTTGTTGGTCCACAAATCAAACAGGTCATCAATGACAGACAATAATTCAGAGAACTTCTAGTAGGACTGGAGAAAATCGCATAGAAGGTATTTAAAGATGTTGTTGAAAATTTTCTTGGCAACTACAGAGCACAAAACTACAAAACAGACAGGAAAGACAAAGGAAAGTTAGTGGATGCTGCTTACTTGGATTTTCAGAAGGCCTTTGACAAGGTGTCACACATGAGGCTGCTTAGCAAGAGCCCATGGTATTACAGGAAAAATACCAGTATGGATAGAAGATTGGCTAACTAGCACAAGGCGAAGAGTGAGGATAAAGGGTCCTTTTCAGCCAGTTGGCTGCTGGTGACTGTTGGTGTTCTATAGTGGGTTGTGTTGGGACAGCTACTTTTCACATTATATTTCAATGATTTTGTTGTCAGAATTGATGGCCTTATGGGCAGACCAGAAGAATTGGCAAATAAGTGGCAGATGAATGCAGGGCAGTGCAATGATGCCGTATGATTTTGTACTTTAGTAGAAGGAATAAAGGCATAGATCAAGGGTTCACAATCTTTTTTATGCCATGGACCAATACCATTAAGCAAGGTGTTGGGAGGGGTCTGTGGAGCACAGCTTGGGAACCCTTGGTATACACCATTTTCTAAATGAGGAGCAAATTCAGAAATCAAAGGTGCAAAGTGACTTGGGAATCCTAGCGCAGGATTCCCGTGTCTAACTTGCAGGTAGACTGGGTAGTAAGAAAGGCAAATGCAACGTCAGCATTTATTTTAAAAGGACTAGACTACAAGAACAAGGATGTAATGCTAAGGCTTTATAAGGCCTTGGTCAGACCGCACTGGGAATATGGTGAGCATTTTTGGGCCCCTTACCTAAGGAAGGATTTTTTGGCATTGGACAGGGTTCAGAGGTTCACAAGAATGTCTCAGGAATGAAAGATATAATTTATGAGGAACGTTTAAAGGCTCTGAGCCTGTTTTGCTGGAGTTTAGAAGAATGAGGGGTGAAGCTCATTACAACCTATCCACTAAAGGTCAAGATAGAGTGGGCATGCGAAGCACTTTTCCTATAGTAGGGAAGTCTCAGACCAGAGGGCACAGCTTCAGAATAAGAGGCCATTCCTTTAGAACAGAGATGAGGAGCCAAAGGATGGCGCATCTGTGTAATTCATTTCCATGATATCTGTGGAGGACAAGTCATTGGGTATCTTTAAAGTGATAAAGCCGCTTAATAGGGCATCAAAGGTTTCAGGGAGAAAGCAGAATACTGGGTTTTAAGGGGGTGGGGGAGGGATAATAAATCAGCCATAATGGAATGGTGGAACAAGCTCAATAGGCCAAATGGCCTAATTCTGCTCCAAGTTCTTATGGTATTATTTATACTTATACAAACAGATCAGCCATTAACATTAACTTCCCTCTTCTGGATGACCACTGAAAGCAATTGTGTCAATCAGACAATCTGGTCTCCACTGCATCACAAATAGCCCTTTCCTCACATCACCATCTCCTTCTCTTCAGTGCAACTTGATTCCATGTTTTTCCAACTCTGATGAAAAGATCTTCAATCTTTTGACAAGTTTCACTTTCCACAGATCTCTCAGAGGGTGATACAAACGTGGAATGAACTGCCAGTGAGATGGTGGATATAGGTGGGTAAGTCCAAGTAGATGACGGGTAAGATGAATGTAAAGAAGGACAAACCAATGATTGGGTACACATGCAGACAGACCAAAGAGTTAAATTGTACCACAGAGGCAAAATTCAAAAGGGCAAAGAATGCAGGACTGAAGGTGCTGCATTTAAATATGCATTGCATTTGGAACAAGGTGGATGAACTCGTGGCAAAATTAGACATTGGTTGGTAAGACATTGTGAGCATCACTGAGTCGTGGCTGAAAGAAGACCATATTTGGGAGCTTTACATCAAAGGATATACTTTGTATCGAAAGCATTGGTGGTGGTGTGGCTCCGTTGGTAAGAGATGGAATTACATCTTTAGAAAGAGGTGACATAGGGTCAGAGAATGTTGAATCTTTGTGGGTGGAGTTAAACTGTAATGGTAAAAAAAACCATTATGGGAATCACATATAGGCCTCCAAATATAGCCAAGATGTGGTGGGGCTGAGATTGCAAAGGGAGCTGAAAAAGGCATGTAATAAGGATAATGGCACAATTGTGATGGGAGACTTCAATATACAGGGGGATTGGAAAAATCAGGTTGGTGTCAGATCGCAAGAGAGGGAATTTGTTGAATGCCTACCAAATGGCTTTTAAGAGCACTTGTGCTTGAGCCTACTAGGGGAAAGGCGATCTTAGATTGGCTATTGCGTAATAACCCTGATCTTATTAGGGAACTTAACGTAAAGGAATCCTTAGGAGACCGTGATCATAATTATGATCAAACTCATACTGCAATCTGAGAGGGAGAAGCACAAATCACATGTATCAGTATCACAATGGAATAAAGGGAGTTATAGAGGCATGAGAGAGGAGCTTGGCCAGGAGGATACTGATGGGGATGACGGCAGAACAGAGATGGCTGTAGATTCTGGGAATAGTTCATAAGGTGCAGGATAGATATGTCCCACAGAAGTAGTTCTCAAATGGCAGGGGTAGGCAACCATGGCTGACAAGGGAAGTCTAGAACTGCATAAAAGTCAAGGAAAGGGCATATAAGGCAGCAAAGTGAGTGAGAAGTTGGATGATTGGGAAACTGTTAAAATCTAACAAAAAAACAACTAAAAAAGCTATAAGAAGGGAAAAGATGAAATATAATGGCAAACTAGACAATAACATTAAATAGGATACTAAAAAAAAATTCAGTTATATAAAGAGTAAAAGGGAGGTGAGATTTGATATTGGACTACTGGAAAATAATGCTGGTGAGGTAGTAATGGAGGACAAAGATATGGCAGATGAACTTAATAGGTATTTTGCATCTGTCTTCACTGTGGAAGACACTAGCGGTGTGCCAGAGGTCCGAGAGTGTCAGGGAGCAGGAGTGCGTGCCACTGCTATTACAAAGGAAAAAGCGCTAGGCAAATTGAAAGGTCTTAAGGTGGATAAGTAACCTGGACCAGGTGGACTACATCCCAGAGTCCTGGGAGAGGTTGATTGGCTGATATTTGCATTAACAAGCAGGTGTACTTAATTATGTGGCCACTGGGTGAATACCATTAACCAACTGCCAACAGTTTTGGGCCCAATATATCAGAAAGGATATGTTGTCATTGGGGAGAGTCCAAAGGAGGTTCATGGGGATGACTCTGGGAATGAAGGGGTTAACATATGAGGAGCATTTGGCAGCTTTGGGCCTGTACTCACTGGAATTTAGAAGAATGTGTGGGGATCTTATTGAAACCTACCGAATGTTGATAGGACTAGATGGGGTGGATGTGGAGAAGATGTTTCCTATGGTGGGTGTATCCAGAATTACAGGACACAGCCTCAAAATTGAGGGGCGACCTTTTAGAATAGACGTAAGGAGGACACTTTTTTCAGCCAGAGAGCAGAGAATCTGTAGAATGCTGTGTCACAGAATGAGGTGGAGGACAAGTCCGTGGGTATATTTAAGACTGATGTTGATAGTTTCCTGATTGGTCAGGGCATCAAAAGTTATGCCAAGGCAGGTGTATGGGGTTGAGTGGGATCCAGGATAGGCCATGATGGAATGGCTGAGTAGACTCGATGGGTTAAATGCAATTAGACAGTAACAGTTCAGCACAGACTAGATGGGAAGGCCTGTTTCTGCACTGTAGTGCTCTATGACTACGCTGCATGACCTGGTCAGTATCTCCAGCAGGTTCTGATTTTATTCCACACTTTATTGCTGAATGTGAACTTTAACCAATTTATGTTTGAATGTGTTCAGATTCTGAGATTATTTTTTTGTAGAAAATAAGCAGTCACTTTAAATGAATATATTTTTATTTAAAACCATGTTAAAATATATGATGGATATAGTAGTTGGGCTGAAATATAACTTTAGAATTCAAAAGGATAAGTCTTGGTAAATATAGTGTAAGGTGACGGCCAGAAAAATATATATGTTCAAATCTCATTAGTCAGGTTTTAGAAAAACAAAAGCTCATTTTTATTGATCCACAGCTGCCAATTTTACATGTACATGCATTCGCATCTGTTACGCACACATAACGATTTAACGTTAGTATAATGAATGTTAAACTTACATACACTCGTACAAAATGATTCAATGCAAACTGAAGTATTAACAAAACAGACACATAGTATCTTATAGTCTGTTGTGCTAGGTACCTTTTTGTGCAATAAAACATTATATAGTTAATTTAACATCTGTTCAATTTTTTTAATGGCTGCGCATGATGAAGCTGCAATAGAAAATGATTTTTTTTAAGTTTTACACGGCATGACAAAGCTTATCATGCAGAAGCAGTATTAAATATTAATCATTAGAAATGGAACAGATTTTCACCTCTCTTAGGCCAAGATCCAGAATCTCTTCACATGTACAAAGACACCCAGCTTGTGAATAGTAGCTGTCTATATGCTCCATTCATCCATCCACATGTGAAACAGAGTAAACACTTTTCGCACTGTTTATGTATCGAGAGAGTTTGGCACAGAAACAAAGTTTAGCTATTTTGTTTTAAGAGAAGGAACACATTTTTTAAAAAAGAAAAAAAAAGCAGTTGCAGTCTTTTAAACATTAAAAACACATCTGTGCATCTCAGTCATGGCAGAATACTGTTTTAAGTAGCCAGCTCTGTTGCTATTCTTTATTGCAACATTGTCTTGATTTGCTTGGAGGTAGTCTCATCATTCAAATGCTTGGTGGTGTACCTAGAATGAAGAACATTGGCTTTAAAATGACACTTCAATTAATGCAATTATTACAGATAAAAGGACATAACTATTTTGTGGTCCATAAGATCATAAGACATAGGAGCAGAATTAGGCCATTTAAATCTGCTTCACCATTCCATTATGACTCAACCCCACACACCTGCCTTCTTACCATATCCTTTGATGCCCTGACCCAATCAGGAAACTATCTACTTCCACCTTAAGTATACCCATGGACTTGGCCTCCACCGCAGTCTGTGGCAGAGCATTCCACAGATTCACTACTCTCTGGCTAAAAACAAATTCCTCCTTACCTCTGTTCTGAAAGGTCACCCTCAATTTTGAGGCTATGCCCTCTAGTTCTGGATACATCCACCATAGGAAACATCCTCTCCACATCCACCCTATCTAGTCCTTTCAATATTTGGTAGGTTTCAAAGAGATCCCGCTGCATCCTTCTAAATTCCAGTGAGTACAGGCCCGAAGCTCCCAAATGTTCCTCATGTTAACCCCTTCATTCGCAGAATCATTCCCGTGAACCTCCTTTGTACTCTCCCCAATAACAACATATCCTTTCTGATATGTGGGGCCCAAGACTGTTGGCAGTCGGTCAATGGTATTCATCCAGTGGCCACATAATTAAGTACACCTGCTCATTCATGTAAATATCAGCCAATCACATGGCAGCAACTCAATACATAAGAGCATGCAGACATGGTCAACAGATTCAGTTGTTGTTCAGACCAAAGATCAGAATGGGGAAGAAATGTGATCTAAGTGACTTTGACTATATAATTAATGATTGCTGGTAACAGATGGCGTGGTTAGAGTAGTACAGACTGGTTCAAGCATACAGGAAGGTGACAGTGACTCAGATAACGTGTTACAAAAGTGGTGTGTAGAGCAGCATCTTTGAGTGCACAACTCATCGAATCTTGAAGTAGATGGACTACCACAGCAGAAGACCACACTGGATTCCATTCCTGTACCTAATAAAGAGGCTACTGCCTTTTGAACACCAGTGCCTTTGAGTAAAAAATCCTACAAAAAGTGTCCATTTGGCCCAGTACATCAGGGGTAAAATGCCCGCCCCTCCCCCCCAACCATTGAGCACACCTACATGAAACATGGCCATAGGAAAGCAACATCTATTATCACAGATCCTCATAATCAAGGCCATGCTCTCTTCTCACTGCTGCCATCAGGTAGAAGGCACAAGTGCTTCAGGACTTGCATCACCATATTCAAGAACAGTTACTACCCCTCAACTATCAGGCTCTTGAACAAAAGGGGATGACTACACTCATTTAAGGAATCTTTTATCTTGTTACTTATTGCTATTTATTTATATCTGCATTTGCCCAATTTGTTGTCCGTTGATCCTGTTAGTTACTGCTCTATAGATTTGCCAAGTATGCCCACAGGAAAAGAATCCCAGTGTTGTATGTGGTGACGTGTATATACTCTGATAATAATTTTTTATTGCATGACCAGAGCAAACAGTTCAGCAAAACATTACCAACTATATAAGGTTTTTACAGCATGAGGGGACAAACTTGAACGATCTGAAGGACACTCAGCAGGTCAGGCATGAAAGGAATAGAGTGGACATAAAGCCTGAAATACTGGCTCTTTATTCCCCTCCACTGACACTGCTGGTTTCCTCCAGCATTTTGTGTATGTTATCTATATTTCCAGCATCTGCAGAACATCCTGTGTTTAAGATTTGAGGGAAGTGGTTGTATGGAACAAACAGTTAGAGGAGGTGGTTGAGGCAAAAAACAATTACAATACTTAGAAGATATTTGGACAGGACTAGGGATATGGGTCTAATATTAATATCATTATGCATCACAATTGGCATGGACTGCTTCTTGAAGATACTTGGACAGGACTAGGGATATGCGTCTAATATTAATATCGTTATGCATCACAATTGGCATGGACTGCTTCTATGCTATACAACTTTATGATAGAAGGATCTTGCCTAAAGGCCCAACTTACAAAGAGGACACTGGTGGATACAGAACACATTGAAATGATAAAGGATAAATGAATTCAGATCCATATACAAAACTAGAGATATACAACTTACTAGAAGTTTGAGACAAGATTCTCTATCCAGAGCCTAGCTAGAAGGTTGTACCTGCAACCAAGTTGAAGCTGTTGAGGTGGCTGCCTTTAATGTGAAGATAGATACATTTGCAAGGAAATAGAGGGGATTGGTTCAGATTAAATAGATTGTATGGCGGCTTGGAGACACAAGAGGCTGCAGATGCAGGGTGGGGTTTAAACTAGATTTACAGGGGGATGGGAACCAGAGTGCCAGAACAGTTAGTGGAGAGGTTGTGAAGGCAGATGTTGGTAAGCCATCAGACAAAATTAAAAGTGATAAAGTTGAGTATGGTGTAACTATTATCCTTAGCTGCATATATTTCAATGCAAGAAATGTCATAGAAAAGGTGGATAATAGTGCTGAAGATGAGGTAGATGGTTTACAGAGGCAATGCATAGTGAGGAGAGGCTGCTGATAGGTGAAAATTACAGTCAACAGAATGAGTTGCAACATAAAAGTCAGACAAAAAAAGATGAATACAGAAATGAAGGCATATTTGAATGCACACGGTATACAGAATGAGGCAGATGAACTTGCAGCACAGTAGCAGGTATGATGTTGTAAGTATCAATGAATTATAGCTGAAAGAAGATTATAGCTGGGAGCTTAATGTCCAAGGATACCATTTCTAATGTAAGTACAGGCAAGAAGGCAGAGGGGGTGGCCTTGCTCTGTTGGTAAAAAAAAATGAAATCAAATCATTAGAAAGAGGTGATATGGGGCCGAAAGGTGTTAAGTCATTGTGGATAGAGCCAAGACCCCGATGGGAGTTGTATGCAGACTCCCAAACAGTAGAAAGTCTGTTTTCCTACAAATTACAATTGGAAATAGAAAATGCATGCTAAAAGGGCAATGTTACAATAGATATGGGAGATTTTAATATGCAGGTAGAATGGGAAAATCTGGTGCTGGATCCCAAGAGGAGGAGTTTCTAGAATGCCTATGAGATGGCTTTTTAGAGCAGCCCGTGGTTGGGCCCACTGGGGGTCAGCTATTCTGGACTGGGTGTTATGCAATGAACCAGAATTGATTAGAAACCCTAAGGTAAAAGAACCCTTAGGGGCAAGTGACCATAATATGAGTGAATTCACCCTGAAATTTGAGAAGCTAAAAGTCAGATGTATCAGTATTACAGTGGAGTAAAGGGAATTACAGAGGCATGAGAGAATTGATAGGCCAGAATTTATAGGAAAAATACACTGGCAGGGATGTTGGCAGAGGAGAGGGAAACTTTTAAAGACCAACACAAGGCAACTAAAAAAGTCATTAAGGTAAAGATAGAAGAAGGTCCCCACAATGTTAAAAAATCTTGTCTAGGTTCAGAAATTGAACAGCCAATCTTCTCTAAATTTGAGCATGACATAACATCATTTAACCAATGAGTACGAGTAGGCAGAGTGGCATTCATCCACTTAAGCAACAATGCCCTCCTGGCTATAAGAGAAATAAAGGCCAAAATGTGCAAATCATGCATCTCCAAAATAATATCATTTCCTCCAACAATACCAAATAAGGCAGTCAAAGGTTTAAAATTTACTTTAAAAAGCACATAAAAAGTTTGGAATACTTCCTTCCAATATTTTTCAAGACTCGGACAAGTCCAAAACATATGAATTAGTGAACCTTCTCCATTGTTACATCTATCACAATAGGGAGATATATCTGAATAAAAATGGGAGAGCTTATCTTTAGTCATGTGGGCCCTATGAACCACTTTAAATTGTAGAAGGGAATGACGGGCACATAACGATGAGGTACTAACCAATTTAAAAATTTCATTCCAAGTATCCTCGGAAATTGGATAAATCTTGTTCCCAGAGATTTAAAATTTTGTCTAAAGGAATATTTTGACTCTCTTGGTGGCGCTAGATGGAGTAGGTCATTTTTGGCTGGGATCCAGACATTTTGCAATTTCTTATCACCCTTCTATTATATATATTGAAGTGCCTTTAATACCTTTATATGTTTGAATTTTGAACTTTAATCGACGGAAATATCTAGACAAAGAAAGGCACTAGCCGAAGGCAAAGAAACTGAAAATGGAAACGGGAAGAAGGAAGGTACTTTCGAACAATCTAAACAGCCTCAACTTACTTTGCAAGCTATCTCGAATTTATTGGATGAAAAACTCGACAAGAGATTGGAAGCAATGTTGAAGGAGAATCAAAGTAAATTGAAAAGAGAGCGAAAAACAGCAACAGCAAATTTCAGAGTTTACTGAAGCGGGGAATCAGAGAGATTCTAGAATGAACTCTTTGGAAAAGAAATTAAATTTGACTACTTGTACATCGGAGCAGTATAAAGCCAAGATTATTGATTTGGAGAGTCTCGGTTTCAGACAGAATTTGCAAACAATAGGACTCAGTGAAGATGTTGATAACAGAGACCTTACTGACTTTTTTTTCCTCAATTTTTAATGGAAGTCTTTGGCCAGGAAGTCTTTTCTTCCCCTCCGGTACTCGATTCTGTACACCGTTCGTTAAACACTCGAAAGAGTTATATCCGCGTCCCGTTATTTTCCGGTTTCATTACATGAGTACTAAGGAGCACTTAATTCAAATTGCTTGTTGGAGAGGAATTATTGTTCATCAAAATCTTAAGTTTCGTTTGGTTGAAGATTATTGCCCTGAGGTATTCCAAGAAAGATTGTGTTTTAGATCGGTAATGTCGGAATTATTTCAAAGGAATTATCGCCTGGCGCTGTTATACCCTGCTTGCTTAAGAATTGTAATACCCAATATTCATTTAAATGGTTTAAGACCGTGGAAGACACACAACAATTTCTCGAAAAACTTTCCTTGAGCTCAGATGTTTAATTAATTTACCATTCTTTTCAGTTTGTATACACCTAGTTTATTAGTTAATAATCAGCATATAGATTTGGACATTTTACATGCGTAGACCTTTGGCCTTGGGCTGAGTCTTATGGTATTTTGTTTTCGCTTATGTCCGCTCTGTGTTAATATCCCTTTTCTTTCCCTTGATTACCTTATTTTTTATACTCTTAAATGTCCACTTTCGAAAATTATTAAGACTTTGATTTGGTGATCATTTGATTTTTCTTGAAAAGTTATTAAGATTGTACTCTGTTGTATTTCTTAATACCAGGTCTTTTAAAATGGTCTGTAAAGGATTGTTTTTTTTTCCATTTAGCTATGTTTGGCATTACATTTGTAATGTTTAGACTATTGATGGATTGTGTTTCAGATCGCTGATGTTGGAATTACACCAAAGAAACTTTCGCCTTGCTGTTATACCCTGCCTGCTTAAGAGTTGTTTTACCCGATAATTTGTTTAAAACTATGGTCGATGCACAACAATTTTTCGAAGAACGTTTCTTGAGCTCGTATGATTAATTAATTTACCATTCTTTTGAGTTTGTATACACCTGGTTTATTACTTTATAACCAGCATATAGATTCCGACATTTTACGTTCGTAGAGCTTTGGCCTTGGGCTGGGTTTTCTGGTATTTTGTTTTCGCTTATATCTGTTCTATGTTAACATCCCTTTTCTTTTCCTTAACTATTTTAGAAAATTATTAAGACTTCGACATGCTGATCATTTGATGTTTTTTGAAATATTAAGATTGTACTCTACTTTATTTCTGAAGACCAGATCTTCTAAAATGGTCAGTAAAGGATTGTTTTTTTTTCATCCAACTATGTTTGGCATTCCACTTGTAATGTTCAGACTATGGGTGTTTTTTTTTATTTTATTTTTTATAATTGGAGATTTGCCATCAGAGAGGTGGGGATTGTGCGGTTCTTAGTATACTAGCTGCCTACTGGCTAGGTTTCTGGGCTTTGTGGTGAGGGGGAGGGAGGTAGTCTTACTTTTTTTTCCACTTGGGCTGACTTGAAACTACAAAAATGTCTGTATTGTCGTAACTTCCTGCTCCTCTTTAAACTTCTGTTCCTCTTCCTGATTAGTGAGTTCCTGCGCAATTTGGTTAACCCTTTGCTTACCATATGGATTATTTAAGGAAAATGGATAATATTATTAACTTTGTTTCATGGAACACAAATAGTCTGAATCATCCAATTAAATGGAAGAAGATCTTTAAAGTTTTTCAGAGATTGAATGTTCAGATTATTTTTGCGCAGGAGACTCATGTGAGGAAGAAGGATAATCAGTGCTTTTTTTAGGTTTTGGAAGAGACAACAGTTTCAATCAAACCTCGTCAACCATAGTGAAAGGGGTTTCCATTTTTATAGATTCTTTGATCTCGTTTGTTCATTATGATGTAGTTTCAGATCCATATGGTAGATTTCAATTAATTACTGGTTTACTTTATAACCAAAAAGTAGTTTTGGTTAATGTTTATGCACCAAATATCGATTATCCTGAATTTTTTAAACACTTATTTGTATCTCTTCCGAATTTAAATGAATATATGTTAATAACAGGCGGTGATTTTAATTGCTGTTTGAATCCTATGATGGATAGGTCTACGTCCAAACAGGCTTTTCCAAACAAATCTGCTATTTTTATTAAAAACACAAACAACAGGAATTCTGCAGATGCTGGAAATTCAAGCAACACACATAAAAGTTGCTGGTGAACGCAGCAGGCCAGGCAGCATCTCTAGGAAGAGGTGCAGTCGACGTTTCAGGCCGAGACCCTTCGTCAGGACTAAGTGAAGGAAGAGTGAGTAAGAGATTTGAAAGTAGGAGGGGGAGGGGGAGATCCAAAATGATAGGAGAAGACAGGAGGGGGAGGGATGGAGCCAAGAGCTGGACAGGTGCTTGGCAAAGGGGATACGAGAGGATCATGGGACAGGAGGTCCGGGAAGAAAGACAAGGGGGGGGGACCCAGAGGATGGGCAAGGGGTATATTCAGAGGGACAGAGGGAGAAAAAGGAGAGTGAGAGAAAGAATGTGTGTATAAAAATATGTAACAGATGGGGTACGAGGGGGGTGTGGGGCATTAGCGGAAGTTAGAGAAGTCGATGTTCATGCCATCAGGTTGCAGGCTACCCAGACGGAATATAAGGTGTTGTTCCTCCAACCTGAGTGTGGCTTCATCTTTACAGTAGAGGAGGCCGTGGATACACATGTCAGAATGGGAATGGGATGTGGAATTAAAATGTGTGGCCACTGGGAGATCCTACTTTCTCTGGCAGACAGAGCGTAGGTGTTCAGTAAAGCGGTCTCCCAGTCTGCGTCGGGTCTTGCCAATATATAAAAGGTCACATCGGGAGCACCGGATGCAGTATATCACCCCAGCCGACTCACAGGTGAAGTGTTGCCTCACCTGGAAGGACTGTTTGGGGCCCTGAATGGTGACAAGGGAGGAAGTGTAAGGGCATGTGTAGCACTTGTTCCGCTTACACGGATAAGTGCCAGGAGGGAGATCAGTGGGGAGGAATGGGGGGGACGAATGGACAAGGGAGTCACGTAGGGAGCGATCCCTGCGGAATGCAGAGAGGGGGGGGAGGGAAAGATGTGCTTAGTGGTGGGATCCCGTTGGAGGTGGCGGAAGTTACGGAGAATAATATGTTGGACCCGGAGGCTGGTGGGGTGGTAGGTGAGGACCAGAGGAACCCTATTCCTAGTGGGGTGGCGGGAGGATGGAGTGAGAGCAGATGTACGTGAAATGAGGGAGATGCGTTTAAGAGTAGAGTTGATAGTGGAGGAAGGGAAGCCCCTTTCTTTAAAAAAGGAGAACATCTCCCTCGTCCTGGAATGAAAAGCGCCATCCTGAGAGCAGATGCGGCGGAGACAGACGAATTGCGAGAAGGGGATGGCGTTTTTGCAAGAGACGGTGAGAAGAGGAATAGTCCAGATAGCTGTGAGAGTCAGTAGGCTTTGAGGAGACATCAGTGGATAAGCTGTCTCCAGAGACAGAGACAGAAAGATCTAGAAAGGGGAGGGAGGTGTCGGAAATGGACCAGGTAAACTTGAGGGCAGGGTGAAAATTGGAGGCAAAGTTAATAAAGTCAACGAGCTCTGCATGCGTGCAGGAAGCAGCACCAATGCAGTCGTCAATGTAGCGAAGGAAAAGTGGGGGACAGATACCAGAATAGGCACGGAACATAGATTGTTCCACAAAGTCAACAAAAAGGCAGGCATAGCTAGGACCCATACGGGTGCCCATAGCTACACCTTTAGTTTGGAGGAAGTGGGAGGAGCCAAAGGAGAAATTATTAAGAGTAAGGACTAATTCCGCTAGACGGAGCAGAGTGGTGGTAGTGGGGAACTGATTAGGTCTGGAATCCAAAAAGAAGCCTAGAGCTTTGAGACCTTCCTGATAGGGAATGGAAGTATATAGGGACTGGACATCCATGGTGAAAATAAAGCGGTGGGGTCCAGGGAACTTAAAATCATCGAAAAGTTTAAGAGCGTGAGAAGTGTCACGAACATAGGTAGGAAGGGATTGAACAAGGGGGGATAAAACTGTGTCGAAATATGCAGAAACGAGTTCGGTGGGGCAGGAGCAAGCTGAGACAATAGGTCGGCCAGGACAGACAGGTTTGTGGATCTTGGGTAGGAGGTAGAAACGGGAAGTGTGAGGTGTGGGAACTAAAAGGTTGGTAGCAGTGGATGGGAGATCCCCTGAGCGGATAAAGTCGGTGATGGTGTGGGAGACAATGGCCTGGTGCTCCTTAGTGGGGTCGCGATCGAGGGGTAAATAAGAGGAGGTATCCGCGAGTTGTCGCTGTGCCTCAGCAAGGTAGAGGTCAGTACGCCAGACTACAACAGCACCCCCCTTATCCGTGGGTTTAATAATAAGGTTAGGATTAGTGCGGAGGGAGTGGAGAGCAGAGCGTTCCGAAGGAGTGAGGTTGGAATGGGGACAAGGTGCGGTGAAGTCGAGACGGTTGATGTCCCGTCGGCAGTTAGCGATAAAGAGATCCAAAGCAGGCATAAGACCAGAGCAGGGTGTCCATGAAGAAGAGCAGGGTTGAAGATGGGACAAGGGGTCATCGGTGGGGGTGGAAGAGTCCTTGCCGAAGAAGTAAGCTCGGAGACGGAGACGGCAGAAGAAAAGTTCCGCATCATGGCGAACACGGAACTCGCTGAGGTGTGGGCGAAGGGGAACAAAGGTCAGGCCCTTACTGAGGACAGAGCGCTCTGCCTCCGACAGTTGAAGGTCAGAGGGGATGGTAAAGATCCGGCACGGATGAGAGCTGGGATCAGAGGGTGGAGGGGGGAGGCTGTGGGTGTCAATGGAGTGGGGAGGGTTGGGGTGAGAGGAAGATGGAGCCTCTGAGGACCCAGATTTTTATTAATTGCTTTTTAGTTGACACAGGAATTTTAGACGTTTGGAGATTTCTATATCCTAATGATAAAGAGTTCTCTTTCTTTTCTCATGTATATCATAATTACTCTAGAATCGATTACTTTTTTATTGACTCTCAATTAGTTTCATTTTGTCACTACGTGTATGATACAATCGCTATTTCCGATCATGCACCTTTGAAATTATCAATTAAATTTAGAGATGCAATTTTTAGCACTAGACAATGGCAGTTCAATTCTACTTTGCTTCAAGATTTAAATTTTGATAATTTTATTAAAGAACAGACTGAATTTTTCTTTTCATCTAAGTCAACGGAAGAAGTTGCCAGTGGGATATTATGGGATACTTTTAAACATATATTCGCGGGCAAATTATTTCATACTCCGCTGGAGTGAAAAAAGTATTAATAGTGAAATATGTACGTTGGTTGATAAGATTAAAGAAATTGATAAAAAATATTCCATTGCTCCTAATTTGGAGCTTTACAAAGAGAGAGTTGAACTTCAGATGCAACATAGTTTGTTATTAACAGCTCCGATTGAAAATCAATTACTTAGAACTAAGAGTCAATTTTACATACATGGTGATAAGTCGGGCAAATTACTGGCTATTAATTGAAAGCTGCTTTGGCGAAACGTCAGATTAATAAAGTTCATAGATGGGATGGTAATTTGACGATTGACCATGATGAAATTAATAAATCTTTGGAAGAATTTTATACCAATATATACCAATCAGAATTTCCTGATGATTCTGCTATAATGCATGAATTTTTAAAGAAACAAAATATTCCAAAATTACCAGCCAATGAACATTTAACATTAGATACACCCATTACTGAAGAGGAAATAAGGGAAGCAATTCTTTCAATGAATTCTGGTAAAGCACCTGGCCGGATGGGTATACAGTTGAATTTTATAAATCTTTTTCCCAGATATACTTTGTCCTTAGTTATATAGAATTTTTAAAGATGCCTTATCTGTAGGTAAATTACAACCCTTTCATGAAGCATCTATCTCACTAATGCCTAAAAAAGATAAAGATCCCACTGAATGTGCATCATGTAGACCTATATCTTTGTTGAATGCGGATTCTAAAATCTTTTCCAAAATATTAGCAATTAGAATAGAGAAGGTACTACCACAAATTGTCTCCGAAGATCAGACAGGATTTATTAAAAATCGTTACTCACATTTTAATGTTAGGAGGCTATTGAACATTGTATACACTACTTCAGTTAAAACCCCAGAATGTGTTATTTCGCTTGACGCCGAGAAGGCAGTTGACTGACTTGAGTGGGAATATTTGTTTGATATACTTGAGAAATTTAATTTCAGCTCAAAATTTATATCCTGGATTCAACTGATATATCGTACACCACTGGCTGTATTTACCAATAATAAGAGATCCCCGGGTTTTTTTTAGGCTTTTTCAAGGTACTAGGCAAGGCTGTCCTTTAAGTCCCTTACTTTTTGATATTGCCCTGGAGCCTTTGGCAATTGCTATTCATGACTCAGCTAATATATTTGGCATTATTCATGGGAATAGGACGCACCTGCGTCCTAAAGTATCACTATATGCAGATGACCTGTTACTATACATCTCTAACCCAGAGAAATCCATCCCTGCAGTAATAACATTATTTGCTCAGTTTAGTAGCTTTTCTGGTTATAAACTGAATCTTAATAAGAGTGTGCTTTTTCCATTAAATATGCAAGTTCCAATTTATAGACAATCACCATTTAGATTAGTTGCTGATTACTTTACTTATTTGGGTGTTACAATTACTAAGAAGCACAAGGATCTATTTAAAATTAATTTCTTACCCTTAATCCATCATGTTACACAACTGTTTACTAAATGGTCCCCTTTGTCTTTATCTTTGATTGGTCGAATTAGTACTATTAAGATGATTACTTTACCTATATTTTTGTGTCTTTCAGGCGGCATCAGTTTTTATCCCTAAATTTTTTTTTTGATATTATTGAATATAAAATTTCTTCATATATATATAGAATAGAAATCCTAGGTTAAGTAAGAAATATTTAAGAAATCAAAAAAAGGTGGTTTGGCTTTGCGGAATCTTAGATTTTACTACTGGGCAACTAACATTCAATATTTAACGTTTTGGACACAAGAATTGGATGAAACTCAAAGCCCACAATGGATGAACCTCGAGCGGGAGTCTGTACAGGGTTTTTCGCTGGCTTCTATTCTAGGAGCTGCGCTTCCCTTTGCACTTACTAAATTAAATAAACAAATGATGAATCCAATAATTAAACATGCAATACGAACATGCTTTCAATTTCGTAAATTCTTTGGATTGAACAAATTTATCCTGTCAAGTTCTATTATATCTAATTTTTTTCTTTCAACCATCTAGAATTGACCAAGACAAAAGGAATTCTGCAGATGCTGGAAATTCAAGCAACACACACAAAAGTTGCTGGTGAACGCAGCAGGCCAGGCAGCATCTCTAGGAAGAGGTGCAGTCGACGTTTCAGGCCGAGACCCTTCGTCAGGACTAAGTGAAGGAAGAGTGAGTAAAAGATTTGAAAGTAGGAGGGGGAGGGGGAGATCCAAAATGATAGGAGAAGACAGGAGGGGGAGGAATGGAGCCAAGAGCTGGACAGGTGATTGGCAAAAGGAATACGAGAGGATCATGGGGCAGGAGGTCCGGGAAGAAAGACGGGGGGGGTGGGGGGAAACCCAGAGGATGGGTAAGGGGTATATTCAGATGGACAGAGGGAGAAAAAGGAGAGTGAGAGAAAGAATGTGTGTATAAAAATAAGTAACAGATGGGGTACGAGGGGGAGGTGGGGCATTAGCAGAAGTTAGAGAAGTCGATGTTCATGCCATCAGGTTGGAGGCTACCCAGACGGAATATAAGGTGGTGTTCCTCCAACCTGAGTGTGGCTTCATCTTTACAGTAGAGGAGGCCGTGGATAGACATGTCAGAATGGGAATGGGATGTGGAATTAAAATGTGTGGCCACTGGGAGATCCTGCTTTCTCCGGCAGACAGAGCATAGGTGTTCAGCAAAGTGGTCTCCCAGTCTGTGTCGGGTCTCGCCAATATATAAAAGGCCACATCGGGAGCACCGGACGCAGTATATCACCCCAGCCGACTCACAGGTGAAGTGTTGCCTCACCTGGAAGGACTGTTTGGGGCCCTGAATGGTGGTAAGGGAGGAAGTGTAAGGGCATGTGTAGCACTTGTTCCGCTTACACGGATAAGTGCCAGGAGGAAGATCAGTGGGGAGGGATGGGGGGGACGAATGGACAAGGGAGTCGCATAGGGAGCGATCCCTGCGGAAAGCAGGGGGGGGGGGAGGGAAAGATGTGCTTAGTGGTGGGATCCCGTTGGAGGTGGCGGAAGTTACAGAGAATAATATGTTGGACCCGGAGGCTGGTGGGGTGGTAGGTGAGGACCAGGGGAACCCTATTCCTAGTGGGGTGGCGGGAGGATGGAGTGAGAGCAGATGTACGTGAAATGGGGGAGATGCGTTTAAGAGTAGAGTTGATAGTGGAGGAAGGGAAGCCCCTTTCTTTAAAAAAGGAGAACATCTCCCTCGTCCTAGAATGAAAAGCGTCATCCTGAGAGCAGATGCGGCGGAGACACAGGAATTGTGAGAAGGGGATGGCGTTTTTGCAAGAGACAGGGTGAGAAGAGGAATAGTCTAGATAGCTGTGAGAGTCAGTAGGCTTATAGTAGACATCAGTGGATGAGCTGTCTCCAGAGACAGAGACAGAAAGATCTAGAAAGGGGAGGGAGGTGTCGGAAATGGACCAGGTAAACTTGAGGGCAGGGTGAAAGTTGGAGGCAAAGTTAATAAAGTCAACGAGCTCTGCATGCGTGCAGGAAGCAGCGCCAATGCAGTCGTCGATATAGCGAAAAAAAGTGGGGGACAGATACCAGAATAGGTACGGAACATAGATTGTTCCACAAAGCCAACAAAAAGGCAGGCATAGCTTGGACCCATACGGGTGCCCATAGCTACACCTTTAGTTTGGAGGAAGTGGGAGGAGCCAAAGGAGAAATTATTAAGAGTAAGGACTAATTCCGCTAGACGGAGCAGAGTGGTGGTAGAGGGGAACTGATTAGGTCTGGAATCCAAAAAGAAGCCTAGAGCTTTGAGACCTTCCTGATAGGGAATGGAAGTATATAGGGACTGGACATCCATGGTGAAAATAAAGCGGTGGGGTCCAGGGAACTTAAAATCATCGAAAAGTTTAAGAGCGTGAGAAGTGTCACGAACATAGGTAGGAAGGGATTGAACAAGGGGGGATAAAACCATGTCGAGGTATGCAGAAACGAGTTCGGTGGGGCAGGAGCAAGCTGAGACAATAGGTCGGCCAGGACAGGCAGGTTTGTGGATCTTGGGTAGGAGGTAGAAACGGGAAGTGTCTGGTGTGGGAAGTATAAAGTTGGTAGCAGTGGATGGGAGATCCCCTGAGCGGATAAAGTCGGTGATGGTGTGGGAGACAATGGCCTGGTGCTCCTTAGTGGGGTCACGATCGAGGGGTAAATAAAAGGAGGTATCTGCGAGTTTTGACCAAGCATTTTTTTCTATGGAAAAAAAAGGGAATAACGTATTTTCGTGATTTATTCATGGATGACTGTTTCATGACTTTTGAACAGTTGTCTAATAAATATAATTTGCCTAGATCACACTTTTTCAGATATTTACAGATTAGAAGCTTTTTGAACACTACTTTATCTACCTTTCCGATATCACATCAAATTGAAGTTCCAAAAAATTTTTAGGTTTAAACCCCTTTCAGAAGAGTTTAATAGCAATTATTTATGATCTGATTACGAAAATACGTCTAGGTACACCTGATAAAATTAAATATGAGTGGGAAAGAGAACTTCAAATATCTTTATCAACAGAGAAATGGGAAAAAATTCTTCAATTAGTCAATTCAGTCAAATGTGTGCCAGACATGCCTTGATACAGTTTAAGCAACACACATCAAAGTTGCGGGCTGAAACGTCCTAGAGATGCCGCCTGGCCTGCTGCATTCATCAGCAACTTTAATGTGTGTTGCTTGAATTTCCAGCATCTGCAGATTTCCTCGGGTTTGCGTTGATACAGTTTAAAGTGGTTCATAGGGCTCACATGTCCAAGCATAAGTTAGCTTGTTTTTATTGCCATATAAATCCTATTTGTGATAGATGTAATTCTGAGGTAGCTTCCTTGACACATATGATCTGGTCTTGTCCTCTTTTAGAAAAATATTGGAAAGATATTTTTGATATTATTTCAGCAGTTCTGCGTTAAGATTTACCATCTCATCCTATCACTGCAATTTTTGGACTACCAGTGATAGACTCTAGTTGTTTATCCAAGTCAGCTTGCCATCTAATTGCATTTGTTACATTAATAGCCAGAAGATCCATTTTATTTAAGTGGAAAGATTCTAATTCCCCCACTACATTTCAATGGTTTTCCCAAACAATAGCATACCTAAACTTGGAAAAAACTAGGAGTGGTACTATGGATCCTTCAGTTAAACTTGAAGAAACTTGGAGGCCATTTATTCAATATTTTCATATGATGTAAGTTGACCCTTTCTGAATCCTTTGTAGTAATTTTTTTTCCATGTATCGAGGAGCAGAGTTAACGACAAATAATTTTAGCCGAGGTAATATGACAGCCCAAGCTTTGTTTGTTTTTTTTTAGTTTAGTTTCTTTTTAGTTTAGGGGGTTTTCTTTTTCTCTCTTTATTAATATCATTTTCGTGGTCAATTACTATGAGATTGGGAGGCTAAACTATATTTGCTACTTGGAATTTGTGCTTGTACATGTTAACTGTTATTATTGTAATCACGATCTCTATGTATCATTACTATTATTGTTATGTTTAATCTTGAAACATAATAAAAAGATTGAAAAAGAAAGGAAGGAATATTTCTCATTCCCAACAACATACCATAAATATTAGATATAGATCCATTATGGAAGGGTTTCAAATTAAAAATTGTATCAAGTAAATTCTTATCTGGACTTTTAGGAAATGTATGTACTTGAGAATGCAAAAAGTCTCTAATTTGTAAATATCGAAAAAAGTGATTTTTGTGTAGGCTATACTTAGCAGACAATTGTTCAAATGAAGAGAGACTATCTCCAACAAACAAATCCTGAAAACACTTAATACCCAATCTATTCCACTCTTTAAAAACTACATCAGTCATAGAAGGTTTAAAAAAAAGTTAGAAAAAATGGGACTTGAAAGTGAAAAACTCAATAAACCAAAATATTTTCTAAATTGTACCCAAATCCTCAAGGTGTGTTTAACTACAAAATTATCAGTTAAATTACTTAAAGATAAAGCAATTGAGGATCCGAGAAGAGATATGATAGAAAATTTATTAACAGAATTAGCTTCCAAAGAAACCCAAACCAGACAGACCTCTCGATTAATATAACCAAAACGTAAGATTCTGTATATTGACTGCCCAGTAATAAAACCTAAAATTGGGTAAGGATAAACCTCCATTCTTTTTAGCTTTTTGAAGATGAACTTCATTTAATCGAGAAATTTTATTTTTCCATACATAAGAAGATATAATGGAATCCAGAGAATCAAAAAAGGATTTAGGAATAAAAACAGGTACGGCCTGAAATAAATATAAAAATTTACCCAAAATATTCATTTAAATAGAATTAATTCAGCCAATCAATGATAAAGAGGGGTGACCAATTTGATTGTAGCTTCTTAACATAATTCAGAAGAGTAGAAAAATTTTCTTTAAAAAGGAATTTATAATTCCTAGTAATTGTTACGCCCAAGTAAATTGATTTCTTATCAATTAAGAAGACTCCACATTAGAAATGTAGAGCAAAAGGTCATCAGCATAAAGTGACACTTTGTGAGTAATACCCCTCCTTAAAATACCAGTGATATCATTAGATTCCCGGAAAGCAATAGCTAAAGGTTCTGAGACCAAATCAAAAAGCAAAGGACTCAAAGGACAACCTTGTCTGGTTCCACGTTGAAGTTTAAATGGTTTAGAATTCTGAGAGTTAGTAAGAACCTGAGTGGAGGGAGATAAATAAAGTAATTTAATCCATTGAATAAAATCAGGCCCAAAGTTAATTTTTTCTAAAGTTTTAAATAAATAATTCCATTCAACCCAATCAAAGGCTTTCTCAGCGTCTAAAGATATCAAACATTCCGATATCTCTTCAGAAGGAAAATAAATAACATTCAATAAACGATGAATATTAAAGTGGGAGTATCGATTTTTGATAAATCCGGTCTGATCATCAGAAATAATAGATGGCAAAATATTTTCAATTCTACAAGCCAGAAGTTTAGATAAAATTTTAGTATCAACATTTCCGAAAGAACTGAATGTAAGTGAGGTATAAGCAAAGAGGTAAAAGCCTTATAAAACTCTCCGGAAAATCCACCCTGAGCCTTCCCCGAGCGCAAAGAGTGAACCTCGGCAATTTCCTCATAAGAAATGGGTTGATCCAGCAATTTTCGATTATCATCAGAAAGTGTAGGAATATTTAATCAATCTAAGAAATTATTCATTACAATATTACCTTTAGGAGGATCAGAACAATACAGTTTAGAATAGAATTCTCTAAAAGTATCGTTTATTTCTAAATGATCAGATGTTTTATCATTAGCTTTACAAATTTTTCTAATTTGGCGTTTAACTATAAAGGTCTTTAACTGGTTAGCCAATAGTTTACCCGTTTTATCTCCATGAACATAAAACTGACTTTTATCTTTTAAAAGTTGAGTTTCAATTGGATAAGTTAAAAGCAGATAGTATTTTGTTTTAATTTCAACACGCTTTTTATATAAAGCAGGGTCTGGAGCCAAAGCATATTTTTGGTCTAACTGTTTCAACTGATTGGATAATGCAATTCTCTCCTTATTAGCTTTTTTCTTAACACTTGCAGTAAAAGAAATAGTCTGTCCTCTAATATAAGCCTTAAAAAGCATCCCATAAGACTAGAAGTCTATTCTAGCATATTCTCTTCAAAAAAAAGAGTATTTTGTCTCTCCAAAAATTTTTTTAAATCCTTATCAGATAACAGGGTTGGATTAAAACGCCAGAATCTGTTTATTTGGGAGACACCCAGAAGATTTAAAGATAAAAACACAGGAGCATGATCTGAAACAGCAATTTCTTTATATTCACAGGAACTAACCAATGGAATCAATTGACTATCAACAAAAAAAAAATTAATCCTGGAATACGTATGATGAACATAAGAAAAAAATGAGTACTCTTTATCTGTTGGATACAAAAAGCGCCGAACATCAACAATATCACATTTCATTAAAAAAGACTGGATAAAGGAGGCAGATCTACTAAAAGTCAATTGTTTAAAAGATGAATGATCAAAAAAAAAGTTCTAAACAACAGTTGAAGTCTCCACCTAAAACCAGAGAATACAGACTTAAATCTTGTAAAAGCGAAAAGAAGCGTTCAAAAAAACCTGAATCATCTATATTCGGGGCATACAAATGAGCAAAAACCATTAATTTATTATCTAATTTCCCTGACACTGTGCCAAACCGCCCATTGGTACCAGGCACTACTTTATGCTGAACGAAGGAAACTGAATTATCTATAAGAATCAAACTCCTCTAGCCTTAGCCTGAAATGAGGAATGAAACAATAAACCCTTCCAACGGATGAAAAGACGTAAATTATCACATTTACCAACATGTGTTTCTTGTAAAAAAAATAATTGAGACATCCAATTTCTTAATATAATTAAAAACCTTATTACGTTTCACAGGATGATTTAATCCTTTCACATTAAAACTAGGTAAATTAATAGAATGGTCCATTTTAAATATTGCTTAAGAGAGAGGTTAGAATAAAAACCGCTGGGGTGTATATTAAATCCAAACAATGAGCTTTAAGATAGAGTAACCAAGCAACAAATGCAGCTAAGAGAACCAAACAGCTGATAGAAAAAAAAATCCACCCCCCCACCCAAAGAAAAAAAGTCGACAAAAGGGCAGTCGACAGCTAAACCTACCAGCATTGCCCTCCCAAAGCAACTTACTGGCTGAGCTCCAAAAAATTTCCAAGGCTAACTGCATTCCAACAAGACATGACAATAAAAAAAAGAGCAAAATTAAACTTCTTTAAAAAAAACACATGAAGAAGTATAGTATAAAATATTTTAAAGAACTAAGAAAAGTCAGAACATATTAATTTGGAAAGTATTAACTCAATAAAAACTTATTAATGTTAAGTCCTTAATTTTCTAAGCAAAGAAATAAAAGTACAAAAAACTTAGATACAAAGGTACTCGTTGGAATTTAGAAGATTGAGGGGGGATCTGATTGAAATGTATAAAATCCTAAAGGGATTGGACAGGCTAGATGCAGGAAGATTGTTCCCGATGTTGGGGAAGTCCAGAACAAGGGGTCACAGTTTGAGGATAAAGGGGAAGCCTTTCAGGACCGAGATTAGGAAAAACTTCTTCACACAGAGAGTGGTGAATCTGTGGAATTCTCTGCCACAGGAAACAGTTGAGGCCAGTTCATTGGCTATATTTAAGAGGGAGTTAGATATGGCCCTTCTGGCTACGGGGATCAGGGGGTATGGAGGGAAGGCTGGGGCGGGGTTCTGAGTTGGATGATGGCCTACTCCTGCACCTATTTTCTATGTTTCTATGGTTTCTACACCAAAAGTTTAAAAAAAAACAATTGTTCATAAAAGAAAGTAATGAACAGTTAGACTGCTGATTCTCAAAAAAATAAGGATCCATCAGGCAGACGCAGCATAGATTTATATAGGGAGTTATTGAACAATTAAACTTCTGATACTGATACGGAAATTAAGAAATCCTGAGTCGAACAGAACTATTTCTGAGAGACATTTTTAAAAATGATTCTAAGACAAGCGGGGTAACAAAGAGAGGGTTTAACACCTTTATTATACAACTCCGACATCATTTTTTTAAAACTTGAACTGTTTATTCAACACCTCGGGTGAAAAATCCTCCACAATTTTGATCTTCTGGCCTTCATAATCAATCATACCTTTCCGACGACATTCACAAATTAAAAGTTCCTTTGTTTGAAAGTCGTGAAGACAAATTATCACTGAACGGGGTCATTCTCCTGAAGGGGTCTTGATACTGGCGATCTATGAGTTTGATCTATTTTAGGTGGAGATGTTAAAGTATTCGGAAATAAATTAGCCAAAAGGTTTGCAAAAAATTCCGAAGGCTGATTGCCTTTCCATTAACTCTTTAAGACCCAGAATACATATGTTATTTCTTCTGCTTCTATGTTCTAAGTCGATAATCTTCTGTCTTAAATGTTTCATTAGCCTTGGACTGTTTATCACAGATCTTTTTCAAGTCATCAGTCTTCGCATCTAAGATCGCCCAAGTGTCTTCATTCTCTTTTATCCATTTATCATGTTCACTTAAAGTTTTTTGAATAGAATCCAATTTTACATCCAATCGTTTAAATTCAGCACTGAGTTGCCAGAATTCCTGCTGGAACTCCTCTTAAAGTTCATTTTTATGCTTCCGAAGTGTCTCCAAAATAAATTCCAAAGTTACAGGAGGGTCCTCTTCCTTTTTAGTAGCATTGGCACGACTCATCGTAAAACAATATTGTGTTGAAAAGTAAGTTTTCAAAACAAGTTGGAAACAGTAAATTAAGTAGAGTAAGAGTAATTATAAAAACGCTGCTACTCCATCGGCAACCAGTAGGTTCTGAATCAGGTTGATTATCAGTGCTTTAAAAGGAATGGGGGGGGGAGGGGAGGAGGGGTGGTATTACTGGTCAGTGATACTATTACCGCTACAGAAAGGGTGGGTAATGTAGCAGGATCCTCTTTTGAGTCAGTATGGGTGGAAGTCAGGAACAGTTACTCTATTGGGAGTATTCTATAGGCCCCCTGGTAGCAGCAGAGATACCGAGGAGCAGATTGGGAGGCAGATTTTAGAAAGGTGCAAAAATAACAGGGTAGTTATTATGGGTGACTTTAACTTCCCTGATATTGATTGGCACCTGATTAGTTCCAAGGGTTTGGATGGGGCAGAGTTTGTTAAGTGTGTCCAGGACGGATTCCTGTCACAGTATGTGGACAGGCCGACCAGGGAGAATGCCA
Source organism: Mobula hypostoma (assembly GCF_963921235.1). Lineage (NCBI taxonomy): Eukaryota > Metazoa > Chordata > Chondrichthyes > Myliobatiformes > Myliobatidae > Mobula > Mobula hypostoma. The sequence continues at coordinate 78,454,448 of NC_086105.1, read as the reverse complement.
TACTAGATCTAGTACTAGTTTATGAACCGGGTCAGGTCACAGATCTCTCAGTGGATGAGAATCTGGGGGACAATGACCACCGCTCCCTGGCCTTTAGCATTATCATGGAAAAGGATAGAATCAGAGAGGACAGGAAAATTTTTAATTGGGGATTGGCAAATTATGAGGCTATAAGGCTAGAACCTGTGGGTGTGAATTGGGATGATGTTTTTGCAGGGAAATGTACTATGGACATGTGGTCGATGTTTAGGGATCTCTTGCAGGACGTTAGGGATAAATGTGTCCTGGTGAGGATGATTAAGAATGGTAGGGTGAAGAAACCATTGGTGACTAGTGAGGTGGAAAATCTAGTCAGGTGGAAGAAGGCAGCATACTTGAGGTTTAGGAAGCAAGGATTAGATGGGTCTATTGAGGAATATAGGGCAGCAAGAAAGGAGCTTAAGAAGGGGCTGAGGAGAGCAAGGAGGAGGCATAAGAATTCCTTGGCGAGTAGGGTAAAAGAAAACCCCAAGGCGTTCTTCAATTATGTGAAGAACAAAATGATGACAGTAGTGAAGGTAGGACCAATTAGAGATAAAGGTGGGAAGATGTGCCTGGAGGCTGTGGAAGTGAGCGAGGTCCTCAATGAATACTTCTCTTCGGTATTCACCAATGAGAGGGAACTTGATGATAGTGAGGACAATATGAGTGAGGTTGAAGTTCTGGAGCATGCTGATATTAAGGGAGAGGTGGTGTTGGAGTTGTTAAAATACATTAGGACAGATAAGTCCCCGGGGCCTGACGGAATATTCCCCAGGCTGCTCCACGAGGCAAAGGAAAAGATTGCTGAGCCTCTGGCTAGGATCTTCAGGTCCTTGTTGTCCACGGGAATGGTACCGGAGGATTGAAGGGTGGCGAATGTTGTCCCCTTGTTTAAAAAAGGTAGTAGGGATAGTCCAGGTAATTATAGACCAGTGAGTCTTACGTCTGTGGTGGGAAAGCTGTTTGAAAAGATTCTAAGAGATAGGATCGATGGGCATTTAAAGAATCATGGTCTGATCAGGGACAGTCAGCATGGCTTTGTGAAGGGCAGATTGTGTCTAACAAGCCTGATAGAGTTCTTTGAGGAGGTGACCAGGCATATAGATGAGGGTAGTGCAGTGGATGTGATCTACATGGATTTTAGTAAGGCATTTGACAAGCTTCCACACGGTAGGTTTATTTAGAAAGTCAGAAGGCATGGGATCCAGGGAAGTTTGGCCAGGTGGATTCAGAATTGGCTTGCCTGCAGAAGGCAGAGGGTGGTGATGGAGGGAGTACATTCAGATTGGAGGATTGTGATTAGTGGTGTCCCACAAGGATCTGTTCTGGGACCTCTGCTTTTCGTGATTTTTATTAACGACCTGGATGTGGGGGGTAGAAGGGTGGGTTGGCAAGTTTGCAGACGACAGAAAGGTTGGTGGTGGTGTGGATAGTGTACAGGATTGTCGAAGATTGCAGAGAGACATTGATAGGATGCAGAAGTGGGCTGAGAAGTGGCAGATGGAGTTCGACCCGGAGAAGTGTGAGGTGGTACACTTTGGAAGGACAAACTCCAAGGCAGAGTACAAAGTAAATGGCAGGATACTTGGTAGTGTGGAGGAGCAGAGGGATCTGAGGATACATGTCCATAGATCCCTGGAAGTTGCCTCACAGGTAGATAGGGTAGTTAAGAAAACTTATGGGGTGTTAGCCTTCATCAGTCAAGGGATAAAGTTTAAGAGTCGTGAGGTAATGATGCAGCTCTATAAAACTCTGGTTAGGCCACACTTGGAGTACTGTGTCCAGTTCTGGTTGCCTCACTATAGGAAGGATGTGGAAGCATTGGAAAGGGTACAGATTAGATTTACCAGGATGCTTCCTGGTTTAGAGAGTATAGATTATGATCAGAGATTAAGGGAGCTGGGGCTTTACTCTTTGGAGAGAAGGAGGATGAGAGGAGACATGATCGAGGTATACAAGATAATAAGAGGAATAGATAGAGTGAATAGCCAGCACCTCTTCCCCAGGGCACCACTGCTCAGTACAACAGGACATGGCTTTAAGGTAAGGGGTCGGAAGTTCAAGGAGGATATTAGAGGAAGGGTTTTTACGTTGGTGCGTGGAATGCACTGTCTGAGTCAGTGGTGGAGGCAGATACACTAGTGAAATTTAAAAGACTACTAGACAGGTATATGGAGGAATTTAAGTGGGGGTTTATATGGGAGGTAGGGTTTTAGGGTTGGCACAACATCGTGGGCTGAAGGGCCTGTACTGTGCTGTACTATTCTATGTTCTATCACCGGCATGTGACGTGAAATTTGTTAACCTAGCAGCAGCAGCTCAATGCAATACATAATATAGCAGACAAAAAAAAGATAAATTTAATAATAATAAATAAACAAATCAATTACAAATATTGAATATATTTTTTAAAACTTGCAGAAAGAGAAATACTGTATATTTTAAAAAAATGAGGTATTGTCCAAAGATTCAATGTCCATTTAGGAATCGGATGGCATAGGGGAAGAAGCTGTTCCTGAATCACTGAGTGTGTGCCTTCAAGCTTCTGTACCTCTTACCTGATGATAACAGTGAAAAAAGGGTATGCCCTGGATGCTGGAGGTCCTTAATAATGGACGCTACCTTTCAGAGACACCGCTCCCTAAAGATGTCCTGGGTACTTTGTAGACTAGTACCCAAGATAGAGCTGACTAGATTTACAACCTTCTGCAGCTTCTTTCAGTCCTGTGCAGTCGCCCCTCCATACAAGACAGTGATGCAGCCTGTCAGAATGCTCTCCACGGTACAACTATAGAAGTTTTTCAGTGTATTTGTTGACATGCCAAATCTCTTCAAACTCCGAATGAAGAATAGCCACTGTCTTGCCTTCTTTATAACTACATCAATATGTTGGGACCAGGTTAGATCCCCAGAGATCTTGACACCCAGGAACTTGAAACTGCTCACTCTCTCCACTTCAGACCCCTCTATGAGGATTGGTATGTGCTCCTTCGTCTTACCATTCCTGAAGTCCACAAATCAGCTCTTTCGTCTTACTGACTATTGAGTGGCAGGTTGTTGCTGCAGCACCATCCACTAGTTGGCGTATCTCACTCTTGTACACCCTCCCATCACCACCTGAGATTCCACCAACAATGGTTGTATCGTCAGCAAATTTATAGATGGTATTTGAGCTATGCCTAGCCACACAGTCATGTGTATTTTAAGAGTACAACAGTGGGCTAAGCACACACTCCTGAGGTGCAGCAGTGTTGATCATTAGCGAGGAGGATGTGTTATCACCAATCCGCATATATTGTGGTCTTCCGGTTAGGAAGTCGAGGATCCAATTGCAGAGGGAGGTACAGAGGCCCAGATTCTGCAACTTCTCAATCAGGATTGTGGGAATTATGGTATTAAATGCTGAGCTATAGTCAATGAACAGCATCCTGACGTAGGTGCTTGTGTTGTCCAGGTGGTCTAAAGCTGTGTGGCTAGCCATTGAGACTGCATCTGCTGTTGACCTATTGCGGTGCTAGGAAAATTGCAATGGGTCCAGGTCTTTGCTGAGGCAGGAGTTCAGACTGGCCATGACCAACCTCTCAAAGCACTGTTGATGTGAGTGCTACTGGGAGATAGTCATTAAGGTGCCCCCACATTATCAAATTTTTTTCAAAATTATAACTCTTGATCTAATTGGCTCATCCTTGGTCTTTTTTCAGCAACTAGATTCTATGAATTGTTTTGACATGTTAAATAAATCCTGGTTGTTAGCCAACATGTTGAGTCGTTCCTTGTATTGACAATCACATCATAAATTTGTCTTTAATGTATGTTTTTTTAAGAAGGAATATATCACATAAAAAGTGTTGCACATTTCTGATTATTCCAAAAGCAATACATCATACTATTATCAGAACATGCAAAAGCTCAGGTGTGTGGCGAGTGAAAGATTAGAGACCAGTCAGGAAGGCATCTGGAGATACAGCACAGTAAAAAGCCTTTCCAGCCCAATGAGCCCATGCTGCCCAATTAGAGACATGTGACTAATTAACCTACTAACCTATACATTTTTGGAATGTGGGAGGAAACCCACATGGTCAGGGGAAACTGTACAAACTCCTCATAGATAGCAGGGCTTGGACCCACTGGTGGTCGTTGGTGCTGTAATAGCTTTATGCTACGCTACTATGCCACCCTTAAATTCACGTTCACTCAAAAGCTCATTTCTGGGTTCAATGGGGCATGAAGGTTACTAATTGGCTCACTTTAACCAATTCAGTTGCCAGACAGAAGGATGCAATTGATGGATGGATAAAGAAACAGAGTTGCTGGTTGGGCAGATGTTTCAATAATTTTGGTTACCGAAAAGCCTGATTCACAAATGCAAAATGGTAGGTGGGTCTGGGGGTGCTGAATGTAAATGATCGATGTGTGTAACATGGCATTACGTAATGAAAGACAGTGTTGCCTACAGACACACTTGCATGGATGTATGTAATGTTTAACAAACCTTTCTTAAAGTAGTTAAGTGTAAGTCCCTGCATACATTCCCATGTACATATTTAATTCACGATTGCAATGCATGAATTCTACATAATTTAGAATTGGCAATATTGTGCACTACTGCTTTACAACAATTTCTTACTTCAGATAAAGCACAAGTTCATTACTAAGTCTTAAAGTTATAGAAAAATACAGAACATGATCAGATCCTTCAGCCTATCTAGTCTGAGCTGAATCATTCAAACTGACTACTCCCATCAACCAGCACCTGGACCATAAGCCCTCCATATCCCTAACGTACATGTACTGATCCAAACTTAATGTTGAAATTGAGCTTGCATGCACCACTTTTGAGCTGGCAGCTCATTCTACACTCTCACAGCCCTCTGAATGAAGTTCTTCCTCATGTTCCCCTTAAACTTTTCACCTTTCGCCCTTAACCATTGCCTTCTAGTTGAAGACCACCCAACCTCAGCAGAAAAAGCCTGTTTGCATATCCCTTATCTATACCCTTCATAATTTTGTATACATCAATCAAATCTCTTCTCAATCTCCCATGTTCCAAAGGTTAAAGTCCTAACCTATTTAATCTTTCCTCATAACTGAAGTCTTCCAGTCCTGGCAACATCCTCGTAAATTTTCCTCTGTACTCTTTCAACCTTATTTACATTTTTTCTGTAGGTAGGTGACTGAAAATGCACACAATACTCCAAATTCAACATATTTCAACATAACATCCCATCTCCTGTACTCAATACATTGATTTATGAAGGCCAATGTGCCAAAAGCTTTCTTTACGACCCTGTGATGCCACTTTCAATGAATTATGTACCTGTATTCCCAGATCCCTTTGTTCTACCCTACTCTTCACTGCCCTACTGTTCACTGTGTAAGGCCTGCCCTGGTTGGTCCTACGGAAGTGCAACACCTATCACTTGTCTGCATTAGATTCCATCTGCTATTTTTTCAGTTAGTCTAGATCCCACTTTGATAGTCTTCCTCGCTGTACACGGGCTTCCAGAGGCAATCATCAACTACCACTCTCTGGCTTCTCCCACAATGCCAATGTCTAATCAAATTTATTACCTCATCTTGAATGCCAAGTGACTGACCCTTCTTGACCAACCTCCCATGTGGGACCTTGTCAAATGCATTGCTAAATTCCATGTAGATAACATCCACTGCCTTGCCTTCATCAACATTTTTGGTTATCTAGATGATTAGTTAGACATGACCTGCCACATACAAAGACAAGCTGACAATCCCTAACCAGTCCATGTCTATCCATATGCTCATATATCTGGTCCCATAACAATAAGTTTCCAACTACTGATGTCGAGCTCACCAGTATATAATTTCCTGGGTTTATTTTTAGAGCTTTTCTTAAACAGCAGAACAACTTTAGCTATCCTCCAATCCTCGGCTACCTCACCTGTCGCTAAGGATGATTTAAATATCTCTGGTCGGGCCCCTGCAATTTCTGTGCTTGCCTCCCACAGGGTCTGAGGGAACACCTTGTCAGGCCCTGGGGATTTATGCACCCTAATTTGCCTCAAAACAGCAAACACATCCTCCTCTGTAATCTGTGTAGGGTCCATAACCTTGCTACTGCTTTGCCTCACTTCTATAGACTTCGCATCCATCTTCCAAATAAATATAGATGCGCAAAAAATCCATTCAAGATCTCCCCTATCTCTTTTGGCTCCAAACATAGATAACTATTCTGATCTTCCAGATCTTCTAACATTAAATAATTATGTGTTCCAGGGAGTGCTGTGCACGTGGTATAAAACTTCAAAATTCCTTACTAAGTGGTTTGCAATTTACATTTCTTACTTTTTCTGTAATATTTAAGGCAATAATTATAATTACCTGAGAGCATTCAAAAGGCCTTCTACACTATTTGGAGGCTGATCCTTTAAGACTTTTATGCAACCTTTCATCTGTAAAAATAAAAACAGTATAACCTTTAGTTTCTTTAAAGGTGTAAGTTTGTTACTTCAGCATATTTAGAATATCACTTTTACTATTAGAACATTTTGCTGAGGCGGCATAAACTACCAGGCAGTAATTCAAGCTGTAGTAAATGTTCCCAAAGACAATCAATATTTGAAACTAACATAAACACAAAAAAATCTGCAGATGCTGGAAATCCAAAGCAACACATCAAAAACTCAGCAGGTCAGATAGCATCTATGGAAATGAATTAACAGTTAACTTTTCGGGTTGACATCCTTCTTCAGGACTGGAAAGGAAGGGGGTAGATGCCAGAATAAAAAGATGGTGGGATGGGGGTAAGGAGGACAGTTAGTAGGTGATAGATGAAGCCAAGTGGGTGGGAAAAATGAAGAGCAGTAGAGGAAGGAATCTAATAGGAGAGAAGAATGGACTACAGGAGAAAAGGAAGAAGGCAGGGCACCAGGGGGAGGTGATAGGCAGGTGAGTAGAAGGCATAAGAGGCCAGAGTGGGGAATCGAGGAAGGGAAAATTTATTTTGCCAGAAGGAGAAATCGATGTTTATGCCATGAGGTTGGAGGCTACTTATACAGAATATGAGGTGTTGCACCTTCGCCCTGAGAGTGACCTTATCGTGCCATAAGAAGAGGCCATGGATCAACATATCAGATCAGGAATGGGGATAGGAATTAAAATAATTGGTCATTGGAAAATTACACTTTTGGAGGATGGAGCACAAGTGCATGATAAAGCAGTTCCCCAATATATGATGTGTCTCACCAATGTAGAGGCCGCCATTTTGGAAGTACCAGATACAAGAGGCAACCCCAAAAGATTCACAGATGAAATATTTCCTCAACTGGTAGAATTGTTTAGGGCCCTGAATGGAGTTGATGAAAGAAGTGAATGGGTAGTTATAGCATTTTGGTCACTTGGAGGGATAAGTCCCAGGAGGGAGGATTAGTGGGGAGGTATGAATGGACAAGGGAAACACAGATGGAGCAATTCCTGAGGAAATCAGAGAGGGTGTAAGTGGGGGGGGGGGGCAGTAAAGATATGTTAGGTGGTAGGATCCTTTTGCAAATGGCAGAAGTTGCAGAGAATGATGGCATGTGAGTGTGGCAGGTTACGACAAGAGGAACTCTATCCTTATTAAGGCAGCAGGAAGATGGGGTGAGCGCAGATGCTCAGGAAATGGAGGTGTGGGTGAGGGCAGCATCATTGGTGGAGGAAGTGAAACCCTATTCTTTGAAGGAAGACATCTCTGAAGTCTTGGAAAGGAAAGCCTCATCCTGGGAACAGATCTGGCCGAGACGAAGGAACTGAGAAAAGGGAACAGCATTTTTATAGGAGATGGGTAGGAGGAGGTATAGTCAAAATAGCCATGGGAATTGGTAGATTTCTAAGAGATGTCAGTTAACAGTTTGTCTCCAGAGATGGAGAGAGAAAGATCAAAAAAGGGCAGGGAGGTGTCAGAAATGGACCATGTGAATTTAAGGACAGGGTGGAGGCAAAGTTGATGAAATTGACGAGCTCAGCTTGGGTGCATGAAGCAACACAAATGCAGTCATCCAGGTAGCAAAGGAAGAGTTGAGGAGCATTCATGGAATGTGGACTGTTCTATGTAGCCAACAAAAAGGCAGGCACAGCTGGGCCACAACGACCCCTTGAGTCTGGAGAAAGAGGGAGGAGATGAAGGAAAAATTGTTGAGGGTGAGGACCAGCTCTGCCAGACAGAGGAGATGGTGGTGGGAGGGGAACTAGTTGGTTCTTTTGATGAAAAAGCAGAGAGCATTAAGGCCTTCTTGATGGGGCAGAGAAGTGTATAGCAAATGAACATCCATGGTAAAGAGCAGGTAGTCAGGACCAGAGATTTGAAAGTTGTTGAAGAGATCCGGAGCATGTGAAGTGTCATGGATATAAGTGGGAAGGGACTGAACCAAGGAGGAGAGAATGGAGTCGGAGTATGAAAACACGAGTTCAGCAGGGCAGAAGCAGGTAGGGACAACAGGCCTACCAAGAAAGTCAGGTTTGTGGACCTTGGGTAGGAGGTAGAAGGGAACAGTGTAGGGTAGGGGAATTATAAGTTTGGTGGCAGTGGATGGGAGTTCTCCAGAGCTGATGAGGTCATTGATAGTGTTGGAGACAATTTTCTGATGATGCAAAATTGGGTCCTCTTCAAGGAGTAGATAAGAGGAGCTGTCTGAGAGTTGCCACCTGACCTCAGTAAGGTAGAAGTCAGTCCACCACACTTCAACAACATCCCTTTTGTTTTCAGGTTTGATGGTAAGGTTGGCATTGGTGCGGAGAGAGTGGAGGAGAAGTGTGCAGGGAGGGGTAAAGTTGGAAAAGGAATGAGGAGTGCTGATCTTGAGCTAGTTGATGTCTCATCGACAATTAGAGATGAAAAGATCCAGATCAGGCAGGGAACCAGAGCAGGGCGTTCAAGAAGAGGAGGATTGGATAAAGGAGAAGGGGGTCATCAATGAAGGGTGTGGATTTTTTGTCAAAGAAATGGGCTTGGAGACCAAGGCAATAAAAGAAGAGTTCAGCGTTGTGACAGGTGCAAAACTCGCTGAGATGCGGGCGAAGGTGGACAAAGGTAAGGCCCAGCTGAAGACACAACATTCTGCCCTTCAGCCCACAATGCTGTGCCGAACATGTACTTACTTCAGAAATTACCAAGGGTTACCTATAGCCCTCTATTTTTCTAAGCCCCATGTACCTATCCAAGAGCCTCTTAAAAGACCCTATTGTATCCGCCTCCACCACAGTCGCCGGCAGCCCATTCCACACACTCACCACTCTCTGCGTAAAAAACCTAGCCCTGACATCCCCTCTGTACCTACTTCCAAGTACCTTAAAAATGTGCCCTCTCACGTTAGCCATTTCAGCTTTGGGAAAAAGCTTCTGACTATCCACACGATCAATGCCTCTCATCATCTTATATACCTCTATCCGGTCACCTCTCATCCTCCATCGCTCCCAGGAGAAAAGGCCAAGTTCACTCAACCTATTCTTGTAAGGCATGCTCCCCAATCCAGGCAACATTTTTGTTAATCTCCTCTGCACTCTTTCCACATCCACATCCTTCCTGTAGTGAGGCGACCAGAATTGAGCACAGTACTCCAAGTGGGGTCTAACCAGGTTCCGATACAGCTGTACCATTACGTCTCAGCTCTTGAACTCAATCCCATGGTTGATGAAGGCCAATGCACTGTATGCCTTCTTAACCACACAGTTAACCTGTGCAGCAGCTTTGAGTGTTCTAGGACAGGGACCCCAAGATCCCTCTGATCCTCCACACTGCCAACAGTCTTATCATTAATTCTATATTCTGCCATCATACTTGACCTACCAAAATGAACCACTTCACACTTAACTGGTTGAACTCCATCTGGTACTTCTCTGCCCAGTTTTGCATCCTATCAATGTCCTGCTGTAACCTCTGACAGCCCTCCATATTATCCACAACACTCCCAACCTTTGTGTCATCAGCAAATTCACCAACCCATCCCTCCACTTCCTCATCCAGGTCATTTATAAAAATCACAAAGAGAAGGGGTCCCAGAACAGATCCCCGAGGCATACCAACCTCCATGCAGAATTATACCGGTCTACAACCACTCTGCCTTCTGAGGCCAAGCCAATTTTGGACCCACAAAGCAAGGTCCCCTTGGATCCCATACCTCCTTAGTTTCTCAATAAGCCTTGCATGGGGTACCTTACCAAATGCCTTGCAGAAATCCATATATGTTACATCTACTGCTCTACCTTCATCAATGTGTTTAGTCACATCCTCAAAAATTTCAGTCAGGCTCGAAAGGCATGACCTACCTTTGATAAAGCCATGCTGACTATTCCTAATCATATTATGCCTTTCCAAATATTCACAAGTCCTGCCTCTCAGAATCTTTTCCATCAACTTATCAACCACTGAAGTAAGACTCACTGGTCTATAATTTCCTGGACTATCTCTACTCCCTTTCTTGAATAAGGGAAGGATATCTGCAACCCTCTAATTCTCCAGAACCTCTCCCGTCCCCATTGATGATGCAAAGATCATTGCCAGAGGCTCAGCAATCAACTTCCTCGCCTCCCACAGTAGCCTGGGGTATATCTCTTCCAGTCCCGGTGACTTAACTTGGTGCTTTCCAAAAGCTCCAGCACATCCTCTTTCTTAATGTCTATATGCTCAAGCCTTTCATTCACTGTAAGTCATCCCTATAATTGCCAAGATCCTTTTCCGTAGTGAATATGAAGCAAAGCATTCATTAAGTACCTCAGCTGTCTCCTCCGGTTCCATGCACACTTTTCCACTGTCACACTTGATTGGTCCTATTCTCTCACGTCTTATCCTCTTGCTCTTCAAATACTTATAAAATGCCTTGGGGTTTTCCTTAATGCTGCTCGCCAAGGCCTTCTCATGGCCAAGTTGCTGATGTTCGAGGTCTGGGCTGGAGCTGAAAGCCGCGCAATTTACAGTCTGAAGGCATCCAGGATCATTGGAACTGGACTTAGTGACAGTGGAATCCACAGTCTGGAGCTCACCTCACCTTAAAAGGGATAGACTTACTCCTGTTGTAACCTACCACCCCATGAGCTTCTCCATCCAACACATCATTCTCCACAGCATCCGACATCTCCAAAGGGATTCTACCACCAAACACGTTTACTTCCCATCGCCCTCCACACACTCTCCACTTTCCAAAGGGATTTCTCCCTCCATGATTCCCTCGTCCATTCGTCCCTCCCCACTAATCTCCATCCTGGCACTTATCCCTGCAAGCAGCCACAGTGTTACACCTGCCCATTCTTCTCCTCCCTCGTCTCCACAAAGTCCTTCACTGGTGAATCTACTGTATCTGGTGCTCCTGATGCGGCCTCATCTATACTGATGAGACCCATTGTAAATTGGGGGACTGCTTTGTCTAGCACATTCGCTCTATCCGCCAAAAGTGGAATTTCCCAGTGGTCAACTATTTTAATTCCTATTCCGACAGGTTGGCCCATGGTCTTCCTTTCTACCGTGATGAAACCACTATCAGGGTGAAGGAGCAATACCTCGTATTCTGTCTGAGTAGCCTTCAACCTGACAGCATGAATATCGATTTCGCCTTCTGGTAAAGGTCTTTTCCCTCCCTCTTCCATTTGCCACTGTGACCTCTTACTTCTTCTCACCTGCCTTTCACCTCCCCCTGATGCCCCTCCATCTTCCCTTTCTCCCACGGCCCACTCTCCTTTCCAATCAGATTCTTCCTTTCCAGCCCTTTACCTTTCCCACCCACCTGGCTTCATCTATTACCCTCTGGCTATCCTCCTTCCCCTCCCCCACCACCTTTTTATTCTGATACCACCCCACCCCCACTTCCTCTCCAGTCCTGAAGAAGGGTCTCGGTTCAAAATATCGACTGTTTATTCATTTCCATAGATTCTGCCTGACCTGCCAAGTTCCTCCAACATTTTATGTGTGTTGATTTGAAACTAACAGCTTGAAGAGATAACAACATACATCAAAGTTGCTGGTGAACGCAGCAGGCCAAGCAGCATCTATAGGAAGAGGCGCAGTCGACGTTTCAGGCCGAGACCCTTCGTCAGGACTAACTGAAGGAAGAGTGAGTAAGGGATAAATCCCTTACTCACTCTTCCTTCAGTTAGTCCTGACGAAGGGTCTCGGCCTGAAACGTCGACTGCGCCTCTTCCTATAGATGCTGCTTGGCCTGCTGCGTTCACCAGCAACTTTGATGTATGTTGCTTGAATTTCCAGCATCTGCAGAATTCCTGTTGTTTAAGCTTGAAGAGATAAATGACAATACAATTAGAATCAACGTAGGTTGAACTCACATCTATTTTAGATGTTTTGGCAAATGCCCCAACTGGATGCACGTGATCATAAAGAATGATAACGCCTACCATCACCCTCAGACAAAATGATACTGTTTCTTCATTTGCAAATCTGCTCTTGTATTCCCTATAAATGAAGAAATAAACCAGACAAGCATTTCTATGATTTTGACATTCAGTTTCACTTTAAAACAAGAGTGCCTTATTACCATATACCAACACATCAGTAATTGTAGAAATATTTTTTGGGTAATATTGGCTAATATAACCAATTACTTTACCTCACCAAGTTGACTGGATTGAATAAGGCTCACTATATGATACCAAATGAAACAATGACACCCATGCTAGATTACATTAAATATTGTAATTTGCTTCATGCAAAGAATTTGATAGCCAATTTGTAAAACCCCATATAAAATTACACAAATGTTGCTACAATGGAAAGGTCATATCAGTAAATTTTTGGCATCAATAAATACTACTTATCAATGCTTTAAGTGGGCAGTGAGCACAAGGGATGAAGACATTTAGTGTGAATTACAAATCTCCAGGGCTCGCTGGGTGACTTAAACCTGCTTGTTTCACACACAAGACAACTGCCCCTTAGCATCCCTTTTATTTTCAATCATTTTTTAGTCCTATATATAGATTGCCATTTAAACTTGCTTTATACGATTAGAACTTAAAACTATGGATTAAATTACCCCTTTAATGATAATTGTTAATGACTGGCACTCAATCTCATTGATACAAAGTCAAAAAAGCATCATTACCAATATAATAAAATCATTAGATTTTAAAAAGAAATTCACATTTTCTTTTCCTCCTTCCCATTTTGCTCATAATTCTATACCTCCTCTGCTGTTTTACTTTCTATTTCTAACTTAATGTTAATTTATCTCTCCCCCAATACTGAGATAGGCCTGAAACTGATAGCACTCTGTCATTATCAGCTTGGCATTGCTGGTTAGAGGGGAGATTAACGCAATAGAAAGGAAGGACATTAGCCGGGGGGATGGTGAATCGATATGGGTAGAGCTGCATAACACTAAGGGGCAGAAAGTGCTGGTGGGAGTTGTGTACAGGCAACCTAACAGTAGTAGTGAGGTTGGGGATGGCGTTAAACAGGAAATTAGAAATGTGTGCAATAAAGGAACAGCAGTTATAATGGGTGACTTCAATCTACATGTAGATTGGGTGAACCAAATTGGTGAGGGTGCTGAGGAAGAGGATTTCTTGGAATGTATGTGGGATGGTTTTCTGAACCAACATGTCAAGAAACCAACTAGAGAGCAGGCCATTCCAGATAGGGTATTGAGCAATGAGGAAGGGTTAGTTAGCAATCTTGTCGTGCAAGGCCCCTTGGGTAAGAGTGACCATAATATGGTGGAATTCTTCATTAAGATGGAGAATGACATAGTTAATTCAGAAACAAAGGTTCTGAACTAAAAGAAGGGTAACTTTGAAGGTATGAGATGTGAATTAGCTAAGATAGACTGGCAAATGATACTTAAAGGGTTGACTGTAGATTATGCAATGGCAAGCAATTAAAGATCGCATGGATGAACTACAACAATTGTTCATCCCAGTTTGGCAAGGTAGTGCACCTGTGGCTGACAAGGGAAATTAAGGATAGTATCAATTCCAAAGAAGAAACATACAAATTAGCCAGAAAAAGCAGCACACCTGAGGACTGGGAGAAATTCAGAGGAGGACAAAGGGCTTAATTAGGAAAGGAAAAAAGATTACGAGAGAAAGCTAGCAGGGAACATAAAAACTGACTGTAAATGCTTTTATAGATATGTGAAAAGAAAAAGATTGGTTAAGACAAATGTAGGTCCCTTACAGTCAGAAACAAGCGAATTCATCATGGGGAACAAGGACTTGGCAGACCAGTTGAATAACTATTTTGGTTCTGTCTTCACTAAGGAGGACATAAATAATCTTCTGGAAATAGTAGGGGACCGAGGGTCTAGTGAGGGTCAGTCTAGGGAACTGAGGGAAATACATGTTAGTAGGGAAGTGGTGTTAGGTAAATTGAAGGCAGATAAATCCCCAGGGCCAGATGGTCTGCATCCCAGAATGCTTAAGGAAGTAGCCCAAGAAATAGTGGATGCATTAGAGATAATTTTTCAAAACTCTTTAGATTCTGGATTAGTTCCTGAGGATTGGAGGGTGGCTAATCTAACCCCACTTTTTAAAAAAGGGAGAAAGAAACCAGGGAATTATAGACCGGTTAGCCTGACATCGGTGGTGGGGAAAATGCTAGAGTCAGTTATCAAAGATGTGATAACAGCACATTTGGAAAGCGGTGAAATCATCGGACAAAGTCAGCATGGATTTGTGAAAGGAAAATTATGTCTGACGAACCTCACAGAATTTTTTGAGGATGTAACTTGTAGAGTGGATAGGGGAGAACCAGTGGATGTGGTATATTTGGATTTTCAAAAGGCTTTTGACAAGGTCCCACACAGGAGATTAGTGTGCAAACTTAAAGCACACGGTATTGGGGGTATGGTATTGATATGGAAAGAGAATTGGTTGGCAGACAGGAAGCAAAGAGTGAGAATAAATGGGACCTTTTCAGAATGGCAGGCAGTGACAAGTGGGGTACCGCAAGGCTCAGTGCTGGGACCCCAGTTGTTTACAATGTATATTAATGACTTAGACGAGAGAATTAAATGCAGCATCTCCAAGTTTGCGAATGACACAAAGCTGGGCGGCAGTGTTAGCCATGAGGAGAATGCTAAGAGGATGCAGGGTGACTTGGATACGTTAGGCGAGTGGGCAAAGTCATGGCAGATGCAATTTAATGTGGATAAATGTGAGGTTATCCACTTCGGTGGCAAGAACAGGAAAACAGATTATTATCTGAATGGTGGCCGATTAGGAAAAGGGGAGGTGCAACGAGACCTGGGTGTCATTGTACACCAGCATTGAAAGTGGGCATGCAGGTACAGCAGGCTGTGATAAAGACAAATGGTATGCTGGCATTCATAGCAAGAGGATTCGAGTACAGGAGCAGGGAGGTACTACTGCAGTCGTACAAGGCCTTGGTGAGACCACACCTGGAGTATTGTGTGCAGTTTTGGTCCCCTAATCTGAGGAAAGACATTCTTGCCATAGAGGGAGTACAAAGAAGGTTCACCAGATTGATTCCTGGGATGGCAGGACTTTCATATGATGAAAGACTGGATCGACTAGGCTTATACTCTCTGGAATTTAGAAGATTGAGGGGGGGATCTGATTGAAACGTATAAAATTCTAAAGGGATTGGACAGGCTAGATGCAGGAAGATTGTTCCCGATGTTGGGGAAGTCCAGAATGAGGGGTCACAGTTTGAGGATAAAGGGGAAGCCTTTTAGGACCGAGATGAGGAAAAACTTCTTCAAACAGAGAGTGGTGAATCTGTGGAATTCTCTGCCACAGGAAACAGTTGAGGCCAGTTCATTGGCTATATTTAAGAGGGAGTTAAATATAGCTGTGGCTGAAGGGATCAGGGGGTATGGAGAGAAGGCAGGTACAGGGTTCTGAGTTGGATGATCAGCCACGAT
This sequence comes from Mobula hypostoma, assembly GCF_963921235.1. Classification (NCBI taxonomy): domain Eukaryota; kingdom Metazoa; phylum Chordata; class Chondrichthyes; order Myliobatiformes; family Myliobatidae; genus Mobula; species Mobula hypostoma. The sequence continues at coordinate 78,438,585 of NC_086105.1, read as the reverse complement.
CATACTGAACGGCGGTGCAGGCTCGAAGGGCCGAATGGCCTACTCCTGCACCTATTTTCTATGTTTCTATGTTTACTCGCAGCTACTTACACATGGAAGAGGCAAAAGAAGACAAACTAGGGCACTTGCTACAACATCCTAGTCTAGTCAGTGGCATCTGGGCCATAACGACATCTCTGAAATAATTACCAATAAGAAACATGTCCTACTCACGGTGTCTCCAGCATAACTCTGCACACACTTGCCATTGTGCTTAAGCAGTCAGTCGTGTTTTCTATAGGTAGAGACTTGTTCTACAAAAGATTTTTTTTTAAAGTATCAGCTTTATTTTTCACATATACATCAGACTCTATGCATATCAGGCCACATCAATATACTTACATCTGAAACAAACTTTGTTGTGGCATCACTCAAGGTTTTTAGCATTGGAGTTGCTTCAGCATAAAACAAGGACATTCTGTTGGCCAATTCATTATTTACTTCATTTTCTCCTTCTGCCTACAAATAAAAAAGTACTTAACTTTGTTTAATAAGTGCAAAAAATTAACTGAAATCACCATGAATAAATAAATTCACAAGTACCTAAAGAACTGTACACCATATAATGTGAACCTACTTTGCCATTCACTAAGATTATTACCATAGAATTCCATTTTCCTGCCCTATGCCTACATTCTTTGATTCTCTTAGTGTCCAAAAATCCTTTTTGTCTTGTGTTTCATGTTGATGTTCATTGACTAGGTATCTGGAGCCTGCTGTACATAATTCCAAAGATTTAAGATCCTTTAAGTGAAAACATTTCTCTATGTTATGAGACTGCCAACCCAAGAAAGAATATCTATGTCCTCCAATTCTTGAGTTTTCGTGACCATCAGCTCATTTAAGCAATGTTACCGAGGATAAGCACTTGATCTAATGTACAGGACAATGGTCCAAGAGTAGGAAAGTAGGATTAGTTCTTTCTTAGGATGGTAGGATACAATGGGGAAATAGTTTATTTTAATGAGTTTGCACACATTTATATGTATGGGAGAGGAGTGGTGTAGGATAGTGTGGGAAAAGTATGGAAGATGCATAGAGATGATAGTGGGGAGAGTGATCGGTTTGAACCAAAGTGTAACTGGATCAGTTTCATAAATATTCAGATAGCAATGAGGAGTTATAAAGGAGTGTGACAGATTGGCTTGTTGTGTAGTCTTACAACAATCTCGTACTCAATGTCAGTAAGACCACTGAATTGATTGTGGACTCGAGGAAATGGAAGTCGAGGAAAGAAACACCAGACCTCATCAATGGGTCGGCAGTGGAAAGAGTGATCAGTTTCAAGTTCCTGGGTGTCAATATCTCTGAAAATCTATCCAAGGCCCAACGTATTGATGCAATCGTGAAGGAAGTGCACCAGCTGTTATATTTCATTAAGATTTGGTATGACACAAAGACTCTAGCTAGTTTCTGCAGTTGTACCATGGAGAGCATTCTAACTGGTTGCATCACTGTCTAGTATGGAGGGGCTACTACACAGGACTGGAAAAGCTCCAAAGGGTTGTAAACACAGCCAGTTCCATCATGGGCGCTAGCTTCCTACCATCGAGAACATCTTCAAAAAGTGATGCCTCAAGGCGGCAGAATCCATCATTGGGGACAAACACCATCTATAAGTTTGCCAATGACACTGTTGCTGGCAGAACCTCAGATGTGATGATATACACAAGTGAGATAGATTGGCTGCTTGAATATAGTCGCAGCAACCACTTTGCACTTGACATCAGTGAGACGAAGGAATTGATTGTGGAGTTCAGGAAGGGCAAGTCGAGGGAACGCACACATCAGTTCTCATTAAGGTGGAAAGGGTAAGCACCTTCAAGTTCCTGGGTGCCAACATCTCTGAAGATCTATCCTTGGCCCAACCTACTGAATCAATTACAAAGAGGGCATAATAGTGGCTATAGTTCATTGTGAGTTAGAGGAGATTTGGTATGTCACAAGTGACTCCAGCAAGTTTCTACAGATGTACCATAGAGAGGATTCACAAGTTGCATCATCATCTGTTATGAAGAGGCCACTACACAGGATTGGAAAAAGCTGCACAGGGTTGTAAATTCAGCCAGCTCCATCATGGGCACTAGCCTCTCCATCATTGAAGAAATTTTCAAAAGATGTGCCTCAAAAAGGTGGCATTCATCATTAAAGACACCCACCACCCAGGACACACCTTCTTCTCATTACTACCATCAGGGAGGAGGTACAGGAGCCTGAAGACACAAAATCAACATTTTAGGAACAACTTCTTCCCCTCCACCATCATATTTCTAAACAGACATTAAACTCATAAACACTACCCCACTATTTTTGCTCTCTTATTGTACAACTTATTTCTCTTCTATTTACATTTAGTAAAATGTATAGTATATTTTATTTATTGCACTGTACTGCTACAGCAAAACAACACATTTCATGACATATGTTAATGCTAATAAACCTGATTCGGAATACTGTGGTTACAAAATAAAGTCAAAGGACAGAGCATTCTGCAACAAATGAATCACGTCTTCCTTTCCCAGAGTCTCTCTTATCATCTAAGCACATCAAGAGAGTGCTAACAACATCATTCCAACTGCATTGGAACAGGTTCAACATATTTAATATTCACTACTACTTTACCACAGACACACAGTGCCATCACTGTGCACTGCAGCAACTCACCAATTACACCTACAAATGCAAGGCATTACTACCATCTGCAAATTTTTATCGAAGTCATTTGGCATCCTGAAATTTATCACTAAATTTCTAACATTTCCTATCCATTCTAACACTATGGGAGTACTTTATTTACCTGTATTTCAACATTTTAAGCTCCCTCTCACCTTCTCAACGCTAACTTGAAAGCACCATAGAAAGAAGGAAAATTGTTGCTAGGACCAGTGGATTTTGAGTTATCAGGTGACATTGGGTAGGCTGAGACTGTTTTCCTTAGAGTGAAGATTGATAATGGCTCAGGTGACATTGGGTAGGCTGAGACTGTTTTCCTTAAGAGTGAAGATTGATAATGGCTTTGTTTTTCCCCATGGTAAGTATCCACACCGCCCCCCGCCACCTCCAGAGTAGTGGAGTCAAAAAACAGAGGCCACAGATTTAAGGTGAGGGGGAAAGACTTAAAGGGGAACCTGAGGGGACAACTCTGTATATAGAGGATGGCAGGTGTCTGAAATGAACTGCCAAAGGAAATTGTAGAGGAAGGTATAATGATGTTTAAAAGCAATTAGTCAGATATCTGGATAGGAAAGCTTTAAAGGGATATGCTCTATAACTCTATAAACTCCTATGCTTTATAACTTTATGACTTTAAAATTAAAACGAACAATCATGCTCAAAAATTTGCAAGTACATCAAAATAGATAGCAAAAGTGATTTTTAATGAACTTTTAAAACATTTTAGACTGTAAATGAAGATGCTAATATGCACGTGATTAAAAATGAAATGTCATAAATCTAAGCTGCCTCAAGTATTTCAAAATTTCATATTTATCAAGTGAAAAAGGAATGCAAATATACTGCAAACAGTTGTTTTATAGTCAGGGAAAATACTAGAACACATTGAAGCTTTGTTAAAGTGCAAAGGAGCATAACAATTTCAGTTTTATTATGCAAACAGCAAGAAGAGTTTGCACAAACACGAGGAAATCTGCAGATGCTGGAATTTCAAGCAACACACATCAAAGTTGCTGGTGAACGCAGGAGGCCAGGCAGCATCTCTAGGAAGAGGTACAGTCGACATTTCAGGACGAGACCCTTCATCAGGACTAACTGAAGGAAGAGCTAGTAAGAGATTTGAAAGTGGGAGGGGGAGGAGGAGATCCGAATTGATAGAAGACAGGAGGGGGAGGGATGGAGCCAAGAGCTGGACAGTTGATTGGCAAAAGGGACATGAGAGGATCATGGGATGGGAGGCATAGGGAGAAAGAAAAGGGGGAGGGGGGGGAGCCCAAAGGATGGGCAAGGGGTATAGTGAGGGGGAATAATGAGAAGAATTTGCACATTAGTTCACAATCTAATAAGATTTAAGAAGAATAGAAAAGTGCACTTCGTAGAGAAGGAAATCAGAATAGCAATATCTGGACCTCCAGTTTAATAGCACTTCTTCATACCCCAAAAGTTACTTTCTGTTTTCTTTTGCCAGAAAATCCTAAACATTTGACTTACTGGAACATTGTTGATCCTCATGCGACTTAAAGTTCTCCTGTAGTAGCTGAAATCATTCTGTATAGCAGGATTTGTCATCTGTATAATTAAGTGAAATTAATTTTGCTTTTCCTGCTTAAAATTCAATAACATAAAACATTTATATATATATACACACACACACACACACAAAATATACATATGCATTGAGAAGTGATTGTTATACAAGTCGACCTTCACTAATCTGGCACCATTGGGACCTGAAGAGTGCCAGATTAGTGAAAATGCCCAAGTACAGAAGGATCACATTAAGCATAATCAGTGCCGGGTTGTTGAAGGAACCGGATTACAGGTAGTCCAATTAGTGAAGGTCGACTGTATCTAGAAAACATCAGTGTTGATGGACAAAGTCAACATTAAGAAATATTTTCATAAACATTTGTGCCTGAAGATTTCAAGAAATAATGCTATTTATTTTAATGTTAAAATAACCTGTAAAATCATTAGATTTTTTTATTATGACCAAACCTTTGCAAAATCCATGTAGGGTTTCAGATAACACACATCAAAGTTGCTGGTGAACGCAGCAGGCCAGGCAGCATCTCTAGGAAGAGGTACAGTCGACGTTTCAGGCCGAGACCCTTCATCAGGACTGTTTCAGATGTTGTAATTATATTATTTTATGAAGCCTTGTTAATTGAATAGCATTCAAAAGATTCTTCCTTCCCTTGTTTCATCATCCACTTTTCCCTCTGTTGATGATGCACATGTGGACACTGCCAACCTCCCACCCAATATCTGATCTAGACCATGTGACTCCTCGAGCCAACTCAGTCATTGAGTAAGATTGTGGGTAATCTGCCCTTGATCTTAAGTCTATTTCCCTATCTGTTCCCCACAATGCCCATCTCTTACATATTTAAAAAATCTCTAACTTAGTTCTGAGTATATTCTGAGTATGGCAATCTCCACAGCACTCTGGAACTGCAAATTCCAAAGGTTCACAGCTTACTGAAGTGAATTCTTCCCCATTTCTATCTTCAATGTACACTTACTGGCCACTTTGTTAGGTACACCTGCTCATTAATGTAAATAGCTAATCAGCCAATCATGTGGCAGCAATTCAATGTATAAAAGCACGCAGACACAAGATTCAGTTGTTGTTCAGACCAAACGTCAGAATGGGTAAGAAATGTGATCTAAGTGACTTTGACTATAAAATAATTTTTGGTGCCAGATGGGGTGGTTTGAGTATCTCAGAAACTGCTCATCTCCTGGGATTTTCATGCACAACAGTCTCTAGAGTTCACAGAAAATCATGCAAAAAACAAAAAAAAAATCCAGTGAGTGGCATTTCTGGGGGCAAAAACATCTTGATAATGAGAGAGGCAGAGAATAATGGCCAGACTGATTCAAGCTGACAGGAAGGCGACAGTAAATCAAATAACCACACGTTGCAACATTGGTGTGCACAAGAGTGCACCTCTGAATGCATAACATGGTGAACCTTGAAGTGGATAGGCTACAGCAGTATAAGACCATGAACATATAGAAATACACTCAGTGGTCACTTTTTAGGTATCATCTGTAGGGCTTCCTAGTTTTGGATACCCTTACAACTGGAAACATCTTCTCAAACACATTCATATCAGTTCTCATCCTTCAAAACTCCGATGAGTACACGTCCTACATGCTCAATCATTTATCATCCCAATATCTACCCCAGAGAACCTCTCAAAACAGTTTTCAAACAAATCAATCCCTCCTTAACAAGAGGAGGAAAATAGGCATAAGACTCCAGTTGTGGTATTACCAAAGACTTCACCAATTGTACCAAAATTCCTAACTTTTATAGTCCATCTCTCTTGATTTAATAGTCTTAACAATCAACGTACCATTTTCTTCCCTAATTACTGCTGAATTTGAGTTTTATGTATAAGGACAACAAGAACTCTATAAATCTACAATTAAACAATAGTTTGATTTTCTATTCATCCTATCAAATAGATAACCTTACAGTCTCCCTTTTACATTTCATCTGACAAATATTTGCCTACCATTTACTCCTTTTTGCTAACTCTGTGCACTCTTCAACTTCAATTTTCACTTACCTTTGTTCTGTTTAACACATTTGATTACGTTCAACCCAGCTCTTTCAACTAAGTTACAAACATAGGTCAAATCTAGATTTGTAGACAGTTGAGACTGCATACATGATTCTCTATGAAATCCTATTTGTTGTAGCTTGCCAGCTTGGAACAGACCTTTATGTTCTATCACCAATATATTATGGAGACATGAAACTTAGGAGAAGTTATCAAGAGTACAGAAAGTCACTGGTTCAGGTTTTTATTCCACTCGTAGTTTGAAGGTGGTAGAAGCCACCTTTTCTAACAGGAACCTCTGGGATCCATCTCAAGTTTCTAAGATCAGCCAAATAGAGTTCGTGCATTTATGGCTATGAAAATAGTATGTGCATGTCCACAAATGCATAGAGGAGGAGCAGGCAGGAAGGAACAGTGAAAAGGGAATCAAATATGAGCCTATCAACATCACAACACATTACTGCTATAGTGCACACTGCTGATACACCATTGTACACCTTAGCTCACCTTCAGTTCATCAAACCGTAATGTAAAATGAAGTATCTCAGCAAACTGCTTGGCAAGAGCCTGCTCCCGCTCAAGATGTTGTGTGGGACTGTATGGTGTGCTCGTCAGTGCTCCCAACAAGCCATGCAATGCTGCTTCTGTAAGAAAGAATATTTGGATTACTGGCATGATCACTAAGATTACTTACACACAACAAAGAGGAAGGTGAATGAGCAGAAATCAGTATCCATCAAAGTGAAAATCTGAATGATGTCTGATCTCCTTCAATTCTGAAGCTCACAAGTACCTTCAACTGAGGAATGATTTTTTTTATTTCAATTATTAAGATCTCTGTCATTATTTAATTTCTTTAAATATAGTATTATACTTAGAAACCAACATCATATTGTTGCTATGAATATGTCCAATGATTTAGGAAAATCTGCAGTTAAGTTTTTGTAGGGGAAAAAATAAGGCTATTTTAATTTAAATTGATTTGTTCCTGAATGCAGGCTATATAAACGTACCAACAAGCATGATGGGAAGAAATACTATAGAATTCTAGGCTGCAGCTTCCTTTTTATTTAACACACGGCATTGCCTCAGATAGAATAATTTACAGGTATCAAATGGAATTAACACTACTGGCCAGAAAAAAAATAAGGAGCATGCACACAACGCTCCTTATTCACTAGAGTCCTAGTTAGAACAAAACTATTGCTCACTCATGAACAGCTCTAGAGTCACTCAACTATACAGTCTAAAAATACATTGTTTTTAAGTGAAACTCCTTTGTGGTGTTGCCAAAAGCGCAACATGTACAAAACCCTTTACAAAAATAATGTAATGCATACTGGGGAATTTATCTTGCTTTATTTAAGATCAACATCTTCACATTGAAAAGCAATTACCAGAATGTAAACATTTCATTAAATGTTATTTCTCCAGCATTATCACTTCTTAAAGTCTTCTTAAAGTCTTTATCTCTTTATTGTACTTACCACCTCATAATGCCATCAGCCCAAGGTTTAGGTTTAGAAATGAAAGTACAATAAGACATCATCCAAGTGTTCTCTGGGTTGAGGATGACTTATTTCCGTATGAGCTTTGGGAACTTTCGTGACTTGTGAGAACCAATGTGGGAACACAGAATTTACTGCAGATAGTGCATCAGGAGCTCGATGGAGGTGAGTGGATGATCTGAGAACTGATATATTCATTCAATACACACAAAATGCTGGAGGAACTCAGAAGACCGAGCGGCATCTATAGAAAAAAGTACAGTTGACATTTTGGGCAAAAACATCAACTATAGATGCTGCCTGGCCTGCTGAGTTCCTCTGGCATTTTGTGTGTGTTGCTTGGATTTCCAACATCTGCAGATTTTCTCTCATTTGTGATATATTCATTCCACCATTTAAACTGAACAGCTGTGTGCTCCCAGTGAAGGGGCTTGAGGTTTTTCAAATTACAATCTGAATGCTTCCCCAAATAGAGTGGTCATGTGCCAAGGATTCCCATGCACTAATGGAAATATTAAAACCTTTCCCAAGGAAGCCTTCCGAACACCCTCAATATTGTTTCTTTTCTCCATCAGGTAAGTGTTGATGTGATGGAACTTGGAGTTGGAATCATAGAGCATTACAGCACAGAAACAGGCCCTTTGCCCCACCTAGTTTGTGCTGAACGATTATTCTGCCTAGTCCCAGCAATCTACACCTTGACCAAAGCCCTCCATACTCCTCCCATCGATGTACTGATCCAAACTTCTTTGAAATGTTGAAATTGAACCCACATCAGCATTTCTGCTAGCAGCTCACTCCACATTTCCCATTATGCTCTCATATTGCCCTTAACTATTTCACCCTTCACCCATGACCTTTAGTTCTAGTCTCACCAAACCTCGGTGGAAAAACAATTTAAACTCAGCTGAATGTTCATGTCTAGAGCATGTTGTTGGGCATCCATAAGACATGTTTTGCCCATTGGAGACACCTGGGTATAAACTGATGCTGGTATTCGGGCCTGAAAGGGGAAATTCACTTTGATTGGTTTACCAAGTCAGTGGACTTAGAGCAGCTTGCAAAAACAGCATTGCTAGTGCTATTCCAGTGCTTTGAGATACTTACCATAGGTAGTCCATGTCTCACAAGCATACCAGGCAGCAGAAACGTACAAACTTCACACTAGGTTTCAGCCCTTAACTTTAAAACATATTCACTCATATGGCTAAGAGCTATGTTGGCATGTTAAAGGCTTGGGTGAATTTCATCATTTACGTCCGCCTTTTTTTTTGAGAAGTGGCATGAGATACAGGAAGAAGCCTATTTCTTCTAAGATCTCACTATGGACATTAGTGGAGGCAAGTTAATAGAAAGAGAGGGAGTTCCTGCTATTACGAGAAGAATATGGCGGGAGGAGAAGATGGTGGCGCGATGCAGCACTCGCGGCCGTTCCGAATTGATATCATATCTGTGAAGTAGGATGCCGTGCACAATCCTGATTTAATAGAGACAGACGTGAAGAAGCAAGGAGGAACATCTGGAGAAACTTCTGAAATGCCTGCTTCGCTGCCGCTGCTACTGTGCGATTGAGAATCTCCGGAGGGAAGGCCCCAAATCCTCGGCCTTGCTTATTGCCTGTTGCCAGGGCCGGGGTTGAAGCGCTCAGCAGAGATGGTGCTTGGTGCATCGGTGTCGGGGAGCTGGTCGGAGGCTTGGAGTTTTCGGACGGACTCGGAGTCGGATGCTTCCAGGATGCTGCATCGGCAAGTTTGCGGCGCTGGAGGTTTACCATCTGCATGAGATGATGGGACTTTCGAGAGACTTTGAGACTGTACCGTGCCCATAGTCTGTTCTTATCAAATTACGGTATTGCTTTGCACTGTTGTAACTATATGTCATAATTATGTGGTTTTTGTCAGTTTTTCAGTCTTGGTTTGTCATGTGTTTCTGTGATATCATTCTGGAAAAACATTGTATCATTTCTTAATGCATGCATTACTAAATGACAATAAAAGAGCACTGCGTGTACTCATAATCTAATCTAATCCCTCTTGCTAAGAGTCATTTGTCACTTTATAATTTCCTGTCAGTCACCTGATACTCCTGCACCTACCACCACTTTATATTCATATGGCAGACATAATCTTAATGACTCTCCACACGGCCTTAGGCCACCTGGACAACACAAACACATACGTCAGGATGCTGTTCATCGACCATAGCTCAGCATTTAATACCATCATTCCCACAATCCTGATTGAGAAGCTGCAGAACCTGGGCCTCTGTACCTCCTTCTGCAATTGGATTTTCAACTTCCTAACCGGAAGACCACAATCTATGGGGATTGGTGATACATATCCTCCTCACTGACGATCAACACTGGCACACCTCAGAGTCCACTGCTCTACTCTCTATATACACATGACTGTGAGGCTAGGCATGGCTCAAATACCATCTATAAATTTGCTAACGATACAACCATTGTTGGTAAAATCTCAGGTAGTGATGAGAGGGAGTACAGGAGTGAGATATGCCAACTAGTGGAGTGGTGCCACAGCAACAACCTGGCACTCAATGTCAGTAAGACGAAAGAGCTGATTGTGAACTTCAGGAAGGGTAAGACGAAGGAGCACATACCAATCCTCATAGAGGGATCAGAAGAGGACAGAGTGAGTAGCTTCAAGTTTCTGGGTGTCAAGATCTCTGAGGATCTAACCTGGTCCCAACATATCGATGTAGTTATAAAAAAGGCAAGACAGCGGCTATACTTTATTAGGAGTTTGAAGAAGAGATTTGGCATGTCAACAAATACACTGAAAAACTTCTTTCTTTGTACCGTGGAGAGCATTCTGACAGGCTGCATCACTATCTGGTATGGAGGGGCCACTGCTCAGAAAAAAGAAGCTGCAGAAGGTTGTAAATCTAGTCAGCTCCATCTTGGGTACTAGCCTACAAAGTACCCAGGACATCTTCAGGGAGTGGTGTCTCAGAAAGGCAGCGTCCATTATTAAGGGCCTCCAGCACCCAGGGCATGCCCTTTTCTCACAGTTACCATCAGGTAGGAGATACAGAAGCCTGAAGGCACACACTCAGCGATTCAGGAACAGCTTCTTCCCCTCTGCCATTCGTTTCCTTAATGGACATTGAATCTTTGGACATTACCTCACTTTTTTTTAATATACAGTATTTCTATTTTTGCACTTTTTAAAAATCTATTCAATATATGTAATCAATTTACTTATTTATTTATCATTATTGTTTTTTTTCGCTGATAGATTATGTATTGCATTGAACTGCTGCTGCTAAGTTAACACATTTCATGTCACATAGTGGTGATAATAAACCTGATTCTGTTTCTGAATTAGTCCAGGTATATGAGCTAATCTTATGTATATACAGCCATACATAAGCAATTACTTATACACTGTGTTTTATAACATCTTCAGAACAGCTATACAACAGTTTAGGAACAGCTTCTTTTTAGGAAAAGGGAGGAGGTCCTGAAGAGAGAATAGAGGGAGCTAGGCAGAAAGCTGAAAAGCAGGATCTCCATGGTAGTTATCTCTGAAATGCTGCCTGTGTCATGTGCCAGTGAGGGTAAGAATAAGGTGATTTGACACATGAATGCGTGGCTAAAGAATGAATGCAGATTGCAGGGGTTCAGATTTATGGATCATTGGGATCTCTTCTAGTTTAAGAGATGGCCTGTACAAAAAGGCTGGGTTACACCTGAACACAAGGGGACAGCAACATCCTTGCAGACAAGTTTGCTGGAGTTATGGGAGAGGGTTTAAACTAATTTGGAAGGGAACTGGATTGATGGGGTGAGGATGGGGCAGTTGGTATACAACTAAATACAGTATGTCAGGAAGGATATACAAACGATAGGACAAAGTTGCAGTTAGTAGGACAAGTTAAAGTGTAATGGGGGCCGAAATCAAAGAGTGCTGAAGGCATCATCTTTGAATGCATGGAGTGTATGGAATAAAACAGATGATTTTGTAGTGCAAATAGATTGGCAGATATGATGTTGTGGACATCTCTGAGTTGTGGCTGAAAGAAATTCTTAGTTGGGGGCTTAACATGCAAGGATA